>NC_064830.1:36614297-36917327 GCF_024166365.1 Elephas maximus indicus
CACACTCGAATCAAAACCATGATGAGATACCATCTCATGTCGACATTAATGGCACAAATTAAAAAAAAAAAAAAAAAACAGAAAATAACAAATGTTGGGGAGGCTTCAGGGGAAATTTGAACTCTTGTGCACTGCTGGCAGGAATGTAAAATGGTACAACCACTATGGAAAACAATATGGCACCTCCTTAAAATCCAGAAATAGAAATACCATACGATCCAGCAATCCCATTCCTAGGAATATATCCTAGAAAAATAAGAGTTGTCACATGTATAGACATCTGCACACCCATGTTTATTGCAGCAGTATTCACAATAGCAAAAAGATGGAACAACCTAAGTGTCCACCTACAGATGAATGGATAAACAAATTATGTACATACACACAATGAAATACTACACATCAATAAAGAACAATGACGAATCCGCGAAGTGTCCCACAACATGGATGAATCTGGAGGGCATCATGCTGAGTGAAATAAGTCAATCACAAAAGGACAAATATTGTATGAGACCAACATTATAAAAACTCAAGAAAAGGTTTACACACAGAAAAAAAAAACCACAACCTGGTGGTTCGGTGAGAGGGTAAGGGTGGGGAACGAAAATCACTAAGTACATAGTAGACAAATATTAACTTCGGTGAAGGGAAAAACAACACACAATATAGGGGAAGTCAGCACAACTGGACCAAAGCAAAGTCATAGCCGCTTCCTAGGCACATCCAAACACCTTGACGGATCAAGTTACTGGGGCCGAGGGCTGGGAACCATGGCCTCAAGGGACATCTAGGTTGATTGGCATAACTTAGTTTATTAACAAAATGTTCTACATTCTCCATACTTAATGGTCTGGATGTGACTAGAGGAATCCCGGCGGTCATGGTCCCCAAACCTTCTGTTGGCACAGGACGGGAACCATCCCCGAAGACAATTCATCAGACATGAAAGGAACTGGAGAGTGGGTGGGAGAGAGATGCTGATGAAGAGTGAGCTAATTATATCAGGTGGACACTTGAGACTGTGTTGGCATCTCCTGTCTGGAGGGGAGATGGGAGGATAGAGAGAGTTGGAGGCTGCCAAAGTTTTCACGAAAGGAGAGACTGGAAGGGCTGACTCATTAGGGGGAGAGCAAGTGGGAGTAAGGAGTAAGATGTATATTAACTTATATATGACAGACTGACTTGATTTGTAAACGTTCACTTGAAGCTCAATAAAAGTTAATTAAAAAAAAAATGTTCTACATTCTACTTTGATGAGTATCATCTGGGGTCTTAAAAGCTTGCAAGCAGCCATCTAAGATACATCTATTGGTCCTATCCCATCCAGAGAAAAGGAGAAAGAAGAAAACCAAAGACACAGGAAAATGATAGTCCAAAGGACTAATGGACTGCATAAACCACACAGCCTCAACCAACCTGAGCCCAGAAGAACTAGATGGTACCCAGGTACCACCACCTACTACCCTGACAGGGATCACAATAGAGGGTCCCAAACAGAGCAGGAGAAAAATGTAGACCAATTTCAAATTCACAAAAAAACACCAGACTTAACCAGTCTGACAGAGACTGGAAGAATGCCCGAGACTATGGCCTCCAAACACCCTACTAACTCAGAACTGAAGCCACTGCCAAAGCTCACCTTTCAGCCAAAGATTAGACAGGCCTATAATACAAACAATAACATGAGTGAGGAACGTGCTTCTTAGTTCAATCAAGTATCTGAGACCAAATGGGCAATACCTGCCGAAAAGCAAAGATAAGAAGGCCGGCAGCGATGGAAAAACTGGAAGAATTGACATGGAGAACCTGGGGTGGAAAGGGAATGGGGGAGAATGCTGACATATTGTGGGGATTTCAACCAGTGTCACAAAACAATTTGTGTATATGTTTTTGAAGGAGAAACTAATTTGTGCTGTAAACTTTCATGTAAAGCACAACAAAATCACATACAAACATATATAAAATGAAGTTATAGGATTAAATACAATATAGGAATATCTTGCAAAACTGTAGCACGATTTGACAACCAGGATGTTGGCATTGATACAGTGAAGATACGGAACAATTCCATCATCATGAGGGTCCCTCCTACTGCTCTTTTAAAGGCACATCCACTTCCCTTCCCACACCAGCCCACCCACCACCACTCCACTAACTCTGGCAACCACTAACATGTTCTGCATTTCTATAAGTTTGTCATTTCAAGAATGTTATATAAATGGAATCATACAGTATGTAATCTTTTGAAATTGGCCTTCTTTTTTTCTTTTATTTAGCATAATTCCCTAGAGAGTCAACCAAATTGTTTAGCGTATCAATAGTATGTTCTCTTTATTGCTGAGGAGTATTCTATGGTATGGATGTACCACAGTTTGGTTAATCATTCATCCGATGAAGGACATCTGGGTTGTTTCCAGTTCTGGCCTATTACAAGTAAAGCTGCTACAAACATTCATATACAGGTTTTTTATGAATTTACTTTTTCATTTCTCTGAGATAACTGGTGAAGAGTGCAATTGTTGTCTTGGGTAATAGTTACATGTTTAGTTATTTAAGAAACTGCCAAACTGACTTCCAGAGTGACTGTACCATTTTACATTTCCACTTGAAACATAGGAGTGATCCGGTTTCTTCACACCCTGGTCAGTATTTGATATTGTCACTATTTATTTTAGTCATTCTGATAGGCGTGTAGTGATAGCTTACGTGGTTTTCATGTGCATTTCCCTAGTGGCTAATGATGTTGAACATCTTTCATGTGGTTAGTTGCCATCGGTATATCCTCTTCCGTGAAATGTCTGCTCATGTCTTTTTCCCATTTTCTAACTGGATTGTTTGTTTTCTTACTATTTAATTCTGAGAGTTCTTTATATATTCTAGATACTAGTCCTTTGTGAGACATGTCGTTTGCAAACATTATCCCAGTCTTTAGCTTATCTTTTCATCTTCTCAGAGCAATTTTTTTTTATTTTGATAAGGTCCAATTTATCTATTTATACATTTATTTATACTTTTATAAATAGAACTTTTGGTGTCAAGTCTAAGAACTCTCGCCTAGCCCAAGATCCCAAAGGTTTTCTCCTACTTTTTTTCTAAAAGTTTTAATGTTTTACATTTCGTGTTTAAGCCTGTGGTCCATTTTGAGTTAAATTTTTTATAAGGTACAAGGCTTAGGTTGGGGTTGATTTTTTTTCTCCGTAAGGATATCCAATCACTTCAGCATCATTTGCTGTGAAGGCTGCCCTTCCTCCATGGAATTGCTTTTGTACCTTTGTCAAAAATCAGTTGCACATATTTGCATGTGTCTATTCCTGGGTTCTCTACTCTGTTCCACTTGTCTCTGTGTCTAGCTCTGCACAATACCCAACCCTACCCAGCCTTAATTATTGCAGCTGTATAAAAACAAACCCTTTGCTGTTGGGTCAGTTCTGACTCACAGAGACCCTAAGGGACAGAGTAGAACCAACCGCCCCATAGGGTTTCAAAAGAGCGCCTTGGTGAATTCAAACTGCCAACCTTTTGGTTAGCAGTGGTAGCTCTTAACCACTATACCGCATTTCCCACTTAATTCTTCTTTTTCAAAATTGTTTTAGCTATTCTAGTTCCTTTACCTTCTCATATAAGTTTTCAAATAACCTTGTCTTTATCTACAAAAAATATCTTCCTTGTATCATAAACTTTATCATAAAACCATAAAAAAAAATCTCCTATGTTTTCTTCGTATTTGTTTGTAGTTTTGGTTTTGTTTTTAATGTTTGCTTCTATAAGTATTCTAGGTGTTATTATCATGAATTGTACAATCAAAGTAGGGATCAAACTTGATTTATCTTTTCTTTTACGGCCATTTCCCCCAACATTTTTATTTGAATGTTTTCTTACTTATTTGCAATACCAAATTTATCATACACTAAATCCCTAGATATTCAAAGACCTGTTTCTGCAGTCACTGTTCCATTCCATTACCTACTTGTCTATTTATTCTACATTGTTTTTAATCCCAGAACTTCATAATGTTTTGATATCTGGCAGGATAAGTTCCTTTTCACAATGTTTTTTTCTTGTGTGTCTTTTCTTCCATGTGAAAATTAATTATCATTTTATTTATTTTAATTAAAAATCCTGGTTATTGGGATTGCACCGTGTTTCTAGATAATTCTCACAATAGTTACCTTCATAATACTGAAATTTCTCAATGTAGTATATCTCTCCCTTTATTTGAGTCTCCTTTTATGTCTGTCATTAAAGTTTTTTAGTTTTCTTCGTATCAGTCTCTCATATTCATTTTTAGGAATGATCCTTAATATATTTTGAGTTGTAGTTTTGTGGTGAAGAGGATCTTTTTCACATTATATTCAAATTGATCACTGTTGTATGGGAACAAAGCCTTTTCACATGGGTGATCCTGCTGGATACTCATAGGAACCCTCCAAGGTAAGTAATATTGAATCATTTTATGTAAGAAGATATTGAAACTCAGGAAGGGAAGCCAGTTGCAGGCCCTCTATCTCCAAAGTCCAGGCACTGCCCTTTAAACCACTGGACTCCCAGGACAGCAAACCAAAACCCAAACCCACTGCCATTGGGTCTATTCCAACTCATAGCAACCCTATAGGACAGAGTAAAACTGCCCCATAGAGTTTCCAAGGAGCACCTGGTGGATTCAAACTACTGACCTTTTGGTTAGCAGCCATAGCTCTCAACTACTACACCACCAGCGTTTCCCAGGACAGCAAAGGCTCTGGAATATGCAGAAGGCAGTGGACAGCAGAACTACAGGCTTCTCCCTTTACTAAGTGAGGATCCAGCAGATGGCTCACGGCTTTGTTGAACGTGGCCTCTCCATGAAGCTCCAAGAAGACTTAACTACTGCAGCTTGTCTGTCACAGGATGGGCCTGCATTTCCCTTCAGGGGCCTCTACCTGGCTCTGTGACCAAGGCCTGCTGTGTGTCGTAGTAAGTGGATGCTATGTACATTAAACGGTTAAAGAGGTCATTATACCACAGGACAAGTAACAGGGAGACAGGGTGAGTGGTGATTATGGAAGAAGCTGGTAGGCAGGATTAAAACCAAGTTCCTAGCTCGGGCAGCAAAGGAGTCCAGAAACAAACCAGGGAGCCAGGGCAGGCAGCAGAAAATTGAGGGGCCAGGCCAGCGGCCTGCAGAGGAGCCACCATGTGAGGTAGCATCGAAGAGTGGGTTGGTTTGGGAACCTGAGGAATGAGAAAGACATGGATCCATTTCTGCAGAGCAGAAGGGTGCTGGAGGAGCTCCATCGTGTGCTTGATTCTTGGTTTCTGTTTGTTTCCTTGTTTCTCTCACTGAGGATTCATCACAATGTCGGTGAGAGTTCCAGCCTGTGGCAGATGAGTCAGGAGGCCAAGAAAAGGAACATCCCAGAGGATCTAGGATCATTACCCTGGAGGCCGGTAGAGAGGTGTCAGTGGGAAACAGAAAAAGAGAGTCTCCCAGAGTAAAGGGACACTCAGGGCTAGAATCCCACCTACTCTTCTCCACCTCATTTCAGTCACGTCACACAAATTCAGGTTTGGTACTAATGATCAAGGTTTTTCAACTTCTTAGCTTTGTGACCATAGCCATTTTCTCATCTGTGAAACAGGAATAATAATTCTTCAAAGTTTCCCCAAAAGAAGAATGTTTATCACTGGCTTTTTGGGGTTGTATAATAGATTATCTCACATAGTTTGTGGATATACCTTTAAATAATGATAAACCACATGGTGAGAAATGTATTCCTTTTTTATTTTTTCCCCAACTCTTCTGATTACAGCAAGGAGAAAGTCTCTGGTACTTGTATGAGTTGGGATGCTTTCGGTACAAGTAATAGAACACCCAAATAAAAAGTCAATTGAACAATGTCGAAAAAGTATTATTTCATGTAGCATTCACAGGAAGCAGTTACTGGGCAGTTCAGCAGCTTCATGAAGTCATTAAAGACCCAGGTTGTGTCTTTCCTTGTTATCAGTTTATCAGCTTTGTCCTTAGCCTTGTTCTTCCTACAAAATGGCTGCCCCTGTGCGAGGCATCATATACACATATGACCTTATCGGAAGACATTAAAGGAGCCCTCATGGCTCAGTGGTTAAGCATTTGACTGCTAACTGAAAGGTAAGCAGTTCTAACCTACCAACTGCACCACGGGATAAAGATGTGGCAGACTGCTTCCGTAAAGATTTACAGCTTGGAAACCCTATGGGGCAGTTCTACTCTTTCTATACGATCGCTATGAATTGGAATCGACTCCACAGCAATGAGTTTAAAAGACATTTGGAGAAAAAAGAAAGCAGTTTAAATTAGGGTTTGTTTATTTTTTAAACCAAACCCGTTGCCGTGGAGTCGATTTCGACTCACAGCGACCTATAGGGTGATTTTTTAAACAGGAAAGTAAATCTTTCCCAGAAACCCTTAGCAAACTTCACTCAGATTCCAGTGGCCACAACTGGGTCATATGTCCATGCCCTGGCTTAAGAGTCTCTACAAAAGGGAGTATTTAGCATTTTTAGCCTCTATATTTTTATAAGAGGAGGAGGGCTCTTCAGCCAGGAAGTGAAAGATGATGGTTGAGTAGATAGCAGTGTCAGCCACAGTGAGTTGTAACACCTAACAGTTAGTTGTTAGAATACCTCAGAATGCCTCAGCCTCAAATCTTCCAATAGGCAATAGTATCCAGCTACTATGTGATGAAAAGGGGCCCCGGTGGCACAATGGTTAAGCATTCAGGTGCTAACTAAAAGGTCAGTGGTTCGAACCCACCAGCTGCTCTGCAGGGCAGGGGGAAGACCTGGTGATTTGCTCCCATGAAGATTAGAGGCTCCCAATAATGAGTTGGAATGACTACAGCACACAACAACAGCTATGTGATAACATTGTATTTAATTTTGCAGCGGTTCATGGCAAGTGATAAAAAATAACCCATTGCAGTCTAGTCCATTCTGAAAGTCATAGTGTATATAAAATTTCCTTTAAAAAATAGATAGATTTAAGCTTTTTTTAAAAAAGAAATTGATTTAAAGAAAAACATTAAATAAAAAAATAGTACAGGTGGTGTGTAAATATATTGACAAAGTCTTAAAGGATGGTAAGCAAATCATCCAAGTCTGGAATTCGGGGCAGTGGTGAGATTTAAATCAAATAACGTGTGCAAAGGCTTAGCCCTGCGCCTGAAATATAGAAAGGCTCTCTCAATAAATTTCAGATTAACAATGGATAATTTTTTAGTATAAGCATGTCCTGTGCCCCCCACTGGGAAGTTGAGCAGAAGACAGGGGATTACAGCTCTTTGGGCGGTTGGAGGACTCATGCTCAGGAGGAGCTTCCAGCCCTGGCTCCACACCCCTGACCTCCACTTTCTCCACTTCTCTGGGAAGGCCACCTGGACTCCCCAGTTCCCACCTTCTCCATCTTCCAATTGGCTGTTGTATCTGAGGGGCCACAAGGAGCTGGGAGGGAAGTGGTGCTGGGGCAGCATACAGACAGAAAGGGTCTTTTGAACACACAGAAGTCTGCGACGTGATTTTAAAGGCTACAGGAGGGACCGGGACCCACAAACACAGCGTAAGAGGTTTTAGGGATATTGGGTTAAACCTGTGCCTCCCTCCTCCCTTCCCCTTCCCTCTCCCAGTCTGCACCAAGCCAGGCCAGCGAGACCTCTTCTGTCCGTAGAAGGGCATGAGCCTGGCCACATGCTCCTAAAGCACAGGGCGCAAGCTTTGTCACTTTTACCTTCACCACCCTCCCTGGCCATGCTGAGCTGGGGCCTCCTCCAGCCTGGGCGACAGCTGACAGGTCTCCTGGGCACTTCCCAAAGATCCTTGCACACACGCACTTGGTGTCAGCTCCATCGAAGCACTGCCTGATCACTTCCATTTGCTGGCTCAGTTCTTTTCAGAGGGGAACTCTTCAAACCAAGATTTTCAAGCAGGTATCCACATCTCTGAGATGGCAGACCAGCTCATTGGCTGTTCCCAGAACTATACTCAGCAGCCACAGGCAGGAAGATGTTGTCCTAATGTTACAGGCCTGTACACTTAATTTCCCACAAAAAAAAAAAAAAAAATTCTTTTTTTTTTTTTTTTTTTTCTGCATTGCCTCTAAATGTCACCGCAGACCCCATTTGGTCTTTCCAGACTTCCTAGGGGCTGACCCTGCCTGCCAGTTACATTATGGGAGAGTTGGATTTTTAAAAAAATTCTTTTTTTTTTTTTTTCTGCATTGCCTCTAAATGTCACCGCAGACCCCATTTGGCCTTTCCAGACTTCCTAGGGGCTGACCCTGCCTGCCAGTTACATTATGGGAGAGTTGGATTTAAATGGGATTTCCTCTGGACAGCAGGTGAATCTACAACCTCTAGGGAGAAAGCCCTCAAAAATCTATGAATGCTCACATCTGGAAAACAGTGGCTGTGATTCATACCAAACCAAGAAGAGGGAGATTCTTGAGACCAGTGTGTCTTCTCTTTGTCCCATGGCATTATTAGCCCCATTACTCACACCCACAGACCAGGGTGACATAGTCACTGTCTAGTGCTTATTCATACACTGCCTTAAACACTCGATGTCTGGCATGTGTGTGTCTGTGTCTGTGTGTGTGCATGGGTGTGTGGGTGGATGTGTCCTTCCCAGATAGACTGAAAC
Source organism: Elephas maximus indicus (assembly GCF_024166365.1). Lineage (NCBI taxonomy): Eukaryota > Metazoa > Chordata > Mammalia > Proboscidea > Elephantidae > Elephas > Elephas maximus. The sequence goes on from NC_064830.1 coordinate 36,622,950, forward strand.
CCCTCTATTGTAGAGACAAGCTTCTCTTCCTCTGTACCTGCATGAGGATGCAGTAAGTGCATAATAATAATTGCCTGCCATGTTCAGAGCCTCTGGCTCCAGCATGCCACTTTCCAATTGGATCTGGTGTTTGTCCATAGCTCCTTCGAATAGTTTTATTAGTGCCACACGCCCTTACTATCAGTTCTTCAGGCGCATACATGGAGCCCTGTGGCAAACATAAATAGTGCTTTATTTCAGGTTAATGTCTGCCAACCCATACAGAGGACGTAGAGGGAGGAGGCCCTGCTGTGGCTTCTCCACCATGCTGCACTTGTTACCAGAATAAGGTTCTTGCCTCTCACTGGTCAAGAATGAGCAGGTAAGGCAGGTAGAGTTTCCAACCCAAGAAAAGCTTTATTGAAGAGGCTTGCAAGCGGAAATGAGTAGGGCCTAAGCAACCCATACCCCTGTCTCACAGAACAGAAGATGGGCCTGGGTTTTTAAAAGTTCTTGGACAGGAAAAGATTCATGTTTATTCACAGGCGCAGGTGGGGATATGTTAACTACTGTGCCTGCGCAGCAGCTTTCCAAGATCGCTCCTGTCCCGGAGGCCTCTGGGATTTGTTGCAGGACTTATTATGGGGTGTCCTGCATGTGCAGCCTCCTGGCTGCTGCTGCAGCCCCTCACTGCCCCAGTGGAAGGTCACACAGTGGTCACAGGTTGATGTTCTGCGCGTGTCCCTGGGGCTGCTTTTCTCCAGCTGCTTCTGAAAGACAACTTCAAAGAAGCTTGCAGGCTATTTTCTGATACCTGCCGCATTGTTCTGGGGAATGGCTATGTTTCTGCGCTCTGGCCCATTTCTTATTAATTTGATTGCAGATTTCGGGGGGAAAAAAATTTTTTTTTTTTTTCTGTTCCCAGTCTTACACTTACCCCCTCATTCCTCAGGAGGGCCTCACAGAGCTTGCTCTTAAAGGTTACCAGGTGTCAGCTCCTCTCACTCAGGCCTCTTTGTCTCTGCACGTGGCTACTCAGGCCCTTTGCCATTCTCCCATCTTACAGGATGCTGACCTTATCCCCCAAAAGTGGCTTGTGGTGTCAGCTACTATATTCCATCTATTCTCATTCTAAATGTGCCCAGACCCCTTGGACTTCAGACCCCACAGATAGTGGATGTCTAAGGTGAATTACCCACTGACATTGCCACGATAGGCCACCTATTCAGCATTTACAAAAAAACCAAACACATTGCCATCCAGTCAATTCTGACTCATGGCAACCTCATAGGCTTCAGGGTAGAACTATACTTCTCAGGGTTTTCTTGGCTGTACTCTTATAGAAGCTGATCACCAGGCCTTTCTTCTACTACGTCACTGGGTGAATTTGAACTACCAACCTTTTGGTTAGTAGCCAAGGGTAAACCATTTGCACCAGCCAGGGACCTATCAGTATATAGCCAGTGTGTAATTATACCCTAAAAGTCTCTATCTTCCTTCACCCTGAGTTAATGCCCCATTTGTTTCCCTGGCCTTGGTATATGCCAGGGATATAGGTTTTTACCAGGCCCCAAAAAGGAAGGGTGGGCATGGGCAGTGTGGGAAGAAGAAAGAAACCCATCCCTCAACCATGGCTCATCTTGCCCTTGTCCCACGTCTGAGCATAAAATTGTCCTTTCCAGCCAGGAGAATACACTAAGAGCACTTCCCCCTACTCTGCTGCAGAAGGGAGGGGACAGGAGCATTGGTGGCTTGTGACCAGCATTTGACTGAGAGATAAAACCCTTCTCAGCCTATAAAGTCTCCCCTGGGAGCTGTCCTACCCGCCCCTACCCCACCCAAACTTTATAGAAATTCCAGGGCAGCAGGTGGGCAGGGAGTAGAGAGCAGAGAAACCGGTACAGCCTTCCACCAAAGCAACCCCCTTTGTTCTTACCACCAAGCCTACATCCCAGAGAGATTCAGAAGCCCTGGAAAAACTGTGTGCCTCAAAACCAGCGGGACCTTATCCTCCTAGTTTCATTTCCGACTAAAAGGCCCCTGAGAGAACACCCCATTCAGTCAACTCAACGGACACTTGTCCTGCCCGGTCCCAGGTGATGACGCCTTCGCTGTTTCCAGAGCACACAGCGTGAGGGGGTCACCACGACACACAGAACAAGGCTGACCTGCTTCTCCATTTGGGCAACTTGGTGATATTGGGGCCAAGACATCTTGGGATGAGAATGGAGTGTAGAGGGAAGGGGAGAAAGAAAGAGGTGAGAGTGTTGGAATCATGGCCTCCAAGGTATGCACTGACCCAGCTGCTGGGCGTTCCTCAGGCAGTCGGACTCTGGGTCTGACAGGCTGCTTTTATGATGATAATTAACTTTTTATAGACATTTCTCCTGAAGCAAGTTAAACCGCATCTGCTTGGGCAGACATCCGGGCCCAGGACAGGCAGATGGAGCAGCCCAGGACCCTGAGGCCCTGGCGGGCAGGTCTTCCTGCTGCAAAGTTCTGTGTCTAATAGGAAATACAGGCTGGGGCGTGGGGCAGCCTGGGCTGTTTCCTGTAGGGCCTGACAGTCTCCATCGATTCAGCCTTTTCTTCTGTATCCTTTTCGTGTGGATCTTGAGGTCTGGGCAAACTAGGGCTTCTAGCTGGCTCATTCCAGTTCGAACCCCTGGTTCCCAGGTTTGTGAGGGACCAAGAGAAGTAAACAGTGTACTACATACAATGGTAACAGAATTCATAGCCCGTCTGAGGAAACACCCAGCCCCGGGGTGAGGGGAGAGGCCTCGTGTCCTGCCGGAATCACCCTCAGCCCTGCCCTGCCTCAGCCCCACAGCTCCAGGGCCCTCCTCACGGTCCCCACCCCTTCCTGGGAACTCCATCCTGGCCAGTAGGAAACAGGGCCTGTTTCCAGCCTGAGCGCACACCTTCTCTCCAGGGAACTGACTGATTGGCTAGGCTGGGTGACTAACCCTTTTCACCTCCAGAAAGCACAGGTGACTTAGCTTCACTAAACAGAACTCCCACCAGGTGGTAACTAGGTTACCAGGTCACTTGACCAACAGTCCCTCCCATGGGCCCAGCTTTCAGGTCACATTTATTCAGTTTTATCAAGTGCCTACCATGTGGAAGGTATTATACTTGACATTGCTTATAGCTTCCCTTGGAGGTTATTATCTAATGCTGTGTTTAAAAAAACCACCCCAAAACTTAGGGGCTTAAAACAAGAACATTTATTTTGCTCATGAATGCGCAATATGTGCAGGACTCGACAGGGCCAGCATGTCCCTGCTCCACTTGGTGTCAGCTGGGACAACTCAAAGGCTGGGAGCTGGGATCATCCGAAGCCTCGCTCACTCACATGTCTAATGCCTACGCTGGGAAGACCCGATAGCTAGGGGCAGGAACAGCTAGAGCCCCTTGTCCACAATCTTGTCCACAAATTCTTTGATAATTTTCCCATCAAAAGGCGGAATCTAACTGCCTATACTCTATCCCCATATAATCTCACCTCGTGACCTCTCCAACATGGCAGCTTTAAGGCAGCCGGGCTTCTATGTCAGCTTGGGTCTCGTGGGCATGTGTCCTGAGCAAGAAAAAAACTAGGCAGAAGCTGTGTCTCCCCTTCTATCCTCAACCCTGCAGTCATGCAGCGTCAGTTCTGCCACATTCCACTAATGAGAAGCACCTCATCAAACCCATGCCATATTTAAGGGGAGGGTAATTAGACTGTCAAAGATTTTGTCGATATGATTGTGGACATGTTTTTAAATCACCACACAAGGCAAGGGCTTTGCCCTATTTTAGAGCCAGGTCTAGAGAGTGAGTGGCTAGGACCAGATGGGAATTCTGAACCAGGTCTACTCTTTCCAAGGCCCAAGCCTCGTCTATATGCCACTTGGCCCAATGACAAAGGGATCGGACTTCCTTGGAGCATCTGATGAAATCTGTAAACCATCTTCACAACAAAAACTTGCACAAACATAAGAAAATTGCATCTACAACTTTGTAGTAAAGTGATGGAGAGAGGGTACAGAAGGGTATAACCAAAGACTGAAGACCAGGCTAACCAGTTCTGACCTCAGCCTGCCCCCGGCACAGCCACCGAACCACCAGGGCAGCGAGCACGTAGGCAGGAGCTGGTTCCTGTTCCCACACCCACCTGGCAGCTGGGAGGCCTCGCCCAGGGCCCAGCTGTGGGGTCTGGGAAAGGCCTTACTTGTGGTCAGGCCAGTGGTGCCCTGTGGGGCCGGCTGTGAGAGTGCCTGTGCTGTGCTGTGTCAGCCACAGCCCCTTCTGTCATGAGGAGGGGATCGCAACGGCTACTCCAAACAATTTGTGTCTTTCCACAATGTCTTTATTAGTTATTAGGCACACAGGTTCTTGGCTACCCCGGACGTCAGAGATCTCTATTCACCAGGGCAAAGGAAAGGGAAAGCAAGCAAGGTTACGGTAAATGAGGACAGTGTTTAGGCGTTGTTGTTTTCTGGTCCAGGCCAACACTTGACCTTGCTGTCGTCAATGGCTTGGATGTCAAATCAGCCTCGATCTCTAATAATCTCTGGTGGATCTCTGTCACGTCTCTTGAGCACACAGCTTATTATCCCTTAGCTCTCAACACATGGCCAAAGCAACGTGTGTTGGGTTGGGAGTGAACTAGGAGTGAGCCCGGGCGAGCTGCCGCAGCCTGCTGCTTCCTAGCTCACTGAGCCTCGAACCTCAACGTATGACCAAGATAGACAACATCTCTAGGACTTGGGAGTAAGCCCAGGCGAGGTGCCATAGCCCACTGCTTCCCAGTCCGCAACGTATGACCAAGGTGGCTCTGGTTATGACTCTGAGCAAAGCTGAGTCTTAGTGTCCCTTCTTTTATACACATTGGAGCTCTCTGAGCCCGTTTGGTTGATACTGATAAGTCCTTGGTTGTGGCTTAGCTGGTCCCAGTGTCTTCTGTTGATAAGGTTGTTTTTCTCCTCTAAGTTGCATCATCTTCTTTATGTCCTTACTTCACGTGCTGTTTGATTCTATATTTGCTTTCAGCTAAACCCTGGTGGCGTAGTGGTTAAGTGCTACGGCTGGTAACCAAAGGGTTGGCAGTTTAAATCTGCCAGGCGCTCCTTGGAAACCCTACAGGGCAGTTCTACTCAGTCCTATAGGGTCGCTATGAGTCGAAATCAACTCGACGGCACTGGGTATGGTTTTTTGGTAACCTGCTCTCCACACCTTTTCCCATCACACACATCACACACATCACACAGAGGAACATGCGGTCAGACTCCAGGGGACTGGAAGGAGAGAAGCAGAATCCAGACTCCCCTCGAAGCAGCCACCAGACTTCGTACACTCCCAGAGGCAGCAGAGACAGGCCTCTTGGAGAAGGGTTCATGTTCTGCATTTGACACAGTGAGGGGTAGCGTGGTGGGGGCCAGCCCTGTTTTCCTCCCCCTCACACCTGAGAGAGGAGCATGCATATCAGAAACTCCAGGAGGGAGGGGGTCTGAAAAAGTCCTCTGGGTGATTCTAATAAATAACCCCCACCCGGTCCTTGGCACTGAGAATCACGGTGTAGGAGAAGGAACAGAGGCTTCAGACGTGGAAAACTGGGGTACAATCCCCAGTCCTGAACCGCGACCTTGAACAAGTTACCCTCTTGGGGCCATATTCCCCCAAGCTGTAAATAGGTCTAGAGTGAGATGGGGTTATACCTGTGCAGAACAGGGAAGGGGCATGAATGTTGGTGGATATTTTCCTTTATGTTAATGAATAAAATGAAAGTAAAACAACAAAGACATAAATTGGAACTTATTCATCCAGGACATAAATGACTTCTTTGCTGAATTGAATAAGAATTTCCAAATACTTAAAGAGTATTCCCTCAAGTGTTTACTATTTGCAATGTAACAACTACAGACCCAACACCCATTTAAATTTAATCTGCATTATTAACAAGGAACAGGGGGCTGGGAAGAGATACTCAGTAGCACACGTATTTCCACCATCCAAACATTCGTTGCCATTGAGTCGATTCCAACTCATGGCGACCCTATAGGACAGAGTAGAGCTGCCCCATAGGGTTTCCAAGGGTGTAATCTTATGGAAACAGACAGCCACATCTTTCTCCCACAGAGCTGCTGGTGGGCTTGAACTGTCGACCTTTCGCTTAGCAACCAAGTACTTAACCACTGTGCCACTGGGGCTCCTTCCATGAAGACACAGTAGATGTAAATAACCTCAAAAACAGAGATAATAGTAAAATAACCAAGGAGTGGTGATTTTTGAATATTTATTACCTTTATTTTTAATATAATTTATTTGGTTGTAATTAAAGTTTTAGTAATGGCTGTGTTTAACAACTGGCTCACAAAATACCAGAAAATTTAGCCATCAGTTCTTACGAGTTTGTGCATGCCAGACCCAGGACTGCCTAACACTGAAGCCATTGGTCCTAACCCCCACATGACACTGCCAAGTAGAGTCTTGAAACTAGCCTGACCCCCAAAGCAAACTTCTTAGCCCCTATCATTTGTCTCCAATATTTTTCTTTGGCTCTGGAAAGCTGACCCCATTAGCAATTGGTGGGCCTGACAGGGGAAGAGAAAGAGAAGCAAGGAAGCTAACTCAGAATGTCTTGCTGGACTCTGCTTCCTTGGGTCCTAGGCCACTGGAGAGCCATGGACCTCAGGCATAAACCAAAACCAAACCCGTTACCATGGAGTCGATTCCGACTCACAGCGGCCCTATAGGACAGAGTAGAACTGCCCCATAGGGTTTCCAAGGAGTGCCTGGTAGATTGAAGTGCCAAGTTTTTGGTTAGCAGCCATAGCTCTTAACCACTATGCCACCAGGTTTTCCACCTCAGGCATAGGCAGGCGTTATTCCCTTACCGCAGAGTGACAGACCTGCCCAGAGTCCCACAAAGCCTGGGCTAAGCTTGGACTAGAACCCAGGTCTCCTCAGTCACCCCCCAGGCCCAAAACGTGTCCATAGCCCCTGCGACTTGTGCCCACTCTGCAGACAGATGTGAACTTGAGGGAGTTTCATAAGACACATAGATACAAGAAACATATCCTGAGGCCTACCGTGTGCCCTGGGAGTGCAAATGGTTACACGTGTGGCCGCTAACTGAAAGGGTGGCAGTTTGAACCCACCCAGAGGCACCTCAGAAGAAAATCCGGGCAATCTACTTCTGAAAAATCAGCCACTGGAAACTCTATGCAGCACAGTTCTACTCTGACACACATGGGGTCACCATGGTAGGAACTGACTTGACAGCAACTGTTTTGCTTTACCATGTGCCCAGACCTGTTCAGGATCAGCTTGTGGGTGCTGTAGTTGGAGGACATTGGCACTGGATCAGATGTCCATTCCCTGTTCACTAGCTGCACTGGACAATATGGTAGCCACTAGCCACGTCTGACAATTTTTATTTAAAATAACTAAAATTAAATAAAATTGAAAATTAAATCCCTCTGTCACAATACCCACATTTCAAGTGCTCAATAGCCACATTGGTTAGGGGCTATCATAATATTGGACAGTGTAGATATAGAACCTGCCTATCATAGCAGAAAATTCTACTGGACACCACCGGCCCTAGAAGGAAGTCAGATGAATGAAAAATAATGTTTCAATCTCCTGGAATTGAGCCAAACGCAGAGGTGTGGTTTCTGGAGAAAGAAAACTTTGATGGACAACGAACATGAGCCCCAGCCCAGACCAAGGCCCGCCCTGCTTCACCCCCAACCCCAGGCCTGAGCACTCTCTCTACTTTCAGGCTGCCTGACCAGGTGGCCTGTCTGTGGCCGTCCTCCTCCACCCAGGGGCGGAGAATGGGGCTTGCGGAGGCCTGCCGAGGAGCTGACCATGAGCCAGGAGGACCAAGCCTCCTCTAGGCCGCAGGGTGACTGCGGCCCAGCGGGGTGGGGCCGGAAGGCGCAGCAGCCCACCTGCCTGCATCCCAAAGTTTTGATTGACAGAAACATAACCTCAGAAATGGAGGGCCAGGACGGCGCTGAGGGATTGGTGGACCGGAAGTGATTCTTTCTGCTTTTCAGAAAGCCACTGCCTTAGTGGTAATGGCTGGCAGGGGGCATTTTTCACAGCATCCTTCTTGCACCCAGAGCCTTTGATTTCAGAGGGTGTCCTCTACTGAGCTTCTCTGTGCTGTTTCCTGTGGGCTTTCCTTTTATTCGGTTTGAGATTCATCTCATTAAATTGGCTCTGCATAAGGCAGAAGAAGGAAGCCAGTGGCAAGAAATGCTATACAGCTTATAGAGGAAGGGGAGATCGGAGCTCATTTCTGATGGGCAGGCTGCAGCTGAAAGCAAGGCGCTCATCCACCTCACACTTCAAGGCTTCAGATCCTCACATGTTAAAACCTCCTAGAATCTTTATAAAATCCGTGTATAATTCTTGTGGATAAACATAAAATCCTTATAAGATCTTAATGGAATCCTTGTAGAAGCTTCATAGAATCCTTTTAGGAGCCACATAAAATCTTCATAGAATTCACCAGATATTCACAGAAGCGTAACTCACCATCACCAATCACACACACACACACACACACAGAATCACTCCTGTCCACTCCAATGCAAATAGCAAGTCACCTTCAACTGGGCCTTCTTTACTCAGAGAAAGACCACTTGGCACATCTCTTAGTTATGTAAATGTAGATGCTAGAGACATCCATTGCCCAGGGTGAGGGGTCATGTGACCTTCATGGCCTGACTAGGCCCCTTGGTCTGTAGACCTGGTCCCTGCAGTTATTGTTGTTTTTGTTAGCTGCTGCTGAGTCAATTCCAACTCATGGTGACCCCCTTGTGTGCAGAGTTGAACTACTCCATAGGTTTTTCACCCCTACACATCTGTCCGTTTCTTGTACTGTGGGGGCTTGTGTGTTGCTGTGATGCTGGAAGCTATGCCACCAGTATTGAAGTACCAGTAGGGTCACCCATGGTAGACAGGTTTCAGCTAAACTTCCAGACTAAGACAGACTAGGAAGGAGGACCTGGCGGTCTACTTCTGAAAAGAGTTAGCCAATGAGAACCTTATGAACAGCAGCGAAACATTGTCTGATATTGCACCAGAAGATGAGCCCCTCAGGTTGGAAGGCATTCAAAAGACGACTGGGGAAAGCTGCCTCCTCAAAGTGGAGTCAACCTTAGTGACGTGGCTGGAGTCAAGAACAACAACAACAAAAAATCCTCACAACTGGACCAATAAACAACATCATGATAAACAAAGAAAAGATTGAATTTGTCAAGGGTTTCATTTTACTTGGATCCAAAATTAACACCCATGGAAGCAGCAGTCAAGAAACGAAACAATGCATTGCATTGGGCAAATCTGCTGCAAAAGACCTCTTTAAAGTCTTAAAAAGCAACAATGTCACCTTGAAGACTAAGGTGCGCCTGACCCAAGCCATGGTGTTTTCAGTTGCCTAATATGCATGCAAAAGCTGGTCAATGAATAAGGAAGAATAAAGAAGAATCGACACCTTTCAATTATGATGTTGGCAAAGAATATTGAATATACCATGAACTGCCAGAAGAACGAACGAGTCTGGGTGGAATGCCCCTTAGAAGCAAGAATGGCGAGACTATGTCTCACATACTTTGGACGTGTTATCAAGAGGGATCAGTCCCTGGAGAAGGACTTCATGCTTGGTAAAGTAGAACCCGAAACCCACTGCCGTCGAGTCGATTTAGGTCAGTGAAAAAGAGGAAGACCCTCAACAGGATGAATTGACACAGTGGCTGCAACAATGGGCTCAAGCATAACAATGATAGCGAAGATGGTGCAGGACTGGGCAGCATTTTGTTCTGTTGTTCATAGGGTCGCTATGACCGGCTGGATAGCACCTAACAGCAACAACATAGGGTTTTCAAGGCTGTAATCTTTCAGAAGCAGATCACCAGGCCGGTCATCTGAAGCACCCCTGGATGTTTCGAACTGCCGACCTTACCACTAGTAGTTGAACATATCACTATTTGTGCTACAGTGATTTGCAGAAGAATCCCAGGGCTTCCAAGAAGAGAATGGACTCCAATCCTTGTATGAAAAATTGTCATGGTGGCCTGGCTGCACTGACCAATGGATGTAAGCCCCATGAGGCAAGGGATTTTGTTTGTACCATCAATGTGCATCCCAGTACCTACAGTTGTGCTTGGCATGTAGTAGGTCCTCAATAAATATTTGTGAAATAAGTAAATGAATGAAGGTGTGCTGGGAAGAAAGGACTCCAAAGGCCAGGAGGACAGGGGTACTCATAAGGCCAACACAAGGGCTGGGCCAGACACTGGGCATTTCCCAGGACTGGTGGTGATCAGGACAAGGAAGACCTCCCTGCCGGATAGATAGAGAGAGACCTGGCTGGTGTGGGGAGAAGCCAAGGAATGGGGTTCTAGAAACATCCAGGTGAGATTTGTCTGGAAGGCATCCTGGTTTGTCAGTGACCAGGAACTACGCTAGCCAGTGTGTAGCCTGTCCTGGGCATGTGTGGTGAGGTAGGATGAGAATTATGTTCTTTCTGGGTCTGAAAGAATTTTTGTTGTTGTTGTTATTTTTTAGCTTTGTCTCAAGCAGTATAGCTTTCTTTCATTCTTCAGAGTTGTGCTCTGTCAGAAGCCCCCAATTCAATCTTCAGGAGCTTTGTAGAGATGTGTGGAGATGGCTTCTCAGACAGCCAACCTGGCTGTGGAGCTCAAATTGCCAAAAAGGAAAGAGATTCTGCCTTTTCCAGGCAGAGAGGGCAGTTGTCCTTCAGTGGGAGCCCCAGGCTCTGAGGATCCTCTGTGGGGAAACAGTAGAGCTGACTTTGATGGAACAAGCCAAGGGGTATGTGTGTGTGTGTGTGTGTGCATCTGCCTGCCTGTCTGGGCAGGGGGTAAGGGGTGGACGGAGGTGATGGCACCTCCACTCTCAGCAGCTCCCTCTGCACACCTTGGCTGAGCACCCTTCCCTGGCTCTACACCCTTCCCTGGGCATGGCTAAGAACAGACAGGAGCCTTCGGCATCTGGGAGCAAAGTGGGCCCTGCATATGTTTGAAGCAAGAAAGGAGGGGGAAAAAATGGTAATAACTCAGACCAGGCTGAGGTTCTTCTAGCCCAGCACACTTTTACAGCAAAGACCAAACATCCCACTTCTGCCTACATTTAAATACAAGTGCCTAGAAGGGATAGCTACAACTTAAATGAACAAAGAAACCACATCCACATAGCTCCCAGTGCCTCCCAGCAGACATAGCCCCCCCGCCCTCCCCGGCCCCGTGTCCCATGCATCAGCATTTCCTTTGAGCAACAGGGAGCAAGAAGCTGACTTTCCTGGGAGGTGCAGTCACCAGATGTAAGGACATTATCAGGAGGACAAAGACTGTCAGAGGCCCAAGCAGAAGCAAAAAAATGAAACAAAAAACAATTGCCATCAAGTTGATTTCAACTAGTGAAGACCCCATGTGTACAAAGTAGAATTTCACTCCATAGGGTTTTCAAGGCTGTTACCTTTTGGAAGAAGGCCTTTCTTTTGAGGCACCTCTGGGTAGGTTTGAACTGTCAACCTTTCAGTTAGTGGGTGAGCACTTAACGTGCCACTGAGTCGCCAAGCAGAAGCAAGTGGGGGCCGGATCACAGAGGCCCTTGAAAATCAGGTTGAGTTGGACTTTGTCTATAGGCACTGGGAAGCCATTGGAGGTTCCTGAGCAGGGCAAAGCCTTTACTCAGACATATGCATTAAAAAAAAAAAAAAAAATGCATTAGAAAGGGTTATATTTAGGAAAAGCAAATGTTCCGATGTGCCTGGTTCAGACCTGGTTTTCCTGGAGAGTATCGATGTATGCATGTTGACCTGGGATTCTATTCGGTTAACTTCTGATTTCATTCTCAGAAGGACCCTGGTTTTACTCACTGGATATTTTTTTATATTAAGAAATTACTGCTAATTTTTTAAAGATAGGATCATAGTATTGTGGTCATTTTTTTTAAAGAGTTCTCATCTTTAAATACATACTTAAGTATTTAGAGATGAATATTGTCTGAGATTTGCTTCATCATAATCCAGGGCAGTGGGGTGGGAGAGAATGAGTGGGAGTAAAAATAAAACAAGATTGGCTGAGTTAACAATGGTTGGGGTTTGGTGATGGAAACATGGTGGTCCATTACACTATTCTATTTTTATATTTGTTTAAAATTTTCTGGTATGAAAAGTTTAAAAATAAAGCGTCCCAGAATGGACAATAAATATTGTCACTCTAGTTCAATGGTTCTCAACGAGGAGCAATTTTGCCATCAGGGGATATTTGATAATGTCTGGAACTTCTTTGGTTGTCCCACTTGGAGAAAGGGATGCTACTGGCATCTAGAGGGTACAGACCAGGGATCCTGCTAAATGGTACAATGCACAGGCCAGCACCACCAACAAAGAATTATCCAGCCCAAAATGCCAGTAGTGTGAGGCTGAAAAACCCTTGGCTAGTGGAATTGTCTGTAACTCATGCAAAGGATTGCTGTATGAATCGAAGAAATGATATGTATGTGTGTAAGCTAATTGTGATTTGTGCTGTAAACCCACTGCCGCCGAGTCGATTCTGACTCATAGCGAAGCGACCCTACAGGACGGAGTAGAACTGCCCATAGTGTTGCCAAGGCTGTAATCTTTACAGAAGCAGACTGCCACATCTGTCTCCTGCAGAACAGCTGGTAGATTTGAACGGTCGACCTTCCAGTTGCAGCTGAGGGTCACCAGGGCTCCTTAATTTATGCTCTAGAAGTAATTAACACTTAAAGGATTCCATACTTTAGAAGTGGCTGGTGAGGGCTTCAAATAGAGTAATCTAAATCTGCTCCCAAGAATTCATTAGCTAGCTTAAAAGATGTTCTAGATAACTTGTAGTTGGTGAAGTGAGTGATGTTCAAGAAATGTGGTTGGCCGGAAAGGTGGTATGGGCATCTGTATCTTTGCTCAAACAAGGGAGAAGAATCCAGCAAACCTAAATGCTTAACAACCATGAAATAGTGCTCTAGGCCTATTGTCATTTGGTCCTGGGTCCACTCTCAACTCTGACAGAAGGTTCTCTTTATCCAGCTAGACAGTGGGCTGGGCCTGCTGATAGAACATGGCCATACCTTTAGGGCACTAAACTCTTCCTGCAGGTGCTTGTCAGGGTGCCCAGGGGCAGAGAGAGGGGACAGCACCCATACCCATACCCATTGCCATCAACTTGATTCCAATGCATAGCAACCCTACAGGACAGAGTAGAACTGCTTCATAGGGTTTCCAAGGAGCAGCTAGTGAATTTGAACTACTGACCTTTTGGTTAGCAGTCAAGCTCTTAACCACTGGACCACCAGGTCAAATGACTGTTTTTGTGCCTGTTCGCTATTAAAAGTTTGTTATTGTGGTGGAATCTGGTCTGAAATTTGCTTTCATTGTAACATACCTCCTTGTATCAAGGGTGTGGGCCTGAAGACTCACAGGTCCCACCTAATCCTTGGAGGACGCTAATGTTTACCTAAGAACCTGATAATCACTAAACAGCCAAATGGGCCGAGATCAGGTGGATAATGCCAGTAGTATGTGTGGAAGATAAATTAGTGATTAAAACCTTTCACTTCCTCCAAGATATCTTTCTCATATCTTCCATGTATACTACAAACCTCCTTGGCACCAACAATGTGTATTACACTGCCTTCTATCATTGAACGGCTATATTGGCTGAGATCAGGAAGATAACATTGGTAGTGTGTGTGGAAGGCAGATTAGAGAGGAGATGAGAATTTTTCCACTTCCTTCATGATCTTGCTCATATATTCCATGTATACCACATACCTCCCTGGCATCAGCACTGTGTATCTCACGCACGCCTATTCCTGCCTTGCTGGGGTCTCACCTATGTCTCCCAACACCTATATTTGTGGCTTCAACCTTGGCCAGGAATAAGGCCTCCAAAGTATGTCAACAAAGATGTAGGCAACTGCTGTAGCCTCCAAGCCTGGCCTCAGGGGGCTGGAATTTGTCATGGTGGCCAAGGCCTGTTTTGTTTTCTTTAGTCTACAGCCAGGTGTGTCTTCAGTCTCCAGCTGCATCCAGGAACAAAGAGGCTGCCTCGGTATCCTAGAAACCCAGGATGCCTACCTGCTCAACACCACATTTCCTTCCCAAGCTGGGCTCCTTGGCCACAGGCAACGGCCGTGCATTTAGGGGAAAGAAGAATGGCCAGAGTGTCTGGGAGGGTTCACACAGGAAGCCTTATTTTCAATCACCAACAGCTGGGGCAGGGTAGGGGTGAGCTTATCAAGAGCATATTCTGAGAGTCTATTTGGACAAAGACAGAGGGAGAGGGCAGGGGGACACTGAATGTTTGAGTGGGGGAAGGGGTGAGCATCAGAGGGAAGAATGCCAGCGAACTGTGGAAGGGGGAGGATCCAGAAAGCGATTTCTGGAGCTGTCATGAAATGAACTTTCCTAGCTTCATTGCTCTGAGGAAGGAATGTTGCTGCAGATCTACCCCTCAGTGCATGCATGCACACACACACAAGCATACATACACACACACACACAGATCCCAGAGCTGGGTTAGCTGGCCTCTTGGCCTTTCCTTTCCCAAGACCTCAGATTACATGTCTGACAAGAGACATTTCCTCGATGCCAATCCTATGGTGTGCTGGGATCCCAGATGGGGTCCAAAATGCTTCTGGCAGGCCCAAGGGCAAGCTGCCCGACTCCCAGGCTTATCCTTCAAGGCTGCTGCCTCTCAAATAGTCCAAACAGCCCCTGGAGAGGTGCAAGACCCTCCAGGCACAGTAGCACTCCTCTGCCAGCATTATGTCGTTGGAGTCCTGAACAGGGTTTTGAACTGGTTTGAACCCCTGCTGAGAACTTGCATTTCTACCCTCAGATATACTGAATCAGAATCTGCAGCTTAATAAGATCCCCAGGTGATTCTTATGTATACTTCCTGGGAACTTGTTAGAAACGCAAATTCACAGCAGGGGCTCTAACCTGAAGGAACCAGTTTGAAGCCCTTGTCCTGACACAACCCCATTGGGGCTGTCTGTGCCTCCATCTGAGTCCCTGGGTATTGCAAATGGTTAAGCGCTAGACTATCAACTGTAAGGCTGGCAGTTCGAACCCACCCAGAGGTGCCTTAGAAGTAAGACCTGGTAATCTGCTTTCTAAATGCACAGCCTTGAAAACCCCATGGGGTGCAGTGTTAATCTGAACACACGGGGTCGCCAGGAGTGGGAATTGACTTGACAGCAACTAGTTTGGTCTTTTTGGTTTGGTGCCTTCATCACAGTCAATAGCAACACCACAGGGAGGTTTGGGCCAGCAGGCAGAGACAGGAATTCTAGATCTCCCATAATCTTCCAGCACCAAAACCATGCCAAATAAACACATGCTGTAAGGAAAAACAATGGCTTACTAGAAAGTGCTGCCCCAGGCCCTTTTTCTACTAGCTACAACCCTAGGTCCCGCCTGTGGAGCGAGCCTAGTGCCCGCTAGGTCTCGGGCACAGCGGTGCTGAGGCCCTGTCGAGCGTGCACCTGGCTCCTCCTGCTCCCCATTGGTCTGGAGGCCCTCTGAGCACGGGGACTGGGTTGGGTGGTATTGACCGCTGTCTTCCTCACAGCAGAACTCAGCCCACAGCCCCCTCCCCCACTGGACCCCCACGCACAGAGGATGTCAGTGCGTGTGGGCAGAGTTAATGCCTTGACAAGTTCAGATCTGCATCTTTGATCTGCAAACTTGGCAATCCCAAGTGCTAGAGAGAGCATGGGATTGAGGCAGACCTGGGCTAAGTTCAGAGGCTGGCTGCTTGCCCCTGTGCGACCTGGCAGGGCTTTCACTTCTCTAAACCTGAGGGTTCTCATCTGTAAGATGGGGAGATCCCAAAAAAAGCCAAACCTGTTGCCATCAAGTCGATTCTGACTCATAGCCACCCTGTAGAACAGAGTAGAACTGCTCCATAGGGTTTCCAAGACTGTGATCTTTACAGAAGCAGGCTGCCACATCTTTGTCCTGTGGAACCGCTGGTGGTTTCAAACCGCTGACCTCTCCGTTAGCAGTCGATCGCTTTAACCATTGTGCCACCAGGGTTCCAAGATGGGGATAAAACCAAAAAAACCAAACCCATTGCAGTTGAGTTGATTCCAATGGGTTTCCAAGGAGCGCCTGGTGGATTCGAACTGCCAACCTTTTGGTTAGCAGCCGTAACTCTTAATCACTATGCCACCAGGGTTTCCACGATGGGGATAAGTTGTACCTAACTCACCAGAGACAGTGTGAGGGGTAAGCAGGCAATGCACACAGCCACCCAGCCTTGTGTCTGGCTTTCCTTTTTGGGATTAACTGATGAGTGTTTTAGTCTCAGTTCCCTGTGGAGCAATTGTATGCACACATAGGGTCGCCATAAGTCAGAAACTACTTGACAGCAACTAACAACGATAACAACAGGAGCACCCTCTTACCTACACCACTGAGCTGAGGAAACCCACAAAGGGATGTTGATTGACTCAATCAAAAATGTTTACTGAGCTCCTACTGAAGAATGAGGAGGGAAGAAGGAGTTCCTCACTGCAGGGTCCTGAGGAACAGCTCTGGCCCCAGCCTGCCCAGAGGCTTTACTGAGACCTGGCAGAGGCGGCCCTGCCCTGTCACGTCTGCCTCCTCAGCCCGCTCACCTGCCAGGGTGTTTGAACAATGATTAACCAGCAGCCGGCAGGCCAGTGCAGGCCGGGGCGGGCACTGCTGGTGAGCTCACTCTTTGCACAACTGCTGCCGCACCCGCCTGCCCGGCTCTGGGGCAGGGCCAGGCAGACTCCCAGAAGCTAGGGAAACGGAGTTGGGAAGGGATAACGTAGAGCCCATCGGATGGGAAGATAGGATCACAATCACATCCTGCGCCCCTAGCCCGTGAAGCTCTTCTGGGGGCTCTGTGCCCCCAGGTGCAGACTCCAGGCCCTCTTGCTAGGCCTCCAGCTTTGGTGGGATCAGCCTTGCTTGAGATGCTCCTCAAACAGCATCACCCTGAGTCTTTCCCACTGTGCTCCAGCCACTGAGAGTCAGATCCCAGGCTGAACAGGAGGAGGCAGGAGCTCACCCTGGACCCACTCACCCCCACTTCAGACCCAGGACACCAGGGAGCCACTTGGCTCCTCTTCCCTCCCATGAGTCCCCTGAGCCTTGCAAAGCCTGGTCCTTGTTATTTCAGGACTCACAGGCATGTGAACCCACCAGGCACGAGTGTACCCAACACACACACACCAGCATCCAGGGCCCCTTCCCTTGGAGCGCCCTCTATCTCGGACTGGTGAACTCACGGTTTCAGACGAAGCAAACCAGCCTTCAGACTCAGGGCTATTTCTACAGCTTCCCACTCCAGCCTCACCCATGGCTCAGGGCCTCCTATTTGTTTGCTGAATGAAGCACTAGAGTCCTTTGTCCTAAATACATTCTGAGCCTATTTCAGGTGCTGGTTCTCTGCTTCAGAAGCTGGAAGTCTAGAGGAGGAGGGGAGTGAAAGAGAATTTTCCTGTGGGGAGGGGTAGGAGATGGTGGGAAGGCACCACAGATAGGGTTGACCTTCTCCCCACTCCCACCCCCGTTCCTCACTATTCCAGGAAGGCTAGTCCTGCTGTTCTGATGACGGGTATTAGCTGAACTAAAGGATCATTCAGCCTTGCTGAGAGCCCCTCAGAACTCTCCCCCAGTCCCCAGGAACCGGGAGTACCAAAGCCTGGGCCTGACTGGAGGTCAAAGCTGCCCACTCTTCCTCACAACTTAGGGACATCTTGACCCCTGCGGCCTCTCCAAAGGTTTTTCAGCAACAAGCAGGCTAGGCTTCTCCTGAAGTCCCTGAGTGGTGCAAGCAGTTAACGTACTCTCTGCTAACTGAAAGGTTGGAGGTTCAAGTCCACCCAGAGGCACCTCAGAAGATCTGGAGATCTACCACCAAAAAAACAGCCGTTGAAAACCCTATGGAGTACAGCACCTCCTCTGACACACATGGGGTCACCATAAGTCAGAATCGACTCAAAGCCAAACTGGGCAGCGACTGGTATTTTTTTAGGCTCCTCCTGACTGAGAAGTTGCCCCCTGTTGTGGTCCCAGATTCACCTGTCCAGCCTCAGAGACTCCAAGCTCCTGGCTGTGTGCTTGGGGTACCATGTCCTGTTTTATTCCCTCACAGCACCCTCTTCCGCCCCAACTGAGAAGACCTGGGTCTTCTGGTCCCATAGAGCCTCTCGTGCTCTCATCCCAAGGACCATGGGAGATCCCTGTTCTGACCCTTCCCACCTCTTGTGAGGAGGGCTATGACAGATGCCTGAAGCTCCACAGAGTCTCATATTCGAAGGAACCACAGCTGGTAGCAAATTTACTTGTTTTCTGAACACCTGGTCTGGTCTAGGCACTGGGGGTGCAGAGAATAGAATATGTTCACTGCCTCCAAGAGCATGTAACCTAGTAGGGGATATAAATGATAAAGAAATTGCAGAGAACAATGCAAGAATTTCCAAGAGGGAGGCTGCTATGATGATAAGCTCTGACTTCTAAATAGTGCTCTGTGTGCCAGGCCCTGTTCTAAGCATTCCATATACATTAACTCATTTTATCACAAGGGCTTCACAGGAAGCCTATAATGTAGATAATTTCATGACCCCCCATTTTACAGCACCAGGGGAAACTAAGATATAGAAAACTCAAGTTGCCCAAAGATGTTCAACTAGGAAGTAGCAGAGCTGAGATTCAAACCCAGGCAGCCAGTGCTCTTAGCCACCACGCTATGCTGCTTTTGGTTGAGAAAGATGGCCCTGGAGCTGAGCCTTGAGTTGTGAATGGGAGTTTGTCAGACAGAAACATCTGGCACATCCCTTAAAAAAAAAAACCAAAGCATTGCTGTCGAGTCAATTCTGACTCACAGCGACCCTGTAAGATAGAGTAGAACTGCCCCATAGGGTTTCCAAGGAGCCTTTGGTAGATTCGAGCTGCTGACCTTTTTGATTAGCAGCCAAGCTCTTAACCACTGTGTGACCAGGGATGTCCCAGAGGAAGAAATAGTATCTGCACCAATTCGGAGGTGTTAACAGTAACCACCTCCAGGGTGAAGCAGGGGCAGGAGATTCAAGAGCTTTCCCTATGACCCAATATTACTTGAATCCCCGACTGTGAACATGCATATATGGATTACAGATGACATTTAAACCTCAGAATAAAGACAGAGTAGTATGTAAAAAAGTAAAATGCTTCTTTCTCCTCCTTAAAGGGGCAGATAGTAAATGTTTTAGGTTTTACAGGCCATATTTCTTTAATTGCAATTACTCCACTTTGCCATTGTAACCCATACGTAAATCCATAGGCGTGGCTGTGTTCCAATAAAAATTTATGGGCATTAAAATTTAAATTTCATATAATTTTCACATGTCACAAAATACTATTCTTCCGAATTTTTCAATAGCTTCAAGTGTAAATAGCATTTTTAGCTTGAAGGCTGACTTAGTTATCTAGTGCTGCTGTAACAGAAATACAACAAGTGGATGACTTTAACAAATAGACATTCTCTCACAATCTAGGCAGCTAGAAGTCTGAATTCAGGGCACCAGCTCCAGGGTGAAGCTTTCTGTCTCTGTCAGTTCTGGGGGAAGGTCCTTGTCATCAATCTGGCCCTGGGTCTAGGAACTTCTCAGTGCAGAGACTTCTGATCCAAAGGACGAGCTCCACTCCTGGCTCTTCTGGCTTGGTGGTAATGAGGTCCCTCTCCTCTCTGCTTGCTTCTTTCTTTTATGTCTCAAAAGAGATTGACTCCAGATACAACCTAATCCTGTAGATTGAGTCCTGCCTGTTAACATAACTGCCTCCAATCCTGCCTCATTAACTTCATGTTGTTGTTGTTAAGTGCTGTTAAATCAATTCCGACTCATAGCGACCCTATTAACATCACAAAGGTTAGGATTTACAACACCTTAGGATAGTCACATCAGATCACAAAATGGAAGACAACCACACAGTACTGGAAACCATAGCCTAGCCAAGTTGACACAAATTTGGTGGGGGGAGAGGGGGACACAATTCAACCCATAACAAAGGCCATACAAAAACAAATATTGGGCTGGATTTGGCTTGCAGGTCATGGTTGGCTGGTCCCAGAGTGGTGAGAAAGCATGGAGGCTTCAGAGAACTAGTCATTTAGATTGGCTGGAGCCTCCAGGAGCCCCAGGAGCGTGGAGCAGGGGTGGGCCAACATTGGAGAGGCACCTGCTACCTAGTGGATTCCAACTCATGGCTCATGTGTGTCAGAGTACAACTGTGTTCCATAAGATTTTCAATGGCTGATTTTTCAGAAGTAGATCACCGGGCCTTTCTTCCAAGATGCCTCTGAGTGGACTTGAACCTGCAATCTTCAGTTAGCCTCCTATCACATTAACCGTTTGCACCAACCAGGGACTCCGTGTGTATTAAGGGGGAGAGTATATACAGGTCTTGTTAATATAGGCTAGTCCAGTGCATAGCCAGAGCCCTGGTGGCACGGTAGTTAAGAGTCCAGCTGATAACCAAGAGGTCAGCAGTTCTAATCCACCAGCCACTCCTTGGAAACTCGATGGGGCAGTTCCACTCTGTCCTATGGGGTCACTGTGAGTTGAAAGCAACTCAGTGGTAATGGGTTTGGTTTGCATT
Source organism: Elephas maximus indicus (assembly GCF_024166365.1). Taxonomy (NCBI): domain Eukaryota; kingdom Metazoa; phylum Chordata; class Mammalia; order Proboscidea; family Elephantidae; genus Elephas; species Elephas maximus. The sequence continues at coordinate 36,643,594 of NC_064830.1, forward strand.
TAGTGCTTAGCCCACACCAGAGACACAGCAGGGGTGTAGTGGTAATTTATTAATTCAGTAGTACAATTGTTTTGCTATTTTATTCTGAAGATTTTAAGCAGGAACTTGTTCATGTGTTTTGGAAACAGCTCCCTTTGACTGTGTGGAGAAGGTTTCGCATCTGTGGGAGTGTCTTCCATTTGTCCTTCAGATCCACCTCCTCCCTTCTCCCTTTGCTCAGACGACCATGACTATCCATGTGGACAGTATCAACAGGTTCCTTTGCCTTCGAGCTTCTAGCTGGATTCAGACAGTGGGAAGTCCAACAGGAGTTCAGACCATAAAACCAAACCAAACCCAGTGCCATCGAGTCGATTCCGACTTATAGCGACCCTATAGGACAGAGCAGAACTGTCCCATAGAGTTCCCAAGGAGCGCCTGGTGGATTCAAACTGCCGACCCTTTGGTTAGCAACCGTAGCACTTAACCACTATACCACCAGGGTTTCCAGGAGCTCAGAAGGAGGGATGTAATTAGGTTCAGGGTATTTATTCTCTGGCTCCCTCCCTACACAGTGTGCGAAAGATGGACCTTTAGGCAAGGTCACAGGACTAGCCCCAGGGTCCCACACTAGCTCTAGAGGTTTTCCTACCCCTTGCCAACACCTTTGTAAACTCTCTTCACATTGTCCTAATTTGAGTGTGCAGTGTGTTTCCTGATTGACAAGAGGGTCTGAGGCTGGAGAGAGAGACAGTTGGGAGACTATACCTATAATCTTTCTGAAAGAAGATGAGATCATAAACCAGGACTGTGGTTTTCTTAGTTATCTAGTGCTTCTCTAACAGAAATACCACAAGTGGATAGTTTTAATGAAGAGAAATTTATTCTCTCACAGTCTAGTAGGCTACAAGTCTGAATTCAGGCCATATTTCCCGGGGAATTCTTTCTTTCTGTCAGCTCTGGAGGGAAGTCTCATCATCAATCTTACCCCTGGTCTAGGAGCTTCTCTGCACAGGAACCCTGGGTCCAAAGGACTTGCTCAGCTTCCGGTGCTGCTTTCTTGGTGGTATGAGGTCCCCATATCTCTCTGCTTGCTTCTCTCTTTCATATCTCAAAAGAGATTGGCTTAAGACACAATCTAATCTTGTAGATCTCATCACCATAACTGCTGCTAATCCATCTCATTAAAATCATAGTGACAGGATTTAAAACACATAGAAAACTCACATCAGATGACAAAATGGTGGACAATCACGCAATACTGGGAATCATGGCATAGCCAATTGATACACATTTTGAGGGGACACAATTCAATCCATAACAGTGCTAGTGAGGGGGAAAGGAAGAGATAGAACTGAGACCTACACAGAAGCCAAATAGGTTAAACGAGGAGGATGGGGAAAGGAGGAATCTCTGGGATGAACTGCGTTTTGGGCTTTGGTAACGGGAGGATGGAGATGCTGAGAGAGGAGACAGGGGAGAGGCATATGTTTGGAGTGGAAATGATGAGCTTGAGGTGTTGCATACAGGACATCCAGGTGAATAAATACATAGGTGCATCTAGCCTTCTTGGAGCCCTGTTTTGTTTTGTTTTGTTACCAGATCTTTACCGATGACCCACACAGTTCTCCCAGATGAGCTACCATTTTAGGGATAGCCTGGGAACCTTGAAGAGGGGACAGTGAAAAAATGATTGCTGGCCTTTTCCTTCCCTTTCAGATTCAGGGAGAAGGCTCTCAGATGCATGAAGTTCACTGGGAGGAGTGATGGGATCATGCTGGGGGAGGACTCCGTTCCCAAGAGGGGCCATGGGTTAAACCAGAGCAGCCAGCCAATGATGTTGACATGGGATGCTCTTCTAATCAGCTTGCGAAGCTGAACAAGATGTACTCCTGTTGGTAGGATATTTGGTTTAAATCTTCCTTTTAACCTTCCATTCCTGTGGCTTGCAGGAGGTAGATGGTCAGATCTAGGTGTTCCTTCAGACCGAGTCCTAATGATGGGGCAAGACCACATGTAAGAGGGGGTGTATAACTCCTTCCGGTCTCTCCAGGGCTTCATATTCTGTCATAATTGGTCTGCCTTCTGATTACATTGTCCTTCCAAAAACAAACACTTGATTGAGTATTTCCCAATTGAGTCACTGTTCAGTTTGCCTTCTCCCAGGAAATCAAACACACTCTGGCTTTGCCACCTCATCATTCTGACCACAATCATCCTTTAACCCCTCCTCATATGGGCTTCAGGCTTTTCTACTCTTTTTCACCCACAGAACGTGGCGCAATTAGTCTCCAGATAGGCTGGACCGGATTTGGCCTTAGAGGCTTTTCTTATTCTCACCGCCTTTGAGGGGGTGGTAGTTTGCACAATGCTTCTCTCCATTTGCCCTCAGTGAGTTACAACATCTCTGTCTCCTGAGAGATTGGCCTGCCTTTGAGCCCCCACCCCTGGCAAGTCCTACCCCCAGCCCACAGGCCTGGTGTTCATTTATGTCTGGTCAAGACCTGATTCAGCCACAATATCTCACAATCAGCCCAATGAGCAAACATCTAATGCCTTGGGTAACACAGGTTTGACCAACTGGTTGGTCAAGCCTGGTGGTCACACAGCTAACAGGAACAGCTGGGTGGAAGTCAGCCTTGGTGGGTTGAACAGTACCTTGATCTGCACTGACTCAGCAGGTGATGTTGAAAACTTGACAGACTCAAAGAGCCTTCCTGGATCTTTCATCCGGCATGTGGCCCTCTTCTTGGTCTATCACAGCAGTTATCCCTGCACCATTCTGTGCAGAGGGTTGGATATGGGGTCAGCTGAGTACTGCTTTGACATGCTGGAGGCTGCTGCAGACTCAGGCTTTCCAGAAAACCTGTCGCAGGATCAACTACTGAACCTACACCATATTGGACATTAACTAATTAAGCTATAATTCCAGTGCTACATTTGTAGTGGGGGAGTGGAGTGTGGAATTTAATGATGTAACATGAGAATTTAGGATATCGTGTTCCTGCCAATCCATTTGCAGCTCAGACTCTATGCAGGAAAGGGGTGTTCCCTAAAAGATTTTCCCCAATAATATTAGAGTGGGTGAATGCACTCCAAGACTGCATTCATTGGGATCAGATTAGAGCCAGGGCCCCACATCACACAGCAGACCAGCCAGGGTATTGTAGAGTCAGAGGGATGCAAAGTCTCCAATGAAAGCAGTAGGTAGAGAGTTGATCTCAAAGCAAGGCATGGATATCCCAGCCCAGACAAGATGGTGTTGAATGACAGCGTTGAGGAGAGAATCAGCCAACATGATTAAGACTTTTCACGGGCTCCTTAGTGTGGCGGAGACAGAAATTGAAACGAGTCCTCTATCCACCCTTTCTGGTTCAGTCCATATAAGGATGGACGGTAGCAGTGTTTGGTCTTTACTGCAGTGTGTGGGCTTTCTTAGCCATTCTCAGGGAATCCTGAGACTTCCAATAAGCCCTGCGTAGGAGCCCTGGGCAGTTTCATCCATGGTGCTCATGGGGATGGTAACTAGTACCAGTTGCCATCAAGTTGACTCTAACTCGTGTCAGAGTAGAACTGTGTTCCATAGGCTTTTCAATGGCTGATTTTTTTCTGAAGTGGATCATCAGATCTTTCCTCCGGGGCACCTCTGGATGGACTCAAACCTCCACATTTCAGTTAGCAGCTGAGAGTGTTGATTGTTTGTACCACCCAGGGACTCAGTGGAGATGGTACTGCACTCCCAAGACTTTTCCAGATACACTTTCTCCCATGCCCTGAGGGGAGGGGAGGGGAGTGGCAAACGCCTTTTGATAGGGAAATCCACTTCCTTTTGAGATTGCCCTGTTGACTTCCCAAGCAACAGTGGCATCAAGCAGCTTTGGGGGCCACAGTTGAGAAGAGCCTCCCTGAGCGGGGGAGCTTGATTCCAGCACACCCTGTCAGCGGCAACGCTTAGAGAAGTGTGACTTCCCAGGGCGTATTCTGACTGTTCACAGGACAATTCCTGAGGTCAGGAGGCCAGGGGTCATTTGAACAGGAAGTGCCTGAGGTAGCGTCAAATATCCCATTCACAAGCCTCACGTTTAACCTTTTTTCAGGAAGTCATCAGTCTCCCCAGCAGAGTGGAGAGAGGACATGCCATTGTAATTGATGTTTATGAGTTTCAAGGTTTCAAGTGATACTTTCATTCAGCACACCTTGCTAAAGAACCAACTACATGCTGAGGGCTACTCTGCACCAGGCATCTCAGGCTGGACTCCCTGACAGCCTCTACAGCAGCACAGCTGGGCAAGAAGGCCTCTTGAGAGTGGGGTACCCCTGGACGATCCTAAAATTACCAGGAGCTCCAGGGAAAAGGGAGACCTGGTGGCACAGTTGTTAACAGTTCAGGCTGCTAACCAAAAGGTTGGCAGTTCAAATCCACCAGCTGCTCCTTGGAACACAGAAGAGGAGGCAACAGAGACCCCCAGACACTGACGTGAGAGCCAGGAGTGCTCCTGTATTCAGGATGCTAGAGGCTGTGAGGAGAGAGTTGTCATCACCACCCCCACTCTCTGTGCCCATTCCTCTCCTCTCCCTCTGGCTTCTAAATCCTCCTGTTGTGTTCCCTGGCAGCTAGCTGCCCTAACCTGGAAACCCCAGCAGGAAGACAAAGTTCTTTCTTCCACACGCTGAGAATTTCTTAGTCTAGTTCTGCCTTCTTTCCACCACTCTAGCCACCCACCCCTCACACGTGTGCCTGAAGAGAATCTCTGGGGTCAGAATGAAGGGGGGGGGGCCGGGAATGAAGGGCCAGAGCTGTTCCCACTCACGGTCTCCTGGATTTTCTCTACCTCAGCCCTGGCCAGACTCCTGGAAGTTTCTAGAGTCATGGACACTCCTGGATCCAGCTCAATGAACAGTTCCTCCTGGAAACTCTCCTTATGAGTGCTGACAACCTTGGAATCAAAGGGTGGCAGCTAAGAAAGTAGCTGGGAAAAGCAGAGACCAGAATAACATGTTGGATGAGGAGGAGGAGGAGAAAAAAAGCGGAGAAACCCTCTGCTTCCCATCTTGTTTCAGGAAGTAACGCGGTCCACCTTCAGGATTCTTGCTCCTCCCTTTGGTGTGTGATCTTGGCTCCTGAGAATCCCTCCCAGATGCCATTCCCATGGCATACGTGGACTTGTGGTATGAGGCAGCAGGTGAGTGGGAAGGCTCCCTTGGACGGGACAGACAGAAGGAGTATCCAGAATGCCCCAGAGGAGCTGCCCCCTCTATGAGAAGGCATTGGGTAGGTGGGGACACACATACGGACTATGCTGTCTGAGCTCACCTAGCCTGGGTGCACCCGTAGAGCTGACTAATTCCCACAGGAAGTGGTCTTCATGCAGGAAGAAAATGGTGGAAAGCCAGCTGGGAATCAGAGCTCAGACTGTGCTTCCCAGCATGGCCCCTGACTCATGACAGCCTGTGTCATTGCAGTCTCTTCAAGCCCATTGTGCCACTCAGAGGTGGTCTGCTCTGGTTACTGCCACTGGAAACTGCTCCTGGAGACCACCACCCATGCCAGTACCACCTAGAGAAAAAAAAAAAACAGTGCCATCGAGTCGATTCCGACTCATGGCGACCCTATAAGACAGGGTAGAACTGCCCGATAGAGTTTCCAAGGAGTGTCTGGCAGATTTGAACTGCTGACCTCTTGGTTAGCAGCTGCAGCGCTTAACCCCTACACCACCTAGAGAAGCTGGGTCCAAGTCCCAGCTCCCACCAACCCACCCGCTCACTTCCCCCACTGAACCTCAATTTACCATTTGTCATTTCTCCAGATCTTTCCTATGGGGAAACCTTACCCATCCCTCCGATTCAGCCAGATAGCCCCTGCCATACAAACCTTTCCCTGACACCCACTTTCCTCAGCAGGTTTCTCCCTCCTTCCTTCCCTCCCACCACTTCTCCTTCCCTCATTCAGGCAAGACTTAGAGGCCAGGACATAGGTTACCAAGTTCCTAGTGTCTGATTTGCATCCCCCCAGCAGATCACAAGTTCCCCAAGGGCAGGGGTACAGTACCTCAGAGGGGAGCCCAGAGCTGGGCATACTGTAGATGCTCAAAAGGGACTCTGTGACAGATTCCTCAGCTCCAGCCCCTTCTACTCCTCTGCCTCTTTCCCACTACCCCCTGTTGCTGGTTCAGGGCCTCTGGTATTCCTGAGGACTCAGCCCAGCACTGGGCCTCTCAGGCAGCAGCTAGACTTCTTCCTGTCTGGCACAATCCTGAGGCTTGGTCAAAGTAACTGACCCGCTGTCTTAGTCATCCAGTGCTGCTGTAACAGAAATATTACCAATAGGTGACTTTAACAAACAGAAATCTATTCTATCACAGTTTAGGAGGCTAGAAGTTCAAAATTCAGGGAGCCAGCTTCAGGGAAAGGCTTCTTTCTGTGTCGGCTTTGGGGGAAGTGTCATCAATCTCCCCCTGATCTAGAGCTTCTCAGTGCAGGTATCCTGGACCCAAAGGACATGCTTGCTCCCGTACTTCTTACTTGGTGGTATGAGGTCTCTCTTTTTGCTCTCTACTCTCTTTTATATCTCAAAAGAGATTGAGTCAAACCAAACCCAGTGCCCTTGAGTCGATTCCAACTCATAGCAACCCTATAGGACAGAGTAGAACTGTCCCCACAGAGTTTCCAAGGAGCATCTGGCAGATTCAAACAGCTGTCCTTTTGGTTAACAGCCATAGCATTTAACCACTCTGCCTCCAGGGTTTCCAAGTTTGAGTCAAGATACAGCCTAATCCTGTAGACTGAGTCCTGCCTCATTAACATAACTGTTTCATATCCATTTTCATTAACATCATAGAGGTTAGGATTTACAATAGGATAATCACATCAGATCACAAAATGGAGGACAATCACACAATACTGGGAATTATAGCCTAGCCAAGTTGACACACATTTTGGGGAGATACAGTTCAATCCAGAATACCCACCCAGTAGCTTTCAACATCTTCCGTCAGCCATTGGCTGCTGCCCCTCTCCCTTCAAGGAATTAACTACTAGTCTATGAGTCAGTAATTGCGGGGGAGGGCAAAGGGAGGTGGCCTCATGTGATAGCTATGGTAATGGACAGGGAGGTACACCTGCTTCCACTTCCCCAAGGGGATCTACTCTTCCCCTGTTATGGATTGAACTGTGTTCCCCCAAAATGTGTGTCAGCTTGGCTAGGCTATGATTCCCAGTATTGTGTGATTGTCCTCCATTTTGTCATCTGATGTGATTTTCCCATGTATTGTAAATCCTACCTCTATGATGGTATAAGACAGGATTAAAGATAGTTATGTTAATGAGGCAGGACTCAATGTACGAGATTAGGTTGTATCTTGAGTCAATCTTTTTTTGAGATATAAAAGAGAGAAGGGAGCAGAGAGACGGGATATCTCATACCACCAAGAAACTACTGTCAGGAACAGAAGGTGTCATTTGGACCCAGGATCCCTGTGCTGAGACTCTCCTAGACGAGGGGAAGATTGATCACAAAAGAGAGAAAGCCGTCCTCTGGAGGTGGCACCCTGAATTTGGACTTCTAGCCTACTAAACTGTAAGAGAATAAACTTCTGTTTGTTAAAGCCATTCACTGGTGGTATTTCTGTTATAACCACTAGATAACTAAAACATCCCCTTACCTCCATCCTGTGTGACAGTGGTTCCATTCATTATCCAGGTGGAGTCAATGTGTGTTGAGTCTTACTTGGGTGGGTTTCTAGGGAGTCCCCCCAAGTATCAGAAAGAGCACTGGACTAAGAGCAAGGAGACCCAAGGGGCCTTGGATCCCCCCTTTGACTGGAAAATCACTCCTCTTCTCTGAATCTCAATTTCAAGAACTCTACATCCTCAGCTTTGTGACCTCCAGAAGCACTGAGGGGTCAACCAAGCCTAAAGAATCCCATAAGGGATACATCCTAGTTAGCATCCAACTGCCCTAGCTCCCAGAGACACGCTGCATTGCACTAATGAAGCTCTGAAGACACACAGTTCCAGGTTCAAATCCCAGCTCTGTCCCTTACTACCATATTACATAACTCTCAGAACTTGTTTTACAGATGAGGAGACCTAAGACTCCAGGAGGGAAGGAATATGCCCTGTGTTGAATCACCTTACAGAAAGCAATTTGGCCTTTGTTCCCAGTTCTTTTGAGCTAGACCAACACCTGAGGCTAGCGAGTGGGACCACCTGGGGGCCTGATGTTGACTAAGCCTCAGGAGGCATGATGAAATCTATCGTGGTCACATGGTGAGGCTGACAAAAGCCCTGAACCCTAAGGTTCAGAGGAGCTTCCTGATTGGTGACCATGTACAGGAGAGGGTAGCATTGACCCTCTTTGGGACATGGGAGCTCCATGCTGGGACCCCTCCTGGACCTCACCCTATGCATCTCTTTGTTTGTATTATTTTTTGCTATAATAAATATGTAGCCATAGTATGGTATACTTTCTATGAATTCTGTGAGTCATTTCTAAGGAATTATTGAACCCACAGAGGCAGTGAGAGCCAGCAGGGGATAGCAGCTACCTATCTGGCAGTCTTAAGGACTGTGACTTTTTAACTTGTAAGCTCTAACCTAGCCCAGGATGGTTAGGGTCAGAGAAATGTATGTAGGCAGCTGGTCTGAAAGACAGTGTCCTTCTAATTTGTGAGTTCTGACCCAGCTCCAGGTGGCTAGGGTCAGAGAGAGAGTGTGCTGCTTGGGCAGCTGGAAACGAGGATGGAGAAGTGAAAAGGTGAGGACAACGTCCGTATCTACGTCTTGGGGATTAGATTCAAGCTGCTCCTTACCATGCAGTTAGTTAGCAACAAAGGTAGGATTTACCCACTTTTCCCCTTACTTAGCGCATTGCCCAAGATCCTAGAGTCACCGGGCCTCCAGGTTTGCAGGTTATGCTCCTTCTTCTCCTTCCCTAGAGGATTTGACCTAAAGTATAAATAATGAGAAGAGGGCCGGGGTGCTGGTGAGGATATTCAACATTCAAGGGTTGAAATGAAGGTGGCCGTGTCTGCTAGCCCAGCTGGTAAGGCCAGGTCTTTTACCCAGGAGGATCTCTGCCCATGCTGCAGATGCCATATGTCTGGAGCTGGGGAGAGAGGTGGGATGGGACCACAAGGGACCAGAGGGGAAGCCCTGGCAGGACAGGCTGGGCTGCCTCCTCGGTGGTGGCTGGGGCTGAAGCTGGTCCTGTGCCTTTCATCTCCAGATGCTGGGCCTCCCTCCCGACATGGTGCCCAGAAGGAGAGTGGGGGCTTCCTCTCCTGGAAGCTGCCAGCGGCAGAACTGTCAGCAGGGGGTGGGAGGTTAGAGTAGCTACACCTCCCCACAGCACTTGAAGTGTGTGAGGATTTCTGCTTTCATGCCACTGCTCCCCACCCTTCAAGTCCCTCACATCATTTTAAGGGGTGTTTGTTAACTGAGAATGGGAAGTGGGGTGGCCCACGGGTTGGGGGAGGGTAGAGAGGGTATGGAAACAGTAGTTATATTGCATACATATGGCCCTCTCCTCCTGGTCGGGGACATTTGTGCAGACTGGCCACTGCACAAGGGCTTCATCTGCTGGAAGGATCTTCCTTTTATATTGTGATACAGGCCACGTCCACTCACCAAACCATGGCCTGCAGGGCTGCGTGTGCCCAGAGAGACACCTGTTCTAATATATTCTGAGATGCTGTCTGTCCCTGTCCACCCTGGGCGGTGCCTGGGGTTCACCTGTCTCTGGCAGAATTTGGGTGGGTAGGAAGTCTTCAAAGTGCACAGCACCAAGAGGAGACTCAGTTCACAAACCGGCATTCCTCCAGTGGCAGAATAAGCTTTTTTCCAAATTCTGCCCCACCTGGTTGGTGACCACTGGCTCTTCCAGCCCAGAGCCATAGGGTGATGTTAGTCAGCTCAGTGCCTGGGAGCCCCTAGCTGTCTCTGCACCCACCCTGAATCATCTTGAGACGCCAAAGAGAGATGCTGCCATGTTGAAAGTACCCCCAGCCCAGCGCAATTTTACCCTCTCGGTGACCTCCCTTCAGCAGAAGGCCTGAAGCCCAGCCCACCCTGTGGCCACTCCAAATCTCCAGGCACTAAAGTCCCCTGGAATTTAGAGTCCAGGCTGAGCCAGGTCAAGTCCCAGTGGGCTCTGGGGTCAGCTGCATCTCCCTTTGGGGTCTCAGACACTCTTTCCCCTGACACAACCCCAAGGGCCTAGGGTGGGTAGGACAGGGTGGTAAAATTCTGACTTTATTCTGCATTCTCATCGAAGCACCCCCAAGTGGACTTTTTCACTATTATTCCAGTCAACACACACATGCACATGCACACGCACACACACACACCTCTGTGGGGAAGATGTGAAGCACTTGGGACCTAGCCTGGTGTGGCTCTGATACACTGTGACCTTGACCGTGAGCTTCACCCATCCACAGTGGATCAGGTGATCACTAGGGGCCAATGTTCAGGGATTCTATGAGTATATCTTCTTTAGCTCCCCTTCCTTCACCTCATACCGCCATCAGTACCCAGGCCAGGCACAGGATGCTGAGTGGAACACTTACAGAGTTCATGAATGATCAAATGAATGGATGGAGGGCACAGCCCCTCCCTACCTTCACTTCCAACCACCTAATTCCCACCTCCTCGCCATCTCACAGCCTGACTCTGAAGCCCCAGGTGTTTTTCATTGAGAGTTTTATTGCAGGTTCTCAAGCTCTGGCTGAAGAAGACTGGAAAAGCTACTTAATCCCCCACTCCACCCCCAGGCTGAGCCCTACACAACAGGAGTCAGGGTACTTTGCAGGGGCCTGTCCTCACCCACCACCCAGACCATCCTTCTTGGGCAGCCTTTCACCCTCCCCAGGAGGTCATCCAAGGCCCAGCCCCAGCCTTACAAGCCCACCCGCTTCCACCTGCCCTTCACACTGCAGCAGCCGGAGCATCCTGCAAAATACAAAGCTAATTCTCCCATGTCTTTAATTTAAAATCCACCCAAGGCTGCCTGTTTTTTTAAACAGCTGGCTCTGATTTGCAGCATTTGCCAATTTCCATGGTGTAAATATTCCCACCATGACCAATTTCAAGCTACCAACCCGATGTCACTGAACTCATCTGCACAATCAGCTTTCACTAGCAGAGGGGCCAGCTCCAGTACACCACCACCTACACCCCTTTACCCTTGACCTGAGACACAAAGCCCCCTCTACAGGCCCCAGTTACTCTCCCAGCCTCATCTCTCACTGCTTCCCACACCCAGCACAGACACTGCATACTGGGGGGCTCCTTGGGCCCCTCGAGCGCACCTAGCTCCTACCAAGAACACCCCCTCCTCCTGTTTGCTTGGCCACCTCTTTTGATGATGTTCTATGCAGATGTCTCCTCCAGGCAGTCTTCTCTAACTCCCCAGGCTGCATTAGGCACCTTTCATCTGCGTCCCTAAAGTACTGTCCCTGGCCACCTCTATTGTTTCAAAATCATAAGCTATTGTCTGTCCTTGCCTCTAAACTGGGCTCTTCAAAGTCCCCTGGCCCAGAAGAAGCCTCACTGACTGTGCATTGAAGGAATGACAGGTGACTAGAGTGGTGTGCCCAGAGCACAGGGCTCCAGGGGAGGAGCTACCCCAGGGGTCCGAGTGCCCAAGTCCAGCCGCCCTCCCAGAAGAGCCCAATGCTGCCTTCCTGAAAGGGCACTGGCCATGCTCACCTCACTATTGGAGGAGGGGGTGTCCCCTGGCTCCTGGATTTGAGCTAGGCCAGGCGTCACCCCCAGCCCACCCACTGGCACATAAGAAGCACAAAGGTGGCTTGGGCTGGGGCTGGGGCAGGAGTGAGCGGCTGCCCCCTCCCCAGCTGTTTGTATAATTGTGACCATGGTTTCCTGCAGGACAGCTTATCATTATTGACTTTGGCACTAGCACCCAGGCATTTCGGGGAGGCCACCCTTTCCAATGTCTGGGAATAACCTCAGGACTGGCTAGGTGGTGCCAGCCTGAGGAGCCTCCTGGTTCTGGCCAGGTGGTCCCTTGTCACTAGGATGTGTGAAACAGAAGCAGCCATGGGGCAGGGGAGTGGTCTGGGCTTTGGAGTATAAAAGCCCTGGGTTTGTGTTGGTCACTTAGTAGCTGTATAAAGTTACTGCTTACAGTCTCAGTTTCCTCGTCTGTAAAATAGGGGTAAAGATGCCTGTCTTGGAGGGTTTTGTGAACCTAACAGTAATAGCCACTGTTTATGGGGTGCTTGCGAAGTGCTCACACCAAAATGCTAAGCAGTTTGTCACACTCACATTGTCTTATTTAATCCCCTCATGTCCTTATGTGGCAAGAGCTATTAGCCCTATGTCACGGATGAGAAAACTGAGGTTCCCAGGAGCTTCCAGTCATACAGCAAGTAAGGTGGGGTCATGTCTGATATGGCAAAATACCTTAATGAAAAAAACATATATGTAAATATTTTACAGGTAGCCTTGAGAACCTTGAAGTGTAGAAAAAAGCAGTTGATAAATTTCTTCCTCCTTCTGTGGACTATGGCCAGGCAGTCATTAGCTGGAACTTGGACAAGCCCACAGATCAGGAGCAATTAGCTTAGACCCACAGGAGAAGCTCAGGCTGCTTCTGCACTGAGGACCCCTGGGACCTGGTAAGGACCCTCTTCCCCAGATCCTCAGGCTGTGGACCCCCTTTCTCAGAAGGCTGGGTGCTGAGTGTGCATCACTGAAGCCCCAGGCCTGGTTGTCACTGAGTCTGGTCGCCCTGTCCTGGCAGAATCCTAGATGTGAGAGATCATCTCATTTACTGCCACATGCTACAAATGGGGAAACTGAGGTCCAGAGGGAGAAGACACTGGCAAGTGAATATGTGGGCTCCTGACACCTTCTGAGCCCCTTGGTTTCACTATTGGTTTAATGGCAATAACAACAATAGCAATAATGACGTCTATCTTTTATTGAGAGGTAGGCAATGGACCAAATGCTTTCCATGAAATACCTTGCTGAGTCCTCACGACACCCTGCACAGTGAGTCACACAGCTGGTAAATAGCAGAACCAGGATTTTGAGGCAGGGCATGGAGCTCCGGGGCCTCTCTCCTAGCCACCATGCTATCCTGCCCTGCCATGAGCTCTGAAGGGGTAACAACTTCCGTTGCTTTCTTCCCCACACCACTTTCACTATGGGCTTAACACAGTGGCTAAAGACCCTGGCTGAGGAGCCCTTAGACCCAGGACAGCGGGAGTAGGTATGCCGGCCAGAGGCCAATGTGGGTCCTAGTAGGTCAGGGCTCCTGTCTCAGGAAGGGCTCTTTGGATTTTGGATTGAAGAAGCTTCCCTGAAAAGGTCTCTCTGGGACCAGACTGCCCATTGCGGTGGGTGGGGAGGTAGAGCTCTGAGGCGGCTCAGGGAAAACTGAACAGGCCAGCTCTGAGGATCACACAAGGCAGTCACTCTGGCCCCTAAAGGATGCTTGCTGCTGTCTCTTTCATCTGTCGGTCTCAGCCTTTAAAGTGGGAGGCCCCACATCTGGGCTGCCCCCATGTGGTTGTGCAGGCTTTGCCTGGACCAAGGAGCAAGAGGGGGCTAAACTCCCGTGTCCAGGTGTAAAGCTCACAGACCTGAAGGAAAAGGTGTCTTTCTTGTTGGACAAAGGTACCACCTGCCCACAAAGCTGTGCCCCGAGTTGGGGGACACTTTTTCAGTTCACGAGAGGTGCTGCATCAGAGCCTTAGCGACACAGTGGTTAAGAGCTCAGCTGCTAACCAAAAGGTCAGCAATTCAAATCCACAGGCTGCTCATTAGAAACCCTATGAGGCAGTTCTACTCTGCCCTATAGGGTTGGTATGAGTTGGAATCGACTCAATGGCAATGGTTTTTTTTTGTGGGGGGGGGGGGGCCGGCAGGCTTGGGGTAGACCTTCCCCAAGGGCATAGGGCAGTCAGTTTCAAGAGTCCTGGAGCAGAGGCCCTGTCTTTCTCCTGGCCCTGGTCCTGCTCCTTGTGAAGGTCCTGTTCACCTCTGCAAGTTCTCAAAAGTTACTTCTCACCCTAGAGCAATAGGGACCATGCTCTCTGGATTCTAAATAGAATTTGTACATCAACAAAGGGAGTGTTTTGATTAATGAATCTAGTAATAAGGAAGTCCTTATAGTTGAAGAGCATTTGGGTTGTTTCTCACTTTGGGGTGATTGCAAATAAAGTCATCATATTCATACAGTGGAATACCACTCAGCAATAAAAAGGAACTAATTTCAGTACGGATGACACCTGAACATAAGTAAAATGAAAACCCTGACAACTGGGCCCCAAAACAACATCATGGCAAAAAGTGAAGAAATTGGAGTCGCCAAGGATTTCATTCTACTTGGATCCACAGTCAATGCCCATGGAAGCAGTAGTCAAGAAATCATGCATTAGGCAAATCTGCAGCAAAAGTCCTCTTTAAAACCTTAAAAAGCAAAGATGTCACTTTGGTAACTAAGCTGCACCTGACCCAAGCCATGATCTTTCCAATTGCCTCATATGCACGAGAGAGCTGGACAATGAATAAGAGGAGACCAAGGAAGAATTGGTGCCTTTGAATTATGGTGTTGGTGAAGAATATGGGATACACCATGGACTGCCAGAGGAACGAACAAATCTGTCTTGGAAGATGTATAGCCAGAATGTGCCTTAGAAGAGAGGATGGCGAGGCTTTGTCTCACTTACTTTGGACACAACATCAGGAGGGACCAATCGCTGGAGAAGAACATCATGCTTGATAAACTAGAGAGCCAGGGAAAAAAGAAGCAGCCCCTCAATGAGATGGATTGACACAGTGGCTGCAACAGTGGGCTCAAACATAGCAATGATTATGAGGATGGCGCAGGACCAGGCAACCTTTCCTTCTGTTATACGTGAGACCACTATGAGTCGGAGATGACTTGATGACACCTAACAACTACCGATACACGCAACAACTCGGGTGAAGCTCAAATTCATTCTCCTAAATGAAGGAAACCAAGCTCAAAAGGCTTCATACTATATGATTTCACTCTATGACATTCTGGAAAAGGTAAAACTATAGGTACAGAAAACAGATCACTGGTTTTCAGGCACTGGGGGTAGGAAGGGTTGACCATAAAGGGCATGGGGAAATTTTGGGATATGATAAAACTTTCTAGATCCTAAGTATAGCAGTGGTTACGGGATTCTATGAATTTATACAATGAGAGTGAATCTACTGTCTGTAGATCCTACTTTTTTTTTTTAAAAGAAAAAAAAACATTTCCTTTTCTGCCCCTTTTCCTGTTCATTTTGATCTTAACATAAATCTGAATGCTCAAAGAATTTCACTTAGCAAATATTCCCGAAGCACCTTCTGTGTGCCAAACCTTGTGCAAGGTGCTGCCTGAGGAAGGAAGTCTGACCCAGAAGCCCAGCCCCAGGGTCCCTCCTCAGCTGTGCCATCAGCCTGTGCCCCCTCTGCACCCCTCAAACGTGTCCTCAAGCCGGGTGTACCCTTATTTCCTTTTTGGAGCCTTCCGGATGGCTTTCAGCCTAACACTGATGTGGGTCAATCAGTTACTATGTGCTGAAATGCTGGAATTTCTGAGATGTTTCCATGGATTACAGGACAGAACTATTTGAAATGGGAACCTGGGAACCGTCCCTGACACCTCCCTCTTCTTTGTCACTCCCACCCTCTCACATGCCCCACACAGATAGGAAAGGGGGACAAGGCACAGGCAGGTGGCCTGGGGGGGTGCTCAGGCCCAACCGTGCTGCTTATCAATATGAATCCTGTGTCAGGATTTTTTAGGTCATCAGCCCTTGTCAGGGGAATGAGGAGACTGGTGGATTTTTTTTTCCACAAGTCCAAAAGTGCAAAATAACAACCCCGTGGCTAGTCTGCTTGACCCCCTTTCCTGAATGCCTTCTAAGTCCATTCAGAACTCCCTTCCCACTGTCCCTGCTTGCTCCAGGTCATGGCACCTCTCAAAGGGACCCCTGCACAGGCCTCCCAACTGACCACCTTCCAACCCAAGTCCTCTTGAGCCCCTCAAGCCTCTCCCGCCCTCCAAATTATTAGCATACAAGGAACTCATACCAAACAATAAGGAAAAGACAAATAGCCCACTACAAAAACGAACTGCAGTTCCAGAAAAAAGAAAGACAAATGGCAAAAACATAAGAAGATTCTCAACTTTATCTGCAACTAAATGAATAAAAACAACTATGTGATACCATCTCCAACCACTACCACCCCAGTGAAAAAAACAAAGTGGAACCGGCTGACGCTATGTGATCATGTGTAGAGGGTATGAAGCCCCTGGTTAAGGTGCTGGGCTGCTAACCAAAGGTTGGAGGTTTGAGTCCACCCAGAGGCACCTCAGGAGAAAGGCCTGGCAATCTACTTCCAAAAGATCAACCGTTGAAAACCCTATGGAGCACAGTTCTACCCTAACACACATAGGGTTACCATGAGTCTGGATCAACTCAATGGCAGCTGGTTGGTTGATTGGTAGAAGCTGTGGAAAACTGGTGAAACTTTTGGAGGTGTGGAAAATTGAAGACTTCTGAATATGAATTTGATCCAGCACCCACTGATAGAAACATGCTCCAGGTGTATACTAATATAAGTTCACTAAGATATCTGTATGTTGTTGTTGTGTGCCATCTAGTTGATTCTGACTCATAGTGACCCGACGGGACAGAATAGAACTTACCCCATAGTATTTCCTAGGCTGTAAGTCTCTATTGGAAACCCTGGTAGCATAGTGGTTAAGAGCTTTGGCTGCTATCCAAAAGGTCAGCAGTTCAAATCTACCAGGCACTCCTTGGAAACTCTATGGCGTGGTTCTACTCTGTCCTATAGGGTCACTATGAGTCGGAATCAACTCGATGGCAACGGGTTTGTTTTTTTGTTTGTTTTTTAAGTCTTTACTGGAGCAGATTGCCTGGTCTTTTTTTCCCATGCAGCCGCTAATGGGTTTGAACCGCCAACCTTTTGGTGCTTAACCATTTTGGGTGCTTAACCATTGCTCCACCAAAGCAGTCCCTTAAGATATCTGTACAACCCCTTGCCATCGAGTTGATTCCAACTCATAGTGACCCTACAGGACAGAGTAGAACTGTCCCATAGAGTTTCCAAAGGCTATTAATCTTTATGGAAGCAGCCTGTCACATCTTTCTCCCGCAGAGTAGCTGGCATGTTTGAAGTGTTTAAACCATGGACCTTTTGGTTCTCAGCCAAGCGCTTAACCATTGCACCATCAGGGCAATCTCTTAAGATACCCGTATAGGTAGATTTACAATTTTTATACTAGCAAAAGCCTAGAAATAAGGAATCCCTCGACAAAGAACTGTTAAGTCACTTGTGGGGCATCCTGTATGACTAAACGTTCTGCGGTCCCTAAGAACAGGGTAGGGCTGCATGTGCTGAAATGAAACCAGGTCAAAAGAGGAAGCTGCAGATCTCTGTGAATAAACCCATCCCTTTGGCATAACTCTGTAAAACATACATGCATATCCTTACCGGTATAAGCATGGGAAAATTTTCCGGAAGCATGCACCAAAAGAAAAAACCGGTTAAATGAAATTGCCTTTGGCAAGAGAGACAGGTGGGGAAAAGGGAAGCTTTCATTTTTCATTTTGTACTTTTCTATTCTGTATGAGCTTCTGATCATGTGCACATAGTATTTTAATTTTTGAAATGTCATCAGGAATTGTCTGGGTGGTGGGGTTTGAGGCCTATTTAGTTTTCTTCTGTAGACTTTTCTATATATATATTGAAAAAAATCAAAATCAATGTTTTCCAGTGTTTCAAAACAAACCAGTGTTCACTGCCCTGAGGGTAAAGTCTAGGCTCCTGAGCACACCCAGGGAGTTCCTGCCCCTCCCCTCAGGTCCCTCTCTCCTTACTCCTGGGCAGCATACCGCAGCCAACCACATCAACTTCCCTCATCCCCAAAGTCCCTTGCTCTCTTACCTCTGAGCCTCTGTCCATTCTGTTCCTCCTCCCTGCCACACTCTTCCCTCTCCTGATCACCCTTTTCCTTCAGTTTATCCTTCTCCTTCAGCTCAATGCCAATTGCCTTCCTACTCCTCCTCCCTCTTGACCATGGTATCGCCCTGGCTTGGGTGGCCCCCTAGCACCTTGGCCTCAACCCCATCACAGCAACGCTTTCTAGGCCCTTTCCTGGCCTCCCTCCCTCACTACCTTGTAAGAACCCTGACAATGAGCACTGAGCCTCATTCCCCACTGATGTCCAGTGCCCAGCGCTGTGCCTGGCACATAGTAGATTTCATAAACGTGTGTTGACTGAACAGATGATGACTGAACTTAATGAACAGCTTGGGTCCCCCACGGTTATCCCTTAATCAGGCTGGTGTGGAGGGGGATTCCTGGGCCTGGCCCCAGACACCAAGGCCTGAGGGCCTGCTGAAGCATCAGCTGACAACCCGGAAGGGCAGACACAGCAACCAGCAGCAGGGCAGCCCACTCGACTCCATGGTGGCTTTCATTTCCTCTTTTGCGGTGCCAAGGCCCTGAACAAATATTTTCCTGGAATGGAGGAGCGGCTTAGCTCCCAGCCTTAAGTGCTGGAAACACCAGCTGGGTCGGGCAGGTTCCAGGAACCAGCGGAAGCGCGGGGTCTGGCTGCACTGAGGGAGGAGGATCATTAGGGCTGTCTTCTGGGCGGTGCCCACCTTCCTGGCTGTCTGAGGAGTGGGGCTGGTCTACCTTCCCTGTCAGGCCCAGGGAAGCAGCCAGTTTGCTCTGTGCAGCACACAGCTATGAGAGGCTTTTGCCCTGGGCCTCTCTGCCCATAAATTACAATCCTCTGGGATCCTAAGGAAAATATAGGCCATGTGGGCCTCCCTCATTTTTGCTGAAAAAGCTACAGTGGGGTTTGAAAGAACTAATTAGAATCTCACACTCTCTTTTATAAGCTTTTTCTCCCCCCTCTAACTCTTACTGCAGAATAACATACACAAAGTACACTAATCTTTAGTGTATAGCTTGATGATTTATTTACATATACATACACCCTTGTGATCACCACCCACATCAAGCCACAGAAGATTTCCAGCACCTCAGAAGGTTCTTTCATGTCCCAGCTTAGTCAATACCACATCCCAACAAAGAAACCCACTGGCTTCTATTACCATTGATTAGTTCTGCCTGTTCCTGAACCTCACGTAAACGAAATCATTGTGGCAAGGGCTTTGTCTGGCTTCTTGCATTTAATATATTGTCTGAGATATTCACCATGTTGTGCGTGTATCACAAGCTTCTTTTTTTTCATTGCGGAGTAGTGTTCCATTGTACGGATAAACCACAACTGATCCATTCTCCACTCGATGGACACTTGGTTATTTCCACGTGTAGCTATGGTGAAGAAACCTATGAACACCCTTATGCACGCCTTTCAGCAGACGATCTCTCAAGGATCCAGGATGGGTACTAGGTGGTGGGTACTAGGGAATGGGGGAATGGAAAAAGGGGGTGCCAGGCAGAGCTGGACAGGGTCAGCTCCTCCAGCTCATTCAGCCTTAGGACTGGGTGGGTCCAGAGCTGTCCTCTAGCCCTCTAGGCTCCCTGGCAGGGACCTTACCACCCAGCTCCTGCTCATTCAGCTCCAGGGGCCAGAGCTCACCTCCTGAGGCAGCCTAGCCCACGTTCCTCTGCTACCAGGCTACAGAGAAGGGGGACAAGGTGGGATTGATTGGGGGTAGAGGTGGACAGGGCTCCTACCCCAGTAGTCACCTGCAGGCCCATTGTGGTTGTTGGGTGCCACTGAGTTGATTTCGGCTCATAGCAACCTCACGTGACACAGTAGAACTGCCCCATAGGGTTTTCTTGGCTGTAATCTTTACAGAAGGAGATCACCATGTCTTTCTCCCACAGAGCTGCTGGGTGAGTCCTAACTGCCAACCTTTCAATTAGTAGCCCAGTGCTTAACCGTTTATGCCACATGGCTCCTGTAAAAAAATTCTAAAAGAAGCAGACTCATTTATAAGAAGACTTTTCTCCCAGATGCTGTTTTGGAGCAAGGCTACCATCAGTGCCTAACCTGGGAGAGAAATGTGAGACTGCCCACCTCCAGGCCCAGCCCTGGGACTACTGTCTCTTCAGACCCTGTTAGTCCCCACCCTTGCCCGCCAGCTCAGAAGACAGCCTCATCACAGGTGCCTTTTCCCTCAGGCTCTACCTGAGAACACCTGTACCTGTGGGAGAGTAAGGTAACTCCCAATGAGGTGGGGACATGCCTCACAAGTCCGGCCAGTTTTACCTGTTAAGGAGTTCTCAAGCCTACTCCCTCCTCTCCATCCCTGCCATCATCTCTCCCAGTTCTCTTTTAAAGCAGCCCAGAACTGTCCTGTCGCTGGGTCTCCGGTCCCCCACCCTCTGCAATCCCTAACGTTTCTTGCAGTGTACTTCAGAGTCTTCAGGCTCTCTGGCAGCCCTCAGAGGCCCCGGGTGCAGAAACTGCCTTGGCCTTGTCACACTCCAGCCATGTCTCTTCCCATATCCGCTTGCCTTTCGCATACAGCATAAAGTTGAGTCTATTGTTGCTTAAGCTGTGCCTTCTGCCTAGAGCGTCTTCTCTCGTTTGAGAGGCTAATTTGACTTTCTTTTTCTGAGCCCCAGCTCAAGTACCACCTCTGTACCCCCATGACCCAGCCCGCAAGGTGGCCATCCCTAGCACCCCCAAATCCTTCCCCCAGCACTATGTCATTGAAATGGCTTTTACTGTCTGTGCCCCCCTCGGCCACCACCGCTCTGAGAGCTGGGCCCTGCATCTTCATTTCTGAGGTGAAAATGAAGTGGTATCTGGAGCAAAACCCAAGAGGCAAGCAGGGCAAAAATGCAATTTAAAACAGAAACTGGCTGCAAATTAAAGACATGATGATCAGTCTAACAGAAGATGGCTCATTAGTTTACAAAATAACTTGAAAGAACTCAGGGCAAAATTCCGCGACTGCCCCTTTCCCACCCCCCAGACACACACACACACATACACACCATACCCTGGGCATAATAAGAAAGTGAGGGGGATATGAAATAGTGCTCAATTGCTCTGTTCCCAGGCAGAGACAGGGGGAGTCTTGGGAAAGTGGGAAAGGGGGAGGTGAAGGGGGGCAAGACCGTGGGAAACAGGGCAGCAGGCGGAGGTCCAGGAGAGATGAGCAGGGAGACATGCCTTGTGGCAGGGGGTGCCCGGGAACTTGAGGATGTATAAATAACTTCGTGTTTTTGCTTCTTTTACTGTAATCTCAAACATTCAGCAAAGTTGGTTTTACAGCACAACCCTGTCCTGGTGGTGCCCTGAGTGGGGGCGACCTTGGGCAGGAATACAGAGGGTAGGAGAATTCAGCATAACAAAAGAGCAGACGATGGTCTTTCTGATGGTCGGTCAGGAGAAAGACGTGGGATGAGGGCTCAGTTTAATCTATTCGGATGTTAAGGAAGAAGGTGGCCCAGGAGGCTAGAGGACTGGAACCTTGTGGGTCACATATGGAGGGGACTGTCCCGAGTTCCTGTACCATCATTGGTGTGCTGCATGGCTCACTGTGGTTCTGGAGCCAGTGCCTACCTCCCAGCTCCACTACTTCCTGGCACATGATCTTCCCTTCTTTATCCCAGTGTCTTGTCTGTAAAGTGGGGAAAATTAATGATAGAACCGTCTCATAGGTGGTAGAGGAGCTGTGAGTTAGCAATGAAATGCTCCAGGTAGCATGTGTAGCCCTGCGTTTGGTCCATAGTAAGTGTAGTCAAAGTACTAATATTAAGGCAGCCAGGACTACAATGGTGCCCTCGCTGTCCAGCCCATCGACTGGCAGAAGATAGGCACTTGGTGTTTCCAGTGTTGCTGAATATCTGGAGGACATTATCTCAGTCCCCAAACCCTTTGGAGCACAATGTGTCAGAGGAGAATAAATTTTCCACCCAGTCCCTGTGGTCAGCAACCCAGGAGGATATGGTCCTCCCACCTCTGAGCTCCCCAGGACACACCTGAGGTCCTGGGCCTGGGGCTGGCCTACACTGAGGGGCAGAGAACAGGTCAAACGCCAGGGGCCACAGGTGGGGAGACATGCCACAGGATGGGCAGCTGAGGGCCTCAAGTCACCAGCCTGAACAAGGCTGAGTAAGGGGAGGGCAGCTCTATAGCTTCAGAACACAGGAGTTCCTGACTGGGCTGGGCCTTTTCAACCCCCAAATCTTTCAATGTACTTTCTCTCTAGTGTGCAGATGACTTTTTTAGCCCATTGGCACTTGAGATGGTTTGCTAGTGAATCTTAGGAACCACACAATGAGCAAGCAGGATAGACAGGAAACTTTGAAAAAGTCTACGGAGCCATTGGTGTCCTTGAGGAAGGGAATGACCCCAGCCTTCTGAGGAGGGGGATGGGCAGGGCAGGAGAGGCTAAGAAGGGACCCTGTGAGGCGGTGAGAGAGGAAGGCCTGACCCAGGGCTTGGGTGAGTAGGGAAGATGGACACGGTCTTCCTTCAGTCTCACTGTTCTTCACCAAGCTAGCACACCCAGAGCCAGGCCCCCTCAGGAAGTGACACAGGCAGGACATCACCAGGCCTAGAAGAGACTCAGCCACCACCAGTGCGTGTTGCCAGAAATGACAAGTACCATTTATTACAGTTACATGAATGAGTCCAGCCAGCAGCATGAGCACCGTCCCTTAGACCAGCAGAGATGAGCACTGTCACTGATCCCTCCCCCACCCCCGATTCGTGTCTAGTCACATGCTCCAGTCAGAAAGTCCCAGGATTGAACACAGGGCATGGGTTCCCGTCGCTTGACGGTGCATCTGAGTCACAGACCAGCCCACTAAACAGAGAAGCCAACAGCAGCTGGAACTCTGTCAAATTAAATAATCAAGTACAGAAATTCCCAGGAACCCTGGGCTGGAGCCTCTGGTCCCAGCAAAGAAGCAGGTGTGGGAGGAGGATAGGAGGATTGTCCAACATGTCTGAGAGGCCGGCCTTGGCTCCAGGCCTCTGCTGGGACCAGCAGCCTCAGGTCAAGCTATGCCGGGGCCCTCCCAGCTTCTTTGGCCATTCAGAAAGTGGCTGCTTCAAGCTTGGCAACACGGAAGTTTACATCGGGCCTTATATAACCTTGGCTGAACCTACTGACCCCTAGAAAAATTTTAGCCAAAACAAAAAACAAAACAAATATAAACCAGAGGGACTCTGGACCCAGAATCCCTCACACAGGAAGATGAAGGCACAGAGATTTTAGCCAAGTTTCCCAATACTGTTGGTGTTTAGAGAAAAGGCTGGTCTTTTCCACACAACCAGCGCAGGAAGAAGAAGCATTAGAGTTCACAGGACTACTTTATATTAAAGTTTATTACATTTGGAAGACGTACTGTACAGGGAAAAACCCATTGGATTAAGCACAGTTTTGCCAAAAGCAAAAGACTATCACTCTTTGGAAAACGGTCCTGATTTCCAACCCAAGGTAGGGCCACAGGAGCTGAGCAAAGGTCAGCCTGGTCCTTCACTAAGGAGCTCAGTGTCAGGGTTTCTGAGACCCCCTCTTGTCAATTTCCAGGAGAAAGTGTCACATAGAAACGGCCCCAAAGGGAGGAAAGGCATGGTCTGTAGGGACACTCCCTGGGCCCAAGGCCCCCCTCCCATCTCACAGCTCTCTCCCGGACCCTGGCCGCCAGGATCCAATTCTCACGCCAGGCTCCTCCAACATCCCAGCAGGCCAGGCCCCAGCTGTGGGCGTGAGTTCATGCACACAGCCTTGTCTACTCAGAAGAGGCGACTACCCTGTGGCAGCCTGCGGTGGCTAGCCCACAAACGGAGCCCACAAAACAGATATTCCATACCCTGTTGCACAAGTGAGCGACAAACTCTGAAACAACACACAAACAGCTTAAATTCTGGCCTTCAGATTTGGTTCTCCTAGTTTAAAAAAAAAAAAAATCTTCTTAACCCTGATGCTGTCTCCTGACAGTAGATTAGGGAAGCAAGATGGCAGATGCCAAATCCACTTATTTAACTTACCTCAGAAGTAGCCAAGTCTACCGGGGCTATGAACAAAGAAACTATAAGAAGCACGTGCAAAAACAAGTTGATATCTAAATCAGACTTCCCCACAAAACAAAGTGAATGCTGAGAGAGTCCTGAACTCCTCACCCCTGCCACTCAGTGGTAAGCGCCCCAAAGATGGTTGGTCTGTACCAGTAAGTGCTATAGATGTGTCAGCCAGAAGCCCTCACCCACAGGATCTTCCAGCCACAGCAGGCTATCCAGGTCCAAAGCAGGGGCGACCCCTTCCTCTCCAGAGCTGGGCCTGGGGAGAGACTGCTCCAGTTTGGAGAAACCGAGTCAGAACGGTGCAATCACAAGTTCTGACTGTGGTGGAAAGGTCATATGCAAGAAACCCCCTGCGTACCCCAAGTCTTTCGGCAGAAGTCAGAGAAGCAGAGTGGACCTCCCTAGTGCACCCCCGGGCTCTCCAGGCAGAGGGCAGGCCGGAGTGGCAGAGAGTACTGAGGATGGGGCAGGGCAGCAGGGAAGACCAAGGTCTGCAGTTCTTCATGGAAGAGGCAAGTGGGGGGCTAGTGAGCGGCAGTGGGGAGTGGGGAGAATCTCTGTCTCCCGTCAGGCATAGAACTCTTCCTGCTTAGTGGGCTTCTGGTAGGCCCCACCGTTGGCTTGTTTCGGCTCCTCCAAGGAGTAGCTACCCTCGTCTTTCTTCTTCATCCGGTACAGCATGAAACCCACCAGGCACACAGCAAAGATGAGCCCCACAATGCCTCCGGCAATGACCCCTAGGGGAGGTGGACAGAGGACAGCTTAGCTCAGCTGTTCTTGGGCTCAGCAGGAGCCCCTCCCCCACCAGGCAGCCCTGGGAGGTGACCCAAGGTTGGTGGGCCACATCAGGACCAAAGGCAGCCGGCTCCACCCCCAGAGCAGAAGTGTGCCCTTTCCCTACCCACCTGAGAGAAAACTCACCTCCCAAAACTTCTTTCCTGTCCAGGAGGCTCTGCGAGGCCCCAGTGGCCCCATCATCCACTGGGGCCTGATTCCGCTGGTCAGGCTCCACGGCAGCCACAACTGCAGTGTCCTCAGGTGTTTCAAAGACAAAGTCCTACATAGAAGGGCAGGGACAAGATCAGGCTGGGGCTGGGGCTGGGGCAGGGGCTGGGACAGGGGCAGGGGCTGGGACAGGGGCAGGGGCTGGGGCAGGGACAAGATCAGGCTGGGGCAGGGGCTGGGACAGGGGCAGGGGCTGGGGCAGGGACAAGATCAGGCTGGGGCTGGGGCTGGGGCTGGGGCTGGGGCAGGGTTAGGGACAAGATCAGGCTGGGGCTGGGGCTGGGGCTGGGGCTGAGGCTGAGGCTGGGGCTGAGGCTGAGGCTGAGGCTGAGGCTGAGGCTGAGGCTGAGGCTGAGGCTGAGGCTGAGGCTGGGGCTGGGGCACGGGCTGGGGCAGGGCCTGGGCCTGGGGGTGGGGCTGGGGCAGGGACAAGATCAGGCTGGGGCTGGGGCTGGGGCTGGGGCTGGGGCTGGGGCAGGGGCTGAGGCTGGGGCTGGGGCAGGGGCTGGGGCTGGGCCTGGGCCTGGGGCTGGGGCAGGGACGAGATCAGGCTGGGGCTGGGGCTGGGGCTGGGGCTAGGGCTGGGGCTGGGCCTGGGACTGGGCCTGGGGCAGGGACAAGATCAGGCTGGGGCTGGGGCTGGGGCTGGGGCTGGGGCTGGGGCTGGGGCTGGGGCTGGGGCTGGGGCTGGGGCAGGGGCAGGGGCAGGGGCAGGGGCAGGGGCAGGAGCCCCTGACTACAGCAGCAGCCAGCTCCATTTTCAAACCCGGAATAGGGCACATCAGGAGATAGAAAGCCCACATTTTTATATGAAAATAAATCGGCTTATTGTAGTGTGAAGTACAATATTACCACGACCTACAAGATGACCTTAAAAAATAAGACTTGGTAGAACTTTGACTCTTGCAGCAGGGTTCTTGCTTAAGCTTGGGAAGTTCTGCTTTGGTGATCTTTGAGAACTTGTTATGGACTGACTTGTGTCTTCCCCTGACCCCCAAAAATGTGTTGAAGTCCTAACCCCGGCACTCTTGAACGTGACCTTATTTGGAAATAGGCTCTCTGAGATGCTAGCAGTTAACATGAGATCACACTGGAGTAGGGGGATCTTTATCTAATCTGAGTGACATCCTCGTAAAAAGAGAAGAGATGCGGGGAAGGCAGCCATGTGAGGACAAAGGCAGAGATTAGAGCAATGCGTCTATAAGCGAAGGAACACCAAGGAGTGCCAGGAACCACCCAGGAGCTCAAAGAGGCAAGGAAGAACCTTTCCCTAAAGCCTTCGGAAGGAACATGGATGGCTCTGCTGACACCTTGATTTCAGACTTCTAGCTTCCACAACTATGAGACAATAATATATTGTTTTCAGCCACCCAGTGTGTGGAACTTTGTTACAGCAGGTTACAAAGGAAACTAGGAAATGAAGACAGGACTCTTCCACTCTGGTCTCATACTCAGCCTGCCCTGCTCAGGGCCTGGGCTGGGCCCCGGAGGTAGAGGGTGAGCCAGGACCTTGTGACCTTGTCTTTTTGGTTGGGGCTCAGATGTGCTCACAAGGCACAAGGACCCTGGGCTTGCCTGACAATCACACCGCTGCCCACATGCACTGTGCTCAACAAGGCACTAAGGGCCACCCTGCCCGCTGGCTACCCCATGGCCTAGGAAGTGCACAGGACAGCAGTGTGTGGGTACTCACCTGCTCCCCAGAGCCCTCTCCCACTGGGAGCTGACTGGAGTCTCCATCCTCAGGGACTGTCTTAGTGGCAGAAGAGCCTCCTTCCTCCAGGCTGGGAACATGAGGATAGACGTGGCCACCTCCTATGGGAGCTGAGGTCTCCTGGTGGCCAGGCTGCATGTCCCTGGGGGAATGGGTGGTGGGGGGTGCCTGAGCCGTACTGGCTCTTGCTGTTGAGGCCTGGTGGGTGGTTGGGTGCTGTGCGGTCTCACTGGGTAGGTGGGATGTCTCCTTCTCCTGAACTGTGAGGCCCGGCTCCACTTCTGTCAGACGCACTGATCCTTGCTCCTCAGGCCCCTCTACAGCGGGCAGGATGGAGGCAGCAATGGTCTCCGTGCTGGTGGGCTCTGGACTCGTGGGTGTGGTCGTCAGGAGCCACATGTCCTTCCAGGTGGAGGGGGTCTGGTTTGACAAGGCAATGTCTGGCAAAGCACCTGCAGGGCCAGAAGCAGAGCTTGTGGGCTGGGGAAGGCACCAGAGCAGTCAGGCTAGCTGAGCACAGGCTGGCAGGTGGGCACGAGGAAGGCAGACCCCAGGCCCTGACTCCCAGGCCAGCAAGGAGAGCAGCCCTTCCTGCCATGAGAAGTGGTATCCCCCAGGGTGGAACTGGCTGAGGCAAAATTCATCTTTGGTGACAGACAAAGAAAGCTGCCTTTTCCACAGCAAGTGCCTGGCAGCCTGGTCTCTAGAATCATGAGAAAGACACCAAGGCCATCTGGGAAGGAGTATTTCCCGTGATGGATGGTGCCCACTCACGGGGTGGGGGGCGTCCTCAGAGGTACGAGTGCCTTGTCCCCAGTGCACACACGTCTCTGGTACCCCTCCCTGCTCCAGGTGCCCTCTCCCCCAAGAAGGGCCTATGTTCCCAAGCCCAGAGGCCTATATCCCACCTGTCAGCTCTTGCACCTGCACTTGGGCCACCTTCGCCACTAAGATGGCCTCAGCCCTCTGTTCTTAGCTCTCACCATCTTCCTAGGTCCAACTCCAGGGCCAGCTCCCCAGGAGTCCCCCCTGACCACCTCCAGCTCAGTGATCTCTCTCCACCCCGGCAAGTGGAAATGGGAAATTGAGGGACATTTGTCAGAGACCTATACCCCACCAGGCTCTGTTGTCTTACCCTTCTCCACAACCTTGTGAGGTCCACATATTACTCCCATTTTACAGATGAGAAAACAGAGGCTCAGAGAAGTCAAATCACTTTCCAAAGAGCACCCAGTAAGTAAAGGGGAGAATATGAACTTGAGTCTGTCTACAGCAGGCAGTCCCCAGGGCCTTCTGGAACGCTCAGCATTCACCTCACCCCCATGAGTGTTTTCTCCTCAACCAGGCAGCTCCTTGCAGTGTGGACCCATTCTCTTCCCCAGCATTGCCCCTGGGGCCCAGCTGAGGCGGGGCGGCTGTGCACTCAGTAAGTGCTCAGTAAACGCTCTGTTGCCATTTAGGGGTTAGGGTCCCCCCAGTGCCAGCCTCACCTGCACCCGAGCCGGAGAAGTTGTCAGAGTCATCCCCAGAGCCGTCCTGATCTTCGGGGGGCACATTTGTGACGACAGTTTGCTGAAAAAGGATCGGAAAAAGGTGTGAGTCAAAGGTAGGCAGGAACCCCGCTGCTCCTGGGTCTCCATCCCAGAGAGCTGAGTAAACTCAACCTGCCCTCCTCTGCAAGGAAGGACGTCTTCACATGCGTCTCTGGGACTCTCGACACTTGCAGCCCTTTTGTCCCCTTGGCATATTCCCTGATGCTACAGTAACATAGGGGCCTGGGGGGGTGGGAACACCCAAGGGGGGCAGGGCCCTTGCCCCCAAGAAGCTCAGTCTGGTGAGGAGCCCAAACCTCTTCGAAAGGCAGAGTGAAGAAACTGGGAACACAGGTTGTGGTCCCCATGGGACCTCACTAGCCCACCCTACCCTGAGAACCATGTCCTGTGGGCATTCAGCCAGGAACTTCAGGGTTCAAGATGCCAACCCTGCCCCACTGAGGGGCTTTCAGGACCCCCAAGAACAATCCCTCAATGGCTGGATCCAGAGAGGCAGCCTCTAGGAGTACTGGGTGCCAATGGCCCTGGAGGGAGGTCAGAGATGTACACAGGGGCGATCTGTCTGTCCTGAGACAGATGTGCCCACAATGTTCTTCCCACACCTAGCCTGTCCTCTCCTCCACAGTAAGGACCAGGTCCAGACTTTAGTCAGAGTACTTCCCTCCTTGGGGAAGGAAGACAGGTACCCAGCAGGCCCAGGGACAGGTTGAGACTGATCTGAAAGAGGCCTCGCACTAAGGAGGTGCTGGTAAATGGGCTGTGAGCCTGGGCTGGACCCTGTTTGCAAAGTGCTGGCCTAGGAATGCTGCCCGCCTGGCCCAGCTCCGAGAGGCTGCAGGTGCCAGAGTGCAAATATATACGCTGCTCCTGAGGAAGGGGCCGCACTGGTAGGGCTGGGGAAGAAGCAGAACACACAACAGCCAGCTGAGCAGGCCTGTGCAGAAACCCTGTGTGAGTGAGAGCAAGTCAGGACCTCCCCACGCACGCATACACAACACTGGCCCCAGGAAAGCAGGTGGAGAAAGGAGGACCTTGCAGTCAGGCAGCAGAAAGGGACAGATATAGAAGTCTGTTCAGCAACCAGACTTTGACCCAAATGATCCCGTTACACAGGTCATCTCGCTACGGCCCCAAAGCCCGGGGCCAAAACAGAGAATGAATAAACAAGCAGAATAGCATCGTTTAGCACGTGGGCTTTAGAGACCGTCCTAGCTCTGCCACTTGCTATTTGAGTGGCCTTGGGAAAGTCATTAAACCTTTTACAGCCTCAGTCTCCCCATCTGTAAAATGGGGACAATAATATCTACGCTTCAGGATTGTTGCAAACATTAAATGAGGTTTTGCAAGTAAGCGACCTCACAGAGCCTGGCAGAGCCCCACCATGGTGGCTGCTGCTCTTTTGAGGGGCAGGGAAAGCTCTCAGCGTGGAGCAGAGAGAATCCAGGGCACACAACGGCCTCTAACACCAGCTGGCCTGTATGGAAAAAGGGTGGGATGGAGGTGGATAAGGTTTCACGAGCAGAAGGGAGCAAGGAGAGAGCCCGCTCCCAGGGGCTCTGCCCAGACTTGCCAGGAGCAGTCACTGCCCGAGGCTGGGCTCCAAGGGAGAGGGCCTCCTCAGGCCTAGAGAGGCCTCTCCCGGTCCTGGCCACAGGCCCATGAGGCCACACTCTTGAGTGAAGCAGAGCAGGGAGGGGCAGGCAAAACCTTTGGCCTCCTAAGGCAGCCCTGGGGCAGAGTTGGACCAGGTGGAGGCTCCACATCCAGGGTCTGGGTCAGAGAAAAGCCATCAAACACAAGTAGAAATGTGAGGCCACAAATAACACTGAACTTCCTCTGAAAGTACAAAACCAAAACTGTACTCCCCTCCACCGAGAAAAAGTCCCCAGAGGGCCTGACAGGCCATCATGGCCTATCTCCAATGAACAATCATAGACCCATGCTTCCTGGCACCCATGCCAAAGCCAGGTCACATTCTTTCCACCTGTCCCCAGGTGGTGCTCCAAAAACCTGTGCTACCTCTACAGAGCTTGGAAGCTGCCCCCAGCCTCCTCTAGGCCTTTCCTCAGGGATGGTACCTCTCTCCTTCAACAAAGAGTCCTGTCCACCAGGCAGACCAATAGTGGGTACCACCCCTTATCCCCCAACTGTCCCAGATCCCCAGCAGATTTAGGGGAACTCCTGCCAACACCCAAAATCACTGCTTTACCCTTCTTGCCCAGCGCCTCTGCCCTGCCCTGTGCTCCTGGGGAGGCCCTTGGCTGGTAAGCATTTTTCCTGACTCCCTCCCTTCGATAGAAAGCTTGCAATGGGGCAGGAGAGCAGGGCTCCAGCCAGACTTGCCCCAACTGCATTTTAAAGCAGAGTCAAATCTTACAGCAGAAGCCAGAGTCCTCGTGTCCAAGCCTCATTTTACAGACAAGGTAAGTGAGGCCTGTAGAGAAGCCACCATGCACTAGAGACCATGTACAACCTGGAGGTACTACTGCCAGGAACAGTGCAGCTGAGCGAGTCCCAGGCGAGTGTCAGGGTGGCCTGGCCTCTCACCTACAGAGAAGCCCCAACAGGTTCAGCTTCCTAAGAGCAAGGCTTCTCTCCTGACTAGGTAAGACTCAAGGTCTGCCCACTCAGTCCCTAAAAACAATTTGTTCCTTAACTCTGCTCCGCTTATCCCTCTGCCATCTTGTTTATAGGACAAGCTCTTAAGCAAACATCTTCTCTACTGAAACTAACTCACTGGCCTCAGGGGAGCCTTTCCTCTATCAGCTTCAGGTCTCTATCAAGGGGCTGGGCCTTAAGGTAGCCTCCCAAATCCCCTCCAGCTTCAACCTTCCGTGAGAAGTGGGATAGATACTTCAGTTCTGTGGGGAGGAAATTAGCCAAAACTGCTGAGTTTGAACTTGGATGGCTCAGGTGCCAGCTGACTCTGGGGTTTGGGGTGTGACTTCTGGTTTCATTTAGCAGCTGCTGCTCGAATAGCCTGCAGCAAGCCACCTCCAAGGCCTCATGGGGCTCTCCTCAGCATCACTCTGACTCAGTCCTTCCGAGACCCCTCAGCCGCCACTCTGGAATCAGCTGGCATGGCTGCCCAGGGACAGGTGGGCTCAGCTTAGAGCCCTGCCCCCCTCCCTGATGCTGTCCAGAAAAGCAAAAGCAAGCAAGCCCCATACCTTAAACTGGGGCCCTTTAGCCTCTGCAGGTCCCAGGGAAATCAGCTTTTCACACACAAAATCAAAGGCCTTGTGGTAAGTGGTGCGGTGGTTAAGAGTTCGGCTGCTAACCAAAAGGTCGGCAGTTCGAATCTACCAGGCGCTACTTGGAAACCCTGTGGGGCAGCTCTACTCTGTCCTACAGCGTCACTATGAGTTGGAATCGACTCAACGGCAACGGGTTTTGGCTGTGGTAAGTAAGGTCGAGACTTTCTCATGTCCAGTTTGCTCAAAGCAAGGGACTATTTGCTTCTCCCCCATCCATACTCCAGCCCACTGGTGTGAAAGCCCAAAGCCAGAACATTGGGACAGGGAGTAAGAGCAGGACAATCACCCATCTATCTCTACCGCACTGACCTTCTGCGTGGGAAGGAAAACTTGGGGTGGGGGACGGGTGTCCTGGTCAGGGCTCTGGCCTAGTAGGAAAGACGGGATGAAGAGAGCAAGGCTTTCTCTAATGCTGGAAAACACTTTCCTTCTACTGCCACCTTTGATTCTTACTGCTCACCTGCGTGTGAGGTGGGTAGGGCTGAGACTGGCATCCCTGGCAGATAAGAAACTGAGCATCAGAAAGGACAAATGACCTACCCTAGGCCACCTCGCCAGCATCTGCAGACTTCTGGTCCAGCCCAGCTCTCCTTACCCTGCATCTCCCCCTCCTTCTCCCTCTCCCCTGCCCTGAAGGACCATCCTACCAGGCCAAGCTCATCTATTTGAAGGAAAACTTGCCTAAGGCTCCTCAACTCCACCAGCAGGCTCTAGAACTCACGGTATGAGAATTTCAGTGAGTCAGACCTTTCTGCCCCAACCCCAGTGGCTGAGGGTAAAGGCTGCCAGCCCACATTTCAGAGGTGCAGAGATGGCCTGGGTAAGAGCAGGGTCAGGGCTTCTGAGGGGCTGAGGGCTTTCATCACTGCCACCAGCCATTCCTAAGGGGAGCTCTGGAGATCTGTGCAGAGAAGCTTCAAGAAGACTACCGATAGTCCCCTCACCTCTGCACTGGTCATAAGGAGCGCCGCCCTCCTTAGAAACCACCACCGGAATGGAGCCTGCCACCCTGGTGGCCAGGGTGCTCTGGGGCTGAAGGGTCTGGGTAGTACGTATTACAGCGCCTCTCCAGGAGATCATGGGCACCAAAGCACCCTGGCAGTGTCACAAGTCAGTATATCAAGTGGGAATCTCAGAGAGGTTCAAGGGAGGCTGGTGGGCCCAGGGGCTCCTAACTCCGTGCTGGCTGGAGAGGCTGCCCATCTGTTCAGCCTCGCTCCATCACTCAGCAGCCAGCAGGAATAACGAGGGGTGGATTTCAGCCCACAAACTGAGCTGATGAACTCGGTGTTGTGTGCTCTTTAAACCAATGAATTCAAACAGTGCAATATCATGGAAAGGGGCCATAGAATGTTGATGTTCAACAGGGTTCCTCACCTTCAAATATTCAGGAACCATTGTCCAGGGGCTTTGGGGAGGACACAGTACACAGAGCCAGGTGCCTGCTCCAAGGGGCTTCATAAGGGGAGCACCCCCGGGGGTGGGTGCAGAGGGCTGCCATAAAGAGGGGCTAGGACTAGGCCTCAAGGCCCCCAGCCAGACTCCAGAGGATACGCCAGCACTCACCACAAAGTTACTAACTTTCCAGAGCTGAAAGCCTCTTTGATTACGGCAGCTTTGGACTGTCAAGTGAGAAAGGGAGGTTTAAATACCTGCTGTTAGTAACTGATCTGGTGTGGTAGTGGAGGCAGTCGGCTCCTGTGGGTGGGAGCCGAGGCCTGGAATAAACAAGGCCATTAGTCACAACACCAACTGCGGGAAATCAAGGATAAAGAGCTGGCTCTTATCAAAGCGCTGGGTCACAAACAGCCTTTCCCAAGCTGCCTCCATCCCTGGCCTTGGCGCTGGTGGACAGGAGGG
The DNA here is from genome assembly GCF_024166365.1 of Elephas maximus indicus. Lineage (NCBI taxonomy): Eukaryota > Metazoa > Chordata > Mammalia > Proboscidea > Elephantidae > Elephas > Elephas maximus. The sequence goes on from NC_064830.1 coordinate 36,677,005, forward strand.
CCCGCCGCCTTGTCCAGGAGCCCAGGCTGCCCCTGTGGGTCCAAAGGCAAGTGGGCCCCACTGCACACAAGCCCACAGCTGCTCTGGGGTAAATGCCATCACCTAGAGCCTGTCAGGAGTCCACTCCATTGCTAGTGTCCTGAGGAGGTTTAGCACAGATCCAGTTTTTTTAAAAAACTTTTTTATAACCCCTCAGTTTCATGGTCAGATCTGCAGAGTAAAACTAGGGGAAATAGGCTCATCACCACCCGTTCCCCCACCAGACTTAACTCTTGGGGATTGAGATCTCCGAACTAAGGAAGCCCAGCCTTTACCCCCCAGCTCTGTGTCAAGACGCCAAACTGGCCAAGGGTGACGTCACAGTCCAGGGGCTCTCACACGTCAGGGTCCATAAGAATCACCGGGAGATGGCTACAAATGAATATTTTCTGAGCTCCACCAGAGGCCAGCTCAGTGGCCTGGGGTGGAGGCCCAGGACTCTGCGTGAGTAACAAGCTCCCAGACCATGTAGGTAGTCCACAGACTGCACCTCGAGAACCAGCAGTCTAGAGAGGAGAGGCCTCACCCAGAGTGGCCCAGTGACTGTGGAGTTGGGGGTCAGGACCCCCACTCGGGTCCCCTGCCTGAACTGTTTGAAGAGGAGGCATAGAATAGCAACAGAGCCCCCTACACAAGCTCAGGGCGCACTGACCTGGGAAGGCTCTGGGATATTCTCTCTACACTTCCCACTCTCCACAAACAGGACTCCACAGTGCCCACCCGTTCTGAGGAGGTGGCCTCAGGAGGAGCTGGGGGAGCCCCTGACACTTCCAGAGGTCCCTGATGCCTGGACTCCAAGCAGTGCAAGAAGCAGGTCAGGAGAAAAGCAAGACTCATCTGTCCTGAAGCCTGGGGCTGAACAGGAGCCTCCTCAGTTTTCCAGGAAGCTGTCTTTCAAGCCCATCTCCAAAACCTTCCCACCAGCTGGCCCGATGCAGAAAGAAGGCTGAATCCAACAGGAGAGAATCACTGAAGCTAGGAGGCGCAGGTGGATGGATGAGGCAGCGCCAGGGCTGGCAGGGGAGGGGAGCACAAGTGCTGGAGCCCTTTGTGTGCTCTTTGAGGGGTACCTGCATGTTGGGAGCAGGGGAAGAGACCACTGCAAACCACCAACCCCACTCCAGAGCCCCGGGTGCCCTGGAGCAGTGAGGTGTTGTGACTATGCTTTTTCTCGTGGGGTAATCACTTGCCCTCTCTTTAGTCCTGGCTAAAAGGGCCTAAGCACTGACCGGAGAAAGCAGGCAGACCAAAGCCAAAGCATCAAACTTGAAGACATTATGCTAAGAGAAATAAGCCCACCACAAAAGGACAAATATTATATGATCCCACTTATATAAAATATCTAGAATAAGCAAAAGGTCCCTGGGCAGCACAAATGGTTTGTACTCAGCTACTAACAAAAAGGTTGGCAGTTCAAGACTTCCTGGATTGGTAGAGAATGGATGAACCCCCAAGACTACCACCAGAGATACTCTTTAAACTTGGACTTGAAACTCAAACCACTCTCAGAGATCACCTCACAGCCAATGAGATTGGCGCATAAAAAATAAATCATATCACCCATGAGTACTGTACTCCTCAAAATAATCGTCTAGATGAAACGCAACACTAAACATTTTCCCTAAACCTAAGATGAGAAGGCAAGGGAGAGGGGGGACAGGGAAGCCTGTTTAATGGAAACAGAACAACCGAAATGCAAATAACAAGAATGCCAGTATATTGTGAAGAATGTAACCAACGTCACTGAACTACATGTATAAAACCCACTGCCATCGAGTCAATTCCAACTCACTGCGACTCCATAGGACGGAGAAGAACTGCCCCATAGGATTTCCAAGAAGTGGCTGGTGGATTCAGACTGCCGACTTGTTGGTTAGCAGCCAAGCTCTTAACCACTGTGCCACCAGGGTTCCAAATAATATGTACAGAAATTATTAAATGAGAACCTAGTTTCCTGCATAAACTCTCACCAAAAACACAATATTTTTAAAAAGTTGGCAGTTCAAACCCTGCCAGTGGCTCCATGGATGATCATCTCCTTATAATCTGCTTCTGTAAAGATTAAAAAAAAAGAGAGATTACAGCCAAGAAAACACTATGGAGCAGATCTACTCTGTAACACGTGGGGTCACCATGAATTGGAATTGACTCCGATGCAACGGGGTTTGGTTTTTGTTTTTTGTTTTTTTTTTCTTCAGAATAGGCAAATGCATGGAGACAGAAAGTAGATTAGTGGTTACCAGGGACTGGTGGGGAGGGAAGAATGGGAAGCACTGCTTAATGGGTACAGGTTTCTGTTTCGGGTGATGAAAAAGTTCTGGAAATAAACAGTGGCGATGGTTGCGTAACACAGTAAACATAAATTAATGCTACTGAATTGTACACACTTAAAAATGGTTAAAATAGCAAATGTTATGTAATATATATTTCACCACGATAAAAATACAAGAACCCAAAGCATCTTGGAACAAGGCTCTCGGGCAAAGGACATATCTTAAGGTTTTAGTGGTAGAAAGAGCCCTGACCTGGCGAGCTGGACCACAGGTTCAGGTCCCAGCCCTACCACTCAGCTGCTGGTGACCTGGGCATTTCTCTGCCTTTCTAGGCGATGGACGGGAGTTGGCTGGATAACCTATAAGCTTCCTTACGGCTCTGACAGAGACCTGGGAGCAGTTTCCTTACTGGTGAGGCCTGGGGGGTTTAGAGGCTGATAAGAAGGTCATTGACATCCATGTCAGGGGTAGGTGGGAAGGGCAGGGACACAGCCTAGGGCCCAAGAAGATATGCTGGATCTGGAGGTGGTCTTGGACAAATCACTTCCTCTCCAAAGGCTTGTTTCCTGGAGAAACCACAGCCTGCCAAGACACACTCAGACCCCCAAAAATGCCACATAATCTCTGCCTTTGGCCTTAACACCCTAAATCTCCCTGCCGAAGATATTCCCGGGAGGAAGGAGCCCCTACTAGTGCCTCAAGGCTGCAACAGTATTTCCGGCCCGACAGGCACAGTGATTTATCAGCTCGCTGTCTCCCCACCGAGAGTCAAGTCAAGCTGGGACCTGCAGCAGGTATGATGGGCAGGGAGCTTTGGGCGCAGCTCAGGGTGGGAGGGGCTGGGGAATGGGCAGGCAGGCCAAGAGAAGGCTTCCGCTTTCACCCCTGAGAATGTGCATCCTCGAGGGCACGTCCTGCCCCGGAGCAGCAACAAGGCTCCCCCCATCCTGTCAGCACTTCCCCATGGACTTCAACAACAGTCCCCACCTGTCACCCAGAGACAAATTTCCCTGCCCTCAGGGATCCAGGGCAGAAGCCAGGGTAGAGAAATGGCATCCACGTTTGGCTTTAAAGATCCCTTCACGGGACATTAAACCTCAGGGCTTTAGAGCCCAGCTCCCCTGCCCTGGGTCCTTCCCACTGCCCCATACTGTCAGCCTGGGGTAGCTGAGAGGGCTGGGGCAGGTAGTGGGGCTTCTAGTGAAGGCCAGGGCTCTTTGTTGAGGGAAGAGGAGACCCTGGCATCCCAACACCAGGCCCAGTGCCCATCAGGCCAGTGATGTGACCAGTACCCACACACCCACCCCTCCACGGAGCCGGCGCCAGCTTCGGCAGGGCCTGCGTGCCAGGACTAGTCTCAGAGCAGGCTCAGCTGAGGGCTGGGTGTGTAACCGGTGGAGCCAGAAGACCAGTTCCTCTGCTTTTCCCTGCCTGCCAGAACCTGGGGGCGGGCCAGGCAGGGCAGGATTTCACTCAGGCATCAAGCAAGGATGCCCAACCTAGGCCCAAGTAGCCTCTGAGCCTGGTGCTGCTCCTGGGAGGCAGACAAGGCACGTCTGTCCCCCAAGACTTGCCAATCACCTCCTCTAGAGGCCCACAGCACTGACCACAGAGTGTGGCCAAAAAAAAGGGACCAGGGCCAGTGTTGGGAAAACCTAGTTACAGTCTGCGCAACCTTGGAAGAGACCCTGCGACTCAGGTTACCTATCTGTACAATGGGGGTTGGACCAAGATGTGGGCTCCTAGTTCCAACAGTCTGTGGCTGGGGAGTCAAGCCTTGCCCTCATGGGGCAGCCAGGTGGAGCGGCCTCAGCAGACTGCCCACTCAGGGGTGGAACACACCAACACAGTACTTAGCCATGAGAGGACCCATGGGCGGGGGGTACTTGATCACATTTACTTGGTATCTGTTATGAATTGAATTGTGTCCCCTCAAAATACCTGTCAACTTGGCCCACCATTTCGTCATCTGATGTGATTTTCCTATGTGTTGTAAACCCTGTCTCTATGATGTTAATGAGATGGGATTAGTAGCAGTTATGTTAATGAGGCAGGACTCAATCTACAAGATTAGATTGTGTCTTAAGCCAATCTCTTTTGAGATATAAAAGACAGAAGCGAGCAGAGAGACATGGGGACCTCATACCACCAAGAAACAAGAACCAGGAGAATAGTGCATCCTTTGGACCCAGGGTCCCTGGACTGGGAAGCTCCTTGACCACGGGAAGATTGATGACAAGGACCTTCCTCCAGAGCCAGCAGAGAGAGAAAGCTTTCCCCTGGAGCTGATGCTGTGAGAGAATAAAATTCCATTTGTTGAAGCCATCCACTTGTGGTATTTCTATTATAGCAGCACTAGATAATTAAGAAAGTATCACTGCTTTCAGCTTCCTGAGGGACTTATGGCCTAGACAGGATGCTGGAGATGCCTCCCACAGGGACAGAGGGAACAGCCAAGGTCCCCTCTAGTCACCAGAGGATCATCCCGCTCCCAGCCCTGGCTATCCAACTGAGGCCACCGGTTCAGTGTAGGAGTCCCCCAGTTAGCAAATACTGGGGCCCCTGCTGGGAAGCCCAGCTCATCGGTCCCCATGAAGGTCCCTAGAATTGTTCTCCAGCTGATCTGTCCCCAGAATCCACTGGGCTTGGGGCCTCACACCTCTGACAGATGGGCTTCTAGTGACATCCTCCCTGTACTCTGGCTAAATAAAGTGTTCTCCTGTTTCACTGAGGCAGAAACTGCAACCAGCAGGTCTCCAGGTGTATGTGTATGGTGAGGGGAGGAGGGGACACACTCTATTCTAACCCCAAAATCTCTATCAGTGTCCCTGCAATTGCACAGTATGGCCTTTAAAATGAAAATGCCTCTGGGAGGGTTGAGGGTTGCTAGTCACTCGCATTATAGTGTAAATCAGTTCCATATGGTGCAGAGGGGCTAATTCTAGAACTGGGACGCTGGGTGTGAGTTGGAGCTATGAAAGATGGAAAAGGATTACCAAAGAGAAGCTGGAAGATCCCGAGAGCAAGTTTTTTTACCTGTGTCAGAACGTGGTTGCAAGCCAATCCCATACCAGAGAAAGAAAGATTAAATTCCCTTTGCTCCCCCTTTGAGCCACAGATGCACATTGCTTCTCCTCCCATGCCCATTAGAACAATGGGCTAGTCTGGGAACTTGCTTCTGAGATAAAGAACAATTCTGAATAGGCACTGAGGCCACTGAGAAGCCTAGACAGAGACACAGGAAGGGCAGAGTATCCTTGAGGAGGTCCCATGGCAGGGTGGGGGCTGCCTGGACAGCAGAAGACAGAACTTTCTGTGAAGACCAGGTCTGAAGAGAATGGGCGTGCTTCAGAGGTTGCTGGTGGGGTCCCAGTAGAAATGGGAGCAAAGTCAGTCTCCTTCATGGTACGACTGGCCCCCTCCGAAAGACCTTCCTGATCATCTGGGAGAGTTGCCCAGCCTCAAAACACCTAGCGCTGAGCTGCTAGGTCTCAACAGAGTCTGTGCACAGTAGGTGCCGAGGTGGCTACCGGGAAACTAAGGATGCAGCCTCAGTCTTAGGAACCCAGTTACCCCAGGAAAGGGAAGTAGCCCAGGGCTCTGGGACAGTAGGGGGCTGGGGGAGAATCTCAGGATCTGACTTGGGCTGGGGGTTACTTGAGGAATTGAATAAGGCCTTAAATAAAAAAGACATAGTAATCGCAACTAATATTTATTGAGTACTTTTTTTTTTTACTTATGTGCCAGGAACTAGCCTAAGCACTTTGCTTGAATTGATTTCCTCCTCACAACCTTAGATTCTAGTACCGTGTCCATTTCACAGATGAGAAAACTGAGGCAAAGGGGGTAAATAATCAGGCCAGGGGCACACAGCTACTGAAGTGGAAGAGAGAGGGTTGTAGGCCAGGCAGTCTTGCTCTAGCAGGCACGCTGTTGACAACGCCATCCTAGTGAAGACCCCTGAGCTCTTATCCTCAAGAATAAAAAAGCCATCATTGCCACCAGAAGTGGCACAGTGAAAGGTGCAAAAGGAATAAGGAGGACCCTGGTTGGGGGGTCCTCCCCCAACACCCTGCGGCCTCATCCAGCTGTCTTCCAGAGCAACCTTCAATGTGAAAGTTCTGGGCACAGACCACGATCCCCTACACTATCCCCAGGCCCTGCTCAGCTGACCTGAGCCCCCACAGCCTGGCTTGACTAGTTAGTGTCTGGGTTTCTCTGGCCACCTGCACCCCAGCTCATACCTCCTCAAGTCAGAATCCAGCTCCGGGCAGAGCCTCGGGCTGAGGAGAGCAAAGTCTGGCCTGCCACGAAGGGTTCATACTTCTGAAAAGGGTCAAAAGCTGTGTTTGCAGACCCTGCTACATCAGCACCACTGGGGTCAGACCAGCCGGCCATTCACACTGAGTGAATGCACCCCTATGCCCAGTCACAGAAACCAGGAGTCCTCCCCAGGGGACCTCCTACAGCAGAGTCGGCCCCAAAGTTCCCCCCAATCTTGCTTCTTTGAGCTCCAGGCAAGGAAGGGGCTGGCAATTATATCCCTGCCCCGCCTCCAATCCCTTCAGAGTGCCTGTAGGGGGCAGGGAGGGGAGGTGGGGATTGATCCCTAAGAAGCCTGCACACAGCTCAGCAGGCCCTGGGTCACCCTGAGCATCTCTCTGCCCCCGTCCCCCCGCCCCACACCCCGATCTTGGAGGAAAGGCAGTCAACACTGATAGAGCACTGTACCTCAGAGGTTTTGTTTTCTCCAAGAGAAGCTGCAAGACATCAACCTCTACAAAGGTCTCAGAGGCTCCTGGAATACCCCAGAGCCTAGGGCCCTGCGAGCTCAAACCTGACCACCACATCCACCCAGAATACTCCCCAGAGATAAGAAGGCCAAGACCCTGGAGTGTTTGCTGGGCAGCAGGAATATGGAAAAGCTACCAGACAGCAGAGCCAAGCTTGGCCCCTGCCAGGGACGGACACAACAAAGTTCCCAACCAGGGGAGGTGAGGCCCCTAGAGCATCAGACCACCTGGGTACCCAGCACGTGGGAGACGCCATGGGTAGACAGGAGCACCTCAGCCTTCCCGAAGTTCCCTCCCACCTTCCACCTCTGGGAACATGTGACCCTTACCCCACCCACCAGCCCTGGCCCAGGCCTCAGAATCCTGTCACCCCAGCCCCCGGTGGAGGGCAGTATGAACCCAAAGAGGTCCAACATGGCCACAGAAAGGGTCAGGGAGCCCAAGTTAATGTCACTAGGAGTAAGGATCGAGGTGGGAGAATTCTCTTAATGCCTCTGGAGATCAACGGCGCCCAAAGTAGTCCAGAGCAGGACTGGAGCAGCCCACTGCCCCCTGCCAGAGGACCCCCTGACCCAACACTTGCCGTGCTCAGAAAGCAGCCACGCATGCCTAAAGTGCGGAAAAAATGGCCTGACTTCTAGCCGAAGCCTCTGATTTGAAACCACTGTATTGTGGGCCTCTGAGACAAAACCCTCTCTCAAGTAGGGGAGATGGGGGAGGTGGCTGAATCATGAATGACCTTCAGTAGTCACTGCCCCCTCTGGCCTATCTGCAAAGGCCCACTCTGCTGTCTGGTTCTAATAACGGCCACCCTCTCGTACATGTGACTCCTGGATGGCCATGGGCCCTGCCCTAGCTGCACAGGGCCATGCAGACAGTCAGTACCCAGGGCCTGGGTCTTACACTTGGTCAAGTCAGGTAGGCTCATGAACCTCTCAGAAGATTTGCCCTCTGCAGCCTGAAGTAGGACCCACCAACACACCCACCAATCCCATAAACAGCTATCCCAAGGTGGCACAGCAACGGGAGGGCATGAACAACCAAAAGCATGACTTCACCTCTGCCTCTGAGCCCCTTGAGGCAGGCTGAGCGTTGCCCCTTCCCCCATTTCACAGATGGGTTCACTGAGGTCAAGAGAGGCCCACATACAAAGTTATTCGGAGCCAGGGCCAGAAACCAGGCCCTCAAGCCCTAGTCTGTGCCTAGCTGCACTCCCCTACTTCGTGCCTGGCACACAGTAGGTTCAGTCAAGGCTGGTTGGGTGAGTTTCAGGGGAGGAGCCATGGGTCTGGCACCATGACTCAGCTGATGAATGGAGTGATAAACATGCTCACCTTCCCCCTGCCCCAACCTGCCCAACATGGCTTCCATTCCTGTTGATGAGTGGACCTCAGGGCAGGTGGCCAGGATGCCTGGGTGTGTGTGCAGAACATCAGTCGTCCCCACCCCCGGCCTGACCTTTCCCAGGGGCCTCCATCCACTTCTGGTTCCCACAGTGAGTACTAAGTCCACCTCCTGCAGGCAGCCCGCCCTGATGTCCATCTCCATGTTCTCCCCTCCAAGCCCCTAGAGGGAATAATGGTAGAGGACTCTGAGCCCTTGACAAGTCCCCCAGTGCCACCTTCACCCTTCCCAGGACAAGGTCTCTCTGTAACCATGTGGTTCTTAGAATTGAAAAAGGGAAGGAAGGGCCCTTGAACAGACAGGGGAGCTGAAGTTGAGAGGAGCAATGACCTGCCCAAGACACACACGGAGTCGGGGGCTAAACCAGGACTGGGAAGGACGGGTATCCTGGCTGCCCTTCTGTGTAGGAGTAACTTCTGCCGACTTCTAAAGCCAAGAACACGAGTAGTGTTGAGCTGCAGTTAAAAAGGGAAAAGACGGCCAAAGGGAGGGAGACAGGAAGGCAGTATCCTGGCTTCTGAGGGGACAGCTGCAGACAGGTGGTAACCACATTTCCCAACACTAAGACTGCAGCCTAACAAGCATGGAAGCCCACTGGGGAAGGCAAGATGGACTAACCAGCAAAGTCTGGCCACAGTTGCCCCGTACTGTTGACAGCAACCCAAGCACCCACCGGCACCACATGTATGCACCCACACACACATACACGCCCAGGTACACATGGCCTCTCATGGTCCGTGGCCCTCAGGTGAGTCACTGAGAAGAGGAGTTTTTCCCAGGGCTGAAGCAGGGAGGAGGGGCATCCTCTGTATAGAACTGGGCAGCCCAGAAAGCCATAAACGCCCATAGGATAGAGACCCTTGAGGCGCTCCACACGAGGATGAGGAGAGGGACCAGAGGCAGGTGAGGACACATCTTGAAGCTTCCAAGTTCATGAGTCAAGAGGAGATATCACCGGGCAAATGACTGGGTCAAGAAGCAGGTGTAGCCCCCACTTGCTTCCCTCTCCCAACTCTATGGTCCCAAGATTTCCCACTGCACAATCCCCCTCACCCCAAAAACTTACCTCTGCACATGCACAGGCCCACGCAGACCTCCTAGCTCCCCAAACATGCACAGCATGACAGGCAGCAAGGACACTTCCCAGAAGAACCTTAGACCACCCTTCCCCGAGGTAGGGCCCCCTCCAACACTCCTTCCTCTGGGCTCCCACAGCACTGATCCCGAGGGGTGCTGACTCAGTGCACCTGCCCGTCTCAGGCCTGGAGATGCCGGGAATCTTCTAGTATCATCTCCCCACCCAAATGTAAGCTTCCTGTGGGGAGACAGAAGCTGCACCATCACACAGATAAAGCTGGCCCTTCCAGGGGAGGTTGTGGAGAGGGCTTCCCAGGTCCACCAGCAGCTTGAAGTTACACTATTGCTGAAGTGACCCTGAGCTCAAGGTCCTGTCCAAAAGGTGCCTACATGGCCTCAACTCTGCAGCCTCTGGTCCAAACACAACTCCTTGTGTTGAAAGATGTACAAGTGTCTGCTCTCCCTTGGCGCCTGGCAGGGCGCTCACGCCCCACTCAAAGGGAGGATCCAGAAGGCACACTCCCATCCAAACCCAAGCTCTGCTGGAACAGCTGGGAGGGAAATGACAGCGGGCTGATTCTGTTCCAGGATACAGGATCCTGGCACACAAAAGCCCTCTTTCCAGACTTCCTTAATCCCATTCCTTCTCTCTAGACATACTTATGCAGGCCCTCAAAGAGGGCGCTCAACCAAAGACTTCCAAATTGGTTGCTGAAAAGAAGGCAACCAGAAAGTTTGTTCTGTAAAACGAGACTTTTCTCTAGCTGGACTACCAGGGTTCTGAGACTAAAAATCATTTAACAGCCAGTTCCTCATGTGGCTGCTCCCCTACCCGGCCCTGATGTTAGGGGCAGGGGGACCCAGAGGTGGAATCCAGCACAGGAGCCAGGAGGCCAGAGTTCTGGTTACCCACCTTGTGCCACAGCTCCCATCTCTCAGGGTTAGAAAAGGATCTACTAAGTCTACAAATGAAAGACAGAGGCATGCTGGGTGCTGCTCAGGGGGCAGGCTCTAGGGCACCATGCAAACATGGGGGATCAAATGCCCCCCCACCCCTGCACCAACCTAAGGATGTGTGGGACACCAGCCCCAAGTCTACATATTTCCCACCTCGCCCTCTTGAGTCCCACAGCTGTTTTCTGACCTAGACTTCAAGTGGGGAGCTCTTGCCTGTCCCTAAGCAACCAGCAGTTGAGCCCAACACAAGCCCAGGATGTGGTCCAATGCTCTCGGTTTGCCTAAAGGCACTGCTCAGACCAGCTCAGCCAGGCCAATGCCTCCTCCATCCAAAACACTCACACCCATGGTTCTCTGGGATGGACAGCAAAGACCCAGCACGGCCTTGGGGAGTTCAGCCAGCCCCCTTTGTCAGGCTTTACCAGGGAGCCTTGAGAGCCCACTGATTTATTCACCCCATACATATACACACATGTTCAAATCCGGGATCTGCCGCTTCAGCCCTTGGAGGGGCTGACTTCTATAGACCTCAGCTTTCTCATCCACAAAATGGGGGCAATGATATATACCGTGAAGGGCTGGGGTAAAGATTAAACAAGAAGTAGGAAAAGCACCTAGCACTTAAAAGCAGGCATTCGATAAAAGGTAATCCTAATTATACGGACAGTTAACTTTGTTTGGGCACTTTCATTACAAAGCACTTTCATGCATGCATTATGAAACGAATTCGCAAATGACAGAATGAGGACAGGGAGAACAGGTAACATTATGTCCGCTTTACAGATGAGGACATCAAGACTGGGAAGTACAGTGACTCACCGAAGATTACACAGTATATTAGTGACACAGTTGAGACTCGGTCCTGGGGCACTACTTAATCCAGAGTTGTTTCTGGCATGCCAAACTGTATGGTAACATATTTTTTATATATATATATATACACACACACACATATAGATACATACATATATACATACATACAAACATGTTAAAAAAAAAAACTGAAATCCAAATAAAATCTATGGTAAAGAGATGGAGACAGTACCAAATCTAGAAGTAGCAGTCAAGCCTTAAAAAAAAATGGAGGAGGGAGCGGGGCTTGCTTATTAGGACTTATGGACGTTGGTCTGGCCAGGTCCAGGCTACTTGTCACTTACAGCACCAATCAGGTTGAAGAACTCGGAACAGGCAATCATCAGGCCCTTCTCCCAAGAGATCATTCATATCTGTTCTCGGAGGGAGGCCCCCTAAGTGCCCCACCTTGTCAGCCACTTTGTTACTTTAAGTCCTGCAGGACACAGTAACACCACCATCCCAGCATCCCTTCTGCCACTCTTCTGCAGGGTGCACAGCTGAGAACTACAAGGGACACAAAGCCCACACGTCCCCACTCATGAACATGACCCACAGGAGATACCCTTACTCAAAGCCTAAAACCCTCACTTTAGAAAGAATTCTAATAAGTCTGATTAGTTTCTTAGTACTGCTGGGGAAAAGTGGCAAATTAGACCTCGACAGAAAAGCCGCTCGCTACACTCGGGCACATAAATGTCACTTTTGGCAGCTGTCGAACAGGGGCAGAAGAGAAGACAGAACAGACCAGAATTCAAAATACAGCCATCTAGGGGCACGAGGCACAGGGGCAAAGTGTTCTTCAGGGCTCAATAAACCCAGGAGACAACACTGTAACCTAACACTACAGTAACAAGAGAGAAGATTCTGCAACACAGGAGATTAACTTCTGCTAGTGTTCTTTTGTTGATAAAGGAAGGGGAATAAATATTTCAGAAAGAGTCCTGCCCAAAGTGAGAATACTTTTGAGGGTATTATGAACTCTTAGCTCATTAAAAAAAAAAAAAAAAAAAGACTTGGGTACCAAGTACACCTCATTCCCGAGAGATTTCAGGAATCCAAAATTCTGCTTCAATAGATTCTTCTATAAAAGACCGCATAATTCAGGCTTTTCTCTAATTCTTTCCAGCCCTTTCTCCTCTCCTACCCCCTCTTCCCCACCAATCTGAGTTAATGAGGTTTTATTGGAACCCACCATGAGCCACAGGTAGAGACTTAAACCAGCTCCACCCTCCCCTTGGAGCTGAAGCCAGGAGTGACATCACCTCTAGAAGGCTCTGAGCCCAAGCAGAGGCAGCCAGCGCCTCCCCCACACCCACTCTGCCAGGCCATGGGGAAATGTCTCTACTAGCCCCCATAATTAAGGCAAAAAGAGATTTTATGCCTTTCAAGAAAGAAAGAGAGAGAGAGAGAGACAGCAAATAACTATTCCAGAACAAGCAATTTTTCCTACATGGCAGAAACAAAAGACCACAGGACACACACACAGAAACTTTTTTAGACAAACCTGTTCTAATCCTTTGGGAGTGTTTTGAGCCACCTCCTGCCCTAGCAGCCTCCGCTTGCCCTTTCAAAATCAGGTGCCCAGGAGTCACACCCTACTTCACTGGTCCCCAGGGGTTTTGTGACCTGCTTCCCACTGGGGCCAAAGTGAACCCTCCAAGAAGGTCTGATCTCTGTAGCTGGGACATCTCTCCGGCTCTAGGCAAATCCCAACTGCCTTGTTTCTTTTAGGAAAGGTACTTTCTGTCCCCACTTTTAACCAAACTGAACACCTACTGTAAGAGGGAGAGGGCAGTGCTGGAAAAGAGAAAGTAAACTAAACTTTATAAAGGAAAAAGAAAACCTCCGCTCCAAGCCAGAGTATGACTCCAAAGCTGGGTGCTTTCAAGCTCAGGTCAGCCTTCTCATCACCACAGCTCCTCCTTTCCTCCAGAGACTTCCCTGTCTCCTGAGCCCACACTGTTAGGTTGGTGTCTCCACAAGGTGTCAAAGTTTCATTCTGCAGCATTTGCCCCTGCCCAGCTCACCAGGAAGCAAGCACCACAGGGAACCCTAAATCCTGTCTGCCTCCTCAGTGTGAACTGGTGCTCTGGGATCCCAGGCTCACAGGAATGTCAGCCCTCAGCAAGGCAGGCAGAGGAACTACCACCACTACCAGCAGACCCTCTCCCAGTTCTGGCTGGACATAGGCAGGGTACCCCACCTCAGGAGCCTCCTATTCAGGCCCCATTTTCCACCTAGAGATTATGGAGCATCCAGGTAATGCCAGGTGGGCCAAGGGGGTAAGCCTCGCAGCTCCACTCTCTTCTCCAGAGTATTAACTATGATTTAGAGGGCAATCTGAATGACAACCCTAAAGAAACCCGAAGAGAGATGTCACTTTCTTGGACCTGAAAGCCAAGATGGCACCAGAGATCCAGCTTGGAATTTATCTCCTCCTCATAGCGCCCTTAGATCTGCCTCCCCTGCTCCAATCCATCAGCAATTCGAGAGGCATCAAGGACCCTCTCCGGGACTTTAAAATGCTTCAAGCGTAACAGTCACCTGGGAAGCAGAGAAGGCACCTTACAGGTCAGCCTCAAAAACAACCATACCTACTTCAAGTGAGACAGGCCCTGTAAAGTACTCCAAAAAAAAAAAAAAATCAAAAACCAAACCCAGTGCCGTCAAAGTACTCCAAAAAAAAAAAAAACTCCAAAGCTCTCAATAATTAGTAATAGAAGGGAAAACGCTTAAGAGGGCCAGATTTGCTGAGAGACTTGTCCAGGTTCAACGTTAGAAGTGGAGGACCCGGCTGCCCATCCCCCGGCCAGCGCTTCTTCCCTGCCCACGTGCCTCTCTTTGCCAGAACTAGGGAAGTCAAGCTGTCCTGATGTGGTGGCGAGAGACTGCCACTTCCGGAAGGCGAAGAGCCCCCTCGCTCCACACCTCCCCTCTCCATCCACGGATATGGGCGACCCGGCCAGAGGGGAGGACCCCAGAACTCCAGCCCCGGGTGTAGGGAGAGGGGGGTGGCGGGGAATAGGGGCACCCCGAGGGCAGCACTGACACCTGGAGGCGGCCCAGGTCCCAGGCCGCGTTAGGGGTTTGCGCTGCAGGGCGGTTCCCAGGAAAGGGTTACAGGGGCCGAGAACAAAGCATCCCCATTGGGGAAGGCGGGCTAGAGGACGGCGGCTGGGGTGGGAGATCCACTTTCTGGGGACCCTCAATCTGCTCTTTGTCGGCCAGGTCCCTCTGTAGAGGGGACCGACACCTCGCCAAAGGTGAGTGTTGGAGTCCTACCCAACCTTCGGCTCCACTTTGTCCCTCTTTTCCCCAGCTCTACTGGGCAGGCCAAGGGGCCCGCCTTCCCTCCGCGCGGCTACAGCACAAAGCGGAGCCTGGGAGAGGGCTCGGTTTTGGTGGGGAAAAGAGCCATTCCCGAGTCCACTCGAGTGGAAGCCGCTCTTCCACCCCCGCGGTGCCAAGCAAAGGGACGCGCCCCTCCGGGAGAAGCACAACTTCAGCAGCCCAGAAGTTGGGTTTCTCCGGGTCTCTAACGTTCTTAGGCCAACTTCCCGGAACCTCCCGCTGCCAGCTCTAGCCGCCTCACCTCGGGCAGCCAACGGAAAGTCCGAGGCCCCTACCTCCACCGCCCCCGGCCCGGTTCTCGGCGTGGCCCTATGCCCGCTTCCTTTGCGAACGCGCCCACCCTCTCGCGCGCCGGCTTCCCAATGCCGAAACTCGCCTTCGGGGAAGGGGCCGAGAGCGCGGGCTCAGGGCGCTGGGGGCGCAAGCCCGCAGGTCTGGTTTGAATTAGGGTCTGCGAGCCGGGACTTGTGGCCGCGGTTACTCCTCCTCCCAGGTCACCGGCGGGGACGGTGGCGGGGAGGCGGGCGCCGCGGTGCTCGGGGTGGGGGTGGGAGCCGGCGACCCCCGGGCCGCCAGCCGGGCTCCGCAACATGTGGAGACGTTTTACATAATTGAGAGCGGAACCCGCGCAGGCTCCGCTCCCCGGGGCTCCCCTAGACCTCACCCCGAGCGGCAGAATCCGCGCTGCGCCCGCCGACGTGCAGAGGGGATTGGGGTGGGAGCGCTGGGTTTCGCTGCTCACTGCCCCCAAGCCGGCCCCGGCTAGCGCGGGAAGAAGAGAAGTCCCCCGTTTCCCCTCCCCCTCCACGTGCCGCCGCGGTGATCCCCCGGTCCCCGAGCCCCAGCTTTCCGCCGCCTCCCAGCCCGGCCCGGGGCCGCACTCACCGGGAGGGCCGACTGCAGGCGCAGCGCCAGCAAGCAGAACCAGAGCCAGAGCGCCGCGCGCCTCATGCTGCCCGGACCGGCGGCGGCGAGGGCTCGGCGGGCTGCGCGGGTCGGGGCTGCGCGGCGCTGCACGGGACTGCTCCGGGCTGGGCTCCGCCGGTTGCGCTGCGCGTCCTCAGACTCCTGCCCAGCGCGCTGCTGTCCTAGGCGAGGGCTGCGGAATCCACTGGCTGGACTCTGCTCTCTTCTGCTGGATTCCTCTCCACCCGGCTCCAGCTCCCGCCAGCACCTCTCCCGCCGAGCTCCGCCTTATAATAAATTCACAGCCCCTTAGCAGTTGCAAAAACTAGCCCCCCACCCCCAGCTCCGTCAGGTCTCGGGGCCGGGCAAAGTCCCCACCCCTAGGGTCCCGCCCCCTGAGCCCTTCAGCCTCGCCCCTTGGAACGCCCCAACCTCTGGCGCCTCAGCCCCGCCCCCCAGGGTCCGAGCCCGCCCCTTTCCAGCCTTGCGCGGGGCAGAACTTCTTTCTTCTCTGGACCCGTGTTCCCCAGCAAGCCAGGGTTCTCGGCGTTTTAGCTTCGCTGCTCCTAGGGTAACGGAGGCGGGGGCGCACCATCTTGCACCCCGGCGCAGGCTACTGAGGCGCTGCCGGAGAGAGGGACTGGAGGGACGGTAATTGGTTCTGGACCGTAGGCGCGAGTCTGCAGCGCCATCTGGGCGTGGAATCGGAGCGCCCTCCAGGTGCTAGGACTCCCTGATCCTGGTGGGAACGTTTTCTGGTCTGGGAGGCACCCGGAGGCGTTGAGGCCTTAAACAGATGGACCTCCACCCGCTTTCCAGCTGCGCCCTCCCCAGCACAGGTTCTCACAGGCGCTCGGCCTTTCCCAGGAGCACAACGTGTTGGAAACGCAGAGTCTTGCTTAAACAGCTGGACACGCTCGGGAGAAAACCAAAAAAAAAAAAAAAAAAAAGAGCTTTCTATGAAAGACAATGCTCTCTCTCTTCAGCCTCCAAGCAAAAAGGAAAAACAAATAACTGCTTTTTTCCTCGGTGACCTCCGTGGGTATTCTGATCTAAGACACACCAGTTGAGTTAGGCCCTGGACCTCAGAGTTTCCAACGCCCATCAAACACTTCAATTCAAAAAGGCCTGCAGGTGTAGGGCAAAAGCCCTGAGAGAAAAGGGAAAGAACCTTTGAGGCACTGCCTGCAATCTGGTAGGGAGGAGAGATGGTGCCAAATGATCGTGGTATCTGGACCTAGAGACCAAAGATGGTGTCTTCTCACTTAGCTTCTCCAGGCGGAGGGCAAAGCCAGCCTCAGTCTGCCTGAACTAGGAACCAAGAAGTTTTCTTGACTGCTTCTTGACCTCTCAAGAAGTTGGAGACTTCATAGAAAGATTAAACGTACCAGAGCTCTGGGTTATTCAGGCAGAGACAGTTGGCTGTGGGCCGCTGGATTCTTCTCCAGGGACCAAGACGGTTTGCCCTGAGCGAAGCAGCCTCCTTGGGTCCCATTCACTCCACACACTGCCATCAGGGTGCTAAAGGATGATGTCCCAACACACAGCACTCAGACCAGCTTTTGCTGAATGGCTGTTTGAACTCAGGCAACTCTCTTCCTTCCCTGGGTCTCAGCTTCCCCCGGCTTGTCCATGGGGCATGCCAGATCCTCACAGGGTACTTGGGGCCTGATGAGGCTCCCCAGAGCCCCCTGGTTTCACAGCCGACCTCCCAGGGAGCTCAGGGAGTCCTAGTGGTTAACAAGACCCTTTTAAGGAAGGCAGTGAGTGTGTCTACCAGAGGCTGGGCTCCATGGGTCTGAAGTCAGCTCCTCAGTCCTTTCAACCCAATATGGAAGCAAAATAGCACAGTTTGTAATCTTGCCTTTCTCTTCTGTTCAAAATAGAGAAAATGGGGGTCAGAGAGGGTTTGATGGGGTCTTTTCAGATTTTAAAAATTACCAGTCTGGTGTTTCTTTTAAACAGAGTAAGTTTTCCCAGATCACCGTGAGGCACATTTTTTGAGCGAACTGAGAAGAGGAGGGGGCCCTGCAGAAGGACCCCAAGGAGGACACTACACAAAGAAGGTGAGTGGAGGGCCAGGGCTTGCCTTTGACCCAGCTGACCTCTGGCCTGCTTGCTTCTCTTTCCTGCCCCAATCCTACAAGAGAGCCTCTTCCTCCAAGAAGCTTTCTCGGAGTCCAGTAGGACCCAGGGACCCATGCCTCAGAACCCCTGCAGCTCTTCAGAATACCCAGGTGACATCAGCCAGTATGCAGTGTCATGGCCATCCCTGTTCACATTCATCAGCCTTTCTTGGAACCCCCAGACCTTCTTATGATCTGACAATTAAAGGTTAATACTCGGCTCAGCAGGGGTCCCCAGGCCTCTGCTCTGGGGCCACTAAGGCAGGGCCTCCATCCTGATTTGTGTTCCTACCACTGGTAATTTTTTTTTTTTCTAATTGTGCTTTAAGTGAAAGTTTACAAATCAGGTCAGTCTCTCATACAAAAACTTATATACACCTTGCTGTATACTCCTAGTTGCTCTCCCTCTAATAAGACAGCAAACTGCTTCCCTCCACTCTCTCCCCTCATGTCCATTCGGCCAGCTTCTGACCCTTCTGCCCTCTCATCTCCTCTCCAGACAGGAGCTGCCCACATAGTCTCATGTGTTTACTTGATCCAAGAAGCTCACTCTTCACCAGTATCATTTTCTATCCCATAGTCCAGTCCAATTCCTGTCTGAAGAGTTGGCTTTGGGAATGGTTCCTGTCTTAGGCTAACAGTCTGGGGACCATGACCTCCAGGGTCCTTCTAGTCTTGGTCAGACGATTATGTCTGGTCTTTTTATGAGAATTTGGGGTCTGCATCCCACTGTTCTCCTGCTCCCTCAGGGGTTCTCTGTTGTGTTTCCTGCCAGGGCAGTCATCAGTTGTAGCCGGGCACCATCTAGTTCTTCTGGTCTCAGGCCGTTGTAGTCTCTGGTTTACGTGGCCCTTTCAAAAGAAATATTTTTACTATTATCCCTGGGGATTCACTAACTGCCTTTAGTGTTGCTACCTCTTTCTGTGAAGAGAAAAAAAGTTCCTGGAGGGCAGGACCATTCCTCCTATTCTTTCCATGGATGCACAGGGCTTTACTCTGGGAAAAAATGCACCCTGTTGCCAGTGGGGTGGCAGCCTGTAGGCAGAGAGCAAGGAGAGGGAGAAGGCCAGTGGGTGTGTGGGACTCTGGGCTCAGGGCCATCCTGTAATGCATACAGATGGAAGCTGGCACAGGCTTTCTCAAGGCAAGCCAGCACTATTAGAACTTAAAATGCACTTACCCTTTAACTCAGGAATGCTACTTCAGGAAATTCACTCTTCAGAAATATTTTCACCGGTGTCCAGAGGCATGTCTAAGTGTTCGTCAATAAAGGAAAAGTAAAAGAAACATATTCCCACACTGTAGAGTACTATACAGCCATTTTTCAAATGAAGCAGATGGTTAAGTTCGACCTGTTCGTAACATGTCTTTTGGTGAAAAGAGCAAGTTAAAAAGGATCTATATATAGTGTGGAAACCCTGGTGGCGTAGTGGTTAAGTACTACAGTTGCTAACCAAAAGGTCGACAGTTCAAAATCCAGCAGGTGCTCCTTGGAAACTCTATGGGGCAATTCTACTTTGCCCTATAGGATCGCAATGAGTCAAAAGTGACTCGGTGGCCACGGGTTTTTTTTTTTTTTTTTTTGTATACGTAGTGTAGAGCTCTGGTGGTACAGTGGTTAAGAGCTATCTATGGCTGCTAACCAAAGGTCAACAGTTGGAATCCACCAGGCACTCCTTGGAAACTCTATGGGGCAGTTCTACTCTGTCCAGTAGGGTCACTGTGAGTCAGAATTGACTCGACAGAATGGGTTTTTGGTTTTTTTTTTAGTAGAATATAACCACAATTTTCTTTAAAAGAACAATGTATGTGTAATGTACATACTCCATATATTCATATGTAATAGAAAAAATCTAGGAGATGAACGTGAGATGGGACAGTGTAGGAAGACTTATGTTTACTCTTTATTCATAAGTGTTTATTACAGAAATGTATATATGCATACACATTTAAAAAAAAACTGAGTCGATTCCAACTCATAGCGACCCTATAGGACAGAGTAGAACTGCCCCATAGGGTTTCCAAGGAGTGGCTGGTGGATTTGAACTGCCGACCTTTTGGTGAGCAGCTGTAGCTCTTAACCATTGCACCACTAGGGCTTCCCTGTCTTTCTTAGGAGTAAGAAAATAGTTCTCTGACACCACCTTCCTTCTTTTCACATCTCACTGGCCCAAAGTGAGTCCCATGCTCCCCTGAGCCCATCATTGGCAAGGGAAGTGTGATTACCAACTTAGGTTTAGATTCATCATCTAGCTTATTGTGAAGTATTTCAAACAGAGAATAAAGAAGAATATAGTGAACACCTGTGTAACTTCATTGCTGTTGTTAGTTGCCCTGGAATCCATTCTGGCTCATAGCAGCCGCATGTGTGCCGGGTAGAACTGCTCCATTGGGTTTTCATGGCTGTGAGCTTTCAGAAGCAGATCGCCAGGCCTGTCTTCCGAAGTACCTCTGGGTGGATTCAAGCTGCCAAACTTTTGGCTAGTAGCTGAGCGCTTAACCATTTACCCCACCCAGGGAACCTCCTTTGTAACTACTATCCAGTTTATCAAATCTTAACATATGTCTTTTTTCTTTTCTTTTTATTCCTTTCTTATGAAATGGAACACTGCATTCATAATTCAGGTCTCCCAATTTATGTTTTGCGATCCTTGTTGATACGTGTTACTCTGGTTCATTTTTTTTTTTTTTTTTTTGCTGCACAATAACTCACAGCATGCATATACAGTAAAATCTGCAAAAGCTGGAACCTGTGTAAAGCAGAAACCTGTCAGAGAAGGAAAACGCAAATACTTTCCACTAAAAAGAGCTATAGAAAAGTGGTAAGAATGCACCCTGTGAAAAGCGGAAAACTTGTGAGACTCAGAAAAACAAGGCAGTCCTGCCATGTTCTGGCTCTCACAGGTTTCACTGTACCATCATTTATCTATCCGTAGACATTGGGATGTTTCCAGTTTTTCAGTATTATAAACAATGCTACAGTCAATCTTGTCCCTCTCTCCTTGAGTGCACGTGTGGGACTTTACCCAGCCTTGAAAGTCCTGGGGTATAGGTACAAACATCTTCAGCTTTCGTAGGAATTTCCCCAGTCAATTTCTCTAAGCAAATTGCTCTCCAAAGGGATTATAGTAATTTACACTCCCAACTGCAGTTAAGATTTTCCATTTTTCCACAACTTCTATATGGCTTGTTATTGTTGGACCTCTTATGTTTTATGAATCTGATAGAGGTAAATGGTATGTCATTGTTGTTTGATTTTGAATGCGCCTTCCATTATGAAACATTTTGCTAAAGCCTTTTGTTGCTGATTGGTTGGGCAGATGCTATTGGTTGCTTCGCATATTGGTTCTCTTCAGCTGGGCTCATGGCCAGTCAAAATAAAGGCTACCTTTCCCAGCATCTCTTGCAGCTATGAGTAGCCATGTGATTAGGGTTTTGCCAAAGACACATAAGCAGAAATGGTAAGTGCAACTTTAGGTTAGTTAGTGTCCTTAAAAAGAAGAGAGTTGCCCTTCTTCTTCCCTTTTCTCATTCCACTTGGTTGGAATGCAGAAACCATGGCTACAGCTGGAGCAGCCATCATGGACCAGGAAGTGAACTGGGGAATTGAGGCCACAGATGGCAGAGTAACAAGTTAGGAGGAGCATGGGCCCCTGTCCTGTGGAGCACCATGCCTGCCCTGGACTGCCTACTCAGACTTATACATGATGGCGAAATATACTTCTTTTTTTCCTTAAGATGCTATTATTCTGGATTTTCTGTCACTTGCAAGAAAATCTTATCCCAACAAATACATTGATAAATTTAATCTTCTACATATGACTAAGTGGATACCTTCAAGAGAGTGTATGGAAGACAATTTAAGACAGAAGAAGAGGTGCCTGGGAACAAGGGAGAGAAAATGGTGCAATGCAATGGCCTTTCTCGCTATGATCTTGTAACTCCCATGAAATGATTGGGCGGGACTATGCAAATAAAGTGCTTGTGACCCACCAAGGGGATTGGAACCAAAAATTAAAACCAAACCCATTGCTGCCAAGTGGTTTCCGACTCATAGCGACCCTGTAGGGCAGAGTAGAACTGCCCCCCTAGAGTTTCCAAGGAGTGACTGGTGGATTTGAACTATTGACCTTGTGGTTAGCAGCTGAGCTCTTAACCACTTTGCCACCAGGGAATTGGACAGCTTGCTAATACTGTAAATAAGTTGCTTGGCACCCTTGTGAGAGTGGGACCATGCAAATTAAGGTGTATTGAACTCTTAACTAGACGATTGGTCAGTTTTGCCATCCCGCTAGGCTTAAAATGAGCAGTCCCAGAGGAGGATGGTGGGGGACCTCACTACCACCAAGAAAGAAGAGCTAAGAGTAGAGCACATCCTTTGGACCCAGGATCCCTGCACTGAGAACCTCCTAGACCCAGGAGACAGAGCAAGAGAGAGCTGTAACACTGGAGTTGACGAGAAGCAGCAGCCAAGAAACAGCAAAAACAGAGGCAGCAGAACCAGAAGACGACGCAATGGGCTTCCTGGCCCACAGAGTGAAAAAGCTGAGCACCTTTGGGCAGGAGACTAGCTAGCAGAGTGGGGTGCCTCCAGACACTTGTGAGCAGAGTTAGGCTCACTGATCCACAGAGCTAGAGAGCTGAGCGCTTTCAGGTCAAGGCTTACTGGCAATGTAGGGCACTTATTGGTGGAGCAACAAGCTTTGTAACACTTGTCCGAGCAGGGCAGAGGCTGAGCCAGCCCAAGAGGCCCAAGGAGCTGAGGGCCAAGAGGCTAAGGGCCAAGAAGAGGTCTGCCTGTGGGCATGGCTGAGAAGCTGTCCTGATGGAATAACGGTATCCTGAGTTGTTTCCTATCCTCAACTGTAAACTGTTACTTGTATAATAAACGCCACAATCGTGAGTATTATCTGTGAGCTCTGTGTGGGCATTGCAACAAATTCTCGAGCCCAGCAGAGATATAGAGAGTGCCATGGGAGGGATGGCTGGTGTCAAAATTGATAAAACGGTTGGAGGGCAGAGGTATGTTTGACGTCCACCTCATAGAATCAGCCTTGGGCTGTTGATGCTGATAGTGATTCTCTCTCCCCCTCTTGGAGTTAGAAGAGGTCAGATGCCCCTGCCAAGCCATTTTTAGAAATGGCTTTGAAGATTCCTCCAATCAGAGCCTCTTGGAGGTAGTTTCCCAGCCTGACTGTGTGTTACATTTAGGATTTGACTGGAATCACCTAGCAACTCTAGTCCCCAAAAGAGGTGTAAACAGAAAGGAGCTATGTGTAATAGAGGTGGTGTCTTCAGAGGACTACCTGAAGCACCACAGGCCCCCTCCTCCTCTAGATGCTCCGCAGACTTGCATTCACTGGATCTCCAGGCAGCAGTATGGCCTCAGCTTCCATCCGGGGCTCTAAAGAAACCCCCTCGCCACACCTGCTGTAGGGCTGTCCTTGAGTCCATTTTGAGACATGAAGAGCTAAAGGCAATGGAAAGTTTTGTTTCTTCTAAGGAACTAATGTGTTTGTTCTCATAGATATCTGCAAGCATCTGTATCTGCAGGTGTATTAGACTTTCATGTCCTTGTTCTCTGTTGCCATCCTCAAGACTTTCCTCAGACTACCTGCCCATTTCTAATCTATAGGTTCCCTTGCCTTCAAGTTGCCTCCTGTATCAGTAGAATGTCAGCGAGAGAGAAAGAATAAATATGCCTTTGAAAAATATCATTGAAATTTACACATCCAAATTACACCCCCAAGGTTGGTCCCCTCAGGAGACTGGACTTCTTCTCATGATGCTGCTGTCCTCAGGGAGACCTATAAACACCTTTATCTATGGGGATAGCTTTTTTGTTGTTGTTGAGGAGACTGTGTTTATTTATTTGATGAACAAGTCCAGAGCTGCAGCGTTGTCCAATTTCAGATAGCAGTATCCATAGTATCTTCCATGTAAACGGTGTCCATTAGAGTTGTGCTCTAGGAGATTCACATCCCACAGCTCACAGCAGGAATGCTGCCCCCTACAGGTGGCAATGCAGCAGTGCTACAGCTGTGCAGTACCCACTGGGAGCCAAACCCAGGGCTGGATGCTGGAGATACGAACGTGACAACATAAGGTTCTCCTTTTCAGGGGGTTCACAGTCCTTGGGGAGAAACAAATATAAACAATCGTTATAAAACAAAGAAGTGAGTGTACTACTAACCTGTTAACCAGCAGCTGGAGGGAACAATTGATTCCACATGCAGGGACAAGTTTCCAAAAGGTTTCACAGATGAGGGCCAGGCTGGCCCTGGGTGAGAAGACATTAGGACCTGTCCTTAGATGGAGAAAGAGGATTTTGGCCAGGTATTACTTTCTGTGGATGTTGTAACAAATTGCCACAAACATGGCTTCAAACAATGCACATTTGTTCTCTGATAGCTCTGGCGGCCAGGAGTCCAAAACCAGTATCACTGGCCTAAAGTCAAGGTGCCAGAAGTGTGACACTCCTTCCAGAGGCTCCAGAAAACAATCCTTTCCTTTCCTCTTCCAGTATCTGGTGGCTGCTGGCATTCCTTGGCTTGTGGCAATATCACTCCAGTACTTTAAAGCCAAAACAAAAAACAAAAAAGAACATTACCATAGAGTCGATTCTGACTCATAGCGACCCTATAGGACAGGATGGAACTGCCCCATAGGGTTTCCAAGGAGTGCCCGGTGGATTTGAACTGCCGGCATTTTGATTAGCAGCCATAGCTCTTAACCATTACACCACCAGGATTTCCTAACTTTAAGGCCAGGATCTTCAAATCTCCATCTGCACCATTTTCATATCGCCTTCTCTGTGTGTAGTAAAATCTCCCTCTACCTCCCTCTTATAAGGATAAATGTGATTGTATTTAGGGTCCACCTGGACAATCAAAATACGGTTCCCATCTCAAAATGCTTAATTGAGTCACATCACCCCCCCCCCACTCCCGCTTTTTTGGCCATATAAAGTAAAATTCACAGGTGCCAGGGATTAGGGCATAGATGTCTTTTGGGGAGCCATTTCACAGCCTACCACAGGCAGGTTGTTATTGTTAGGTGTCATTGGGTCGGTTCCTACTCATAGCGTCCCTATATACAAGAATGGAACACTGCCCAGTCCTGCGCCATCCTCACAATCGTTGCTATGCTTGAGCCCATCATTGCAGCCACTGTGTCAATCAGTCAATTCATCTCTTTGAGGGTCTTCCTCTTTTTGGTTGACCCTCTACTTTATGAAGCATAAGGTCCTTCTCCAGGGACTGGTCCCTCCTGATAACATGTGCAAAGTACATGAGACGAAGTCTCACCATCCTTGCTTCCAAGGAGCACTCTGGCTGTATTTCTTTCAAGACTTGTTCATTCTTCTGATAGTCTACAGTGTAGTCAATATTCTTCGCCAACACTGTAATTCAAAGACATAAATTCTTCTTCAGACAGATGGGATCAAGTTTGCATTTTAGGAAGGTCTTCTGGCTACTGTGTGGAGGACAGACTGTAAGGATGGAGGTGGCAGACAGTGGCACAGAAAAGACAGCAGAAACTAGGACAAAGCCTGCTCTGGGGGCAGTGGCAGGGAATGTGGGGGCAGGATTGGAAAATATGGAGGAGATAGAATTCAGTAAGGCTTGGGGACAGATGAGGGCGAGGAAGCTTGTGGCTTTGAAATCTCTCAGCAATGGCATATCTCCACCTGATTGATGTAAACAGCTAGTGCCAGAGGAGCTGCTTTGGTGTGTGAAGTGACTCTCCAGGCTGGGGCAACCCTGAGGCATGAAGTGATGAGGTGGACTCCTCCCTTGGCTATGACTCAGATGGGGCAAAGTAGCCACCTTTGTTGGAGGCTTGGCTGGGATACTTCCTGCAGGGGTGTGTGCAAACATCAGCCACACCCTCCCAGGTGCAGTCAGGCCAATTCACCCTGAGCCACTTCCTGGGGTGGGTCCACTTGTCGCTGCCCCCAGCCCATCCACACAAAGAGTCATCAATGACCTGGTTTCTGAGGAGCCCCCAGGCTCTCTGACTCAACCCCATGTTGGAAGGGGAGCTGTTGTGAGGCTTTTAGGCTAGGGGAGCTGGGGAGCTGCAGTTACATCTATCTCACCCACACCCTCCTCAGCAATCAAGGGCCTTTACAAGGACCCTGTGTAGATGCGATTTCCTTCTACAAATTCTTGGAGCTGCCTTAACTGGGATATGTTGGGCAAGTTACTTAACCTCTTTGTGCTTTAATTTGCGCCTCTATGAATTGGGGGAAGTAATAGTACCTCTCTAATGAGAGTTAATGAGGTAAGATCTGCAGAGTGCTCAGCAGAGGACCTGGCATTTACACATAAGTGCTCCATACATAAAAGGGAGGCCGAGCACGCAAACGGTGGCACGGAGACTTGAGCTTGGATCTCACTTTGCTACCCTCTCCCTTTGGGCAAGTTCCTTAAGCATTCTGAGCTCAGATAATACCCCAAAATCCATTGCCGTTCCATTGATTCTGACTTATAGTGACCCTACAGGACAGAGTAGAACTGCCCCATGGAGTTTCCAAGGAGCACCTGGTGGATTCCAACTGCCAACTTTTGGTTAGCAGCCATAGCTCTTGACCAGCACGCCACCAGGGTTTCCACGCTCAGATAGTAGGAAGGATTAAATGAGAAAATACATATAAAACAATTACCACCACACTTGGTCCAAGGCACAACCCTAGAAATAATAGAGAAGTTAGAATTCTAAAGGTCCTCAGGGGAGACTCTGGGATGGACTCTGAGGGATTCCTGAGATCATGGAAGCCACAGTGCTATGTCAGTGCACATCCCTGTGTGTAGTACATGTGCACCCACCTACACACACACACACACACTGGTGTGCCTCACTTCCAGCCCCAGGATACACGTGCAAGTTCACACAACAGATAAGTGGCTGAGTTCATTCACCCAAAGGCAACTTGGAATTCTACGAAGGAGGCTATCTGGGCAGTGGTTGAATTTGGCCTGTAGATGTGTTTTGTCTTCACACAGTGTTTAAAAAAGATTTCCTAATGGAACTGCATGTAAGACTCCAGATTTCTGATTTTCCTTGCAGAATCAGAAGATCTACACATTCGTCATGACAAGGATGAGCTGAAGCACTGGTCATACAACATGTGCCTGTCCTGCTAGTCTGCTACCCTCCTGGCCCTGTGGAACCCTGATTCCAGAGCCTTGGACAGCTGTTCAGTGTTTTGCCTCTGCTGTCAGACTGTCTGGATTTGAACACTAGCCCAGACATCCTGGACAAGTCATGCAACCTCTCTAAGCCTGTCATCATCTGTAAAAAGGGTTTAACTATAGTACATTCCTCAGATAGCTGATGGGGGGTTGAAATAAGATATTCTACGTAAAGTACTTAATGCCTGGCACTTAGTAAGTAATCTGTAATTTTTAGCTATTGCTGAAAACTATTGTTTCTGGCACCAGTCCATGATTTCAGGATCAAAGCTGACTTCTATGGAGACTGCAAGGGACTTCCCTCAACTTGCACAGCTTATTTGCCTCAGGTCTCACCCTGTCCACTGATAACCCCTAGAGACCACATTATGGGCCCCTGAACTCTCTCCTAGGAGCTGATGTTCCCACATATCTACCTGCTGACCACCCAAGCCCTGACACATGTACTTTTAAGGCCTAATCTGTAAAAACACTTATTATTGACAAAACTCCCATGGGTACCGTATTTGATTATCTCCCTACCCTCCATTTGAAACCCTTTGGTATGGAGTGTTGGTAAAGCTAGAAAGGAATTCCTTTAAGTAAGACGGCAGGTTGTGTGGACCCTGGAGAAGGAGCTGGTCATTGCCCTTGGGGGCCCTGCTCTCTATCTGATGTAGACTAATATACAGACAGACAAAAGCTCACTCAAGATATGGACCCAATGGAAGCCAGGCAGTCAGTCCAGGAGAGTTCAGAGAAGGGCCCTAGAGCAAGTAGGAGCCTCTAGTGACAAATTGGGCTTGTCTAGGTAGAGAGACGAGGGAAGGGTGCTCCAGGCAGGGGGCACAGTTTGAACAAAGTGGGAGAGGCTGGAAAATGCCAAGTTTTCTGGAAACCAGATCAATGGGATTATACTGGGAAGGTAGGGGGTGGGGGTGGGATCGTGGAGGGCCTTGAACACCAAAGCTGAGTGGTGGTCTTGCAACCACAGGTGGTAGGAAGCCCTCTCTGATGAGAAGACAATTTTCCTGCACTTTTCCTGGCCCAGCAAGGAGGGCCCAGGCCACCTTCAATACATGTTGTTAACATAGATGCTGACACACACATACAATTGCATATGCATAGGAAAAAATCTGAAAGGATTCATAACAAACTTTTAACAGTATTTACACCTGAAGAATAAGCTAAGGGAAAAGGAACTTTAGAGTTTTGTGTTGCATGTTTTGGTATTGTTTGAATTCATCATGACAAGCAAATATCAATTTTCTCATTAAAACAACAATAAAGCCTTTTTTCTAAGGCAAGATTTGATGAGTGAATAAATGAGTGACCGAATGGATGAATGAGATGGGTAAATGAAGAGACAGTTTGGCAGAGGGCTCAGTCTCTCGCTCTAAACCTGTCTCCTCAGCAAAGAAGGCTAGGGAGTGGAAGGTGAGCTGGGCCCTTCTGGCTGGGCCAGGAGAAGTGCAGGATAATTGAGTAAGGCGTGGGCCCCACCCTAGAACAACTCTCTGCCTGGTTGGGGAGGCAGTCAGAAATACAGTGTTAGAGACAACGATAGGTGGTTCAGGAGCCAGGGGGCCTCAGAACTGGGGGGGGGTCTAGGGTCAGGGAGGGCCTCCCCTAGTAGCTGACGTTCAGGCAGAAACCTAGCTGCTGAGTAGCAGTTGGCCAGGCAGAGGAGCAAGAGGAAAAGAATGTTCCAGGTAGAGGAAGGCTTGGCCAGCTGGGGCATGAAAGGGCAGGGCCAACTGTGGACTGGTTAGTAATAATGCCTCTTTCTGCTCAGGGCCAGCAGTGCAGGGAGTGGCAGGAGATAGAGCTGACTGAGAACTGGAGCCAGATTGTGTACTTCAGCCCCAGGCAGCCCACAGAGGGTTTTAAGCAGAGACGTCTGATTCCTGGAGGTCATCAGATGCAGCACATGATGAAGTCTGAACCGTGAGAGCAGAAGGGGAAAGAGAGGACAGAGGTCAGGAACTCACATCTGCTAAGACCCTGCTGGTGGCTTAGCGGTTAAGAGCTTGGCCGCTAACCAAAAGGTGGGCAGTTCAAATCCACCAGCCTCTCCTTGGAAACTCTATGGGGCAATTCTATTCCACCAGCCTCTCCTTCGAAACTCTATGGGGCAATTCTACTCTGTCCTATAAGGTTGCTATGAGTCCATATATTCACTAACTATTATATAGGTCAAGTCTATGAATAAAATTCAGTTAACTATTTTACTACTTTTCATTTCCCCACCTGACATGTTCTCTTTCCCTTCTCCAATGTAGCTTACAGGGATTTAAGTTGGTTTACTGGAACAATTTGGTTTAGTGGAACGATCACAAGCTTTGCAGTAAAAATGACTGATGTGTTCTTGGACAAATTACCTCTTTGAGCCTCAGTTTCTTTATCTGTAAAATGAGGGAAATAATACTTGAGGATAAAATGAGATAACATGTATAAAGCACTTGGCAAGTAGAAGACACACAATATGTAGAAGCTCTTATCATTGCTACTAGCCCTGGTGGCACAGTGGTTAAGAACTTGGCTGCTAACCAAAAGGTTGGCAATTCAAATCCACCAGCCACTCCTTGGAAATCCTATGGAGCAGTTCTACCCTGTCCTATAGGGGTTGCTATGAGTCAGAACCGACTCAACAGCACATAACAACAACAACTAAGACCCTGCCATGTTCCAGGCCCTGTGTGAAGGAGGGATTTTTTTTTTTCTTCTCTTTTTTTTAATCATTCCTTTTTAATTTCATAGTACATGAATACACTGTCATTGTAAAAAAAAAGATAAACCATATTGCAAATAACACCAAGGTTTCACCTTGACCTCCATCCCCAATTCCATGCTTACCTTATTTCACAAACCAAGAAAGTGTGTCCCTGAAATGTAAGTACCTTGCTACTTAAAGGAAGCAGGTGTGAGGGTGATTGGTGGGGCTGGACCAGGTGCAGAAGAGGAGGAGGAGCATGGATTGGTGAATCCCCATGTGTTAGGGGTGGTTTGCTCTTTGGAGACAGGCACCCTCACTTGGACCCATGTCTGATGAAAAAGGCATGGGTTCCAGCTGACTATTACTGGTATGAGTTTTAGGTGTGGTTACAAAGTAATGGGTCAGGTGGTGATGGGGCGCGAAGGCTAGACTGACTCTCAGGTTCTGAGCTTTGGTGGCTGGTTGAGGGAGATAAGCCATTAACCAAGAATGGAGCCCAGGATGGGGAGCAGAATTGGGAGGGGGGGTAAAAGAAGATAGAGGGGACTATGTTGAGCTCAGAGCCATGGAGTTGTGCAAATAGTTAACATGCTTGCTGTTAACCAAAAGGTTGGAGGTTTAAATCCATCCAGAGCCTCCTGGGAAGAAAGGCCTAGAGATCTACTTCCGAAAAATCAGCCATTGAAAACCCTATGGAGCACAACCCTACTCTGACACATATGGAGTCACCATGAGTCGGAATCAACTTGATGGCAACTGATTTGGGTTGTCCAGTAAAGAATTCTAGAAGGCACCTGTATATACAGTTTGGACTTCAGGAGAGAAGACTAGATTGAAGACCCAGGTCTGGGGGGACCTCATCATGGCAGCTGAAGCCTTGGGAATAGAAGAGAATGCCCAGGCAGAGCAGGGGGAGGGTAAGTGGAGTTCACTAGTGTGCAGGACACAGGCTGAGTGCCCTGGTTTGGTAGGGGTGATGCCAGAGGTGAAGGGCAGAGGCCCGCAGGAGACTCAGCCCTACCCTGAAGAAACGTCCTAATATCCCATGACTGCCACTCACTCCTTGTACACAGCTTCCAACAGCTGTGTCTTCCCCCACTTTCCAAGGTAGTAAGTTGATAAGAGGTTGTTAGACTGTAGCAAAAATACCTTAAAGGAAGCCACGCGGACGCAAGGCCAGCCTGGTGTAAATGCAATAACAGTGGTCAGTGGGCAGAGTTTGGGAGGTGAAGAGAGACCGAGGAGCCTCCTTTTTCATGTTGAAATCTGGCTATGCTTCTCCTTCCCTAGGTAGGCATGACAGCTCCTCAGGAGACCAGAAAGGACCTTGGAGGGAAAGTAACAGCCAGCCTGTGAAGTGGGTGAGAAATGTCCTTCCCTCACGCCCCAAGCTGTGTTGGTCAGAGTGAGGGCCTGGCACTGTGTCCCTCCCATACTATGGGAGCTCAGTAGGCTCTGTTGAGTGAGTGAATGAATAAATGAGGGAGTGAGGGAATGGACTGAAAAGAGCCAATAACTTATGAGATAATCATTTCTATTTTGTAATTTGGCCAATAACTAGTGATAAAAGAAAAGACATTCACTTCATTCATTTATTCGTTCATTCATGCAACAAATATTTATTGCCAGACACTATGAACAAGAGTTCTTGCCCTCATGGAGCTTATGTTCTAAGTGAGAGAGACAAACAATAACTAAACAAATACATAGAAAAAAATAAAGCAGGAAAGATGATCAAGAGTGCTGAGATGAAGGTGGAGGGGTTGGACCAAGACTTAAAACAAGGAGGGAGGGTCTATGTGACTGGGGAAGCACATTCCAGGCAGAGGAAACAGCCAAAGCAGGAGCAAGGCTGGTGAGTGTGAGGAAGAGCAAGGTGGCAGATGTGGATGGGGCAGGGAGCTGGACAAGGAGGAGTGCAGTAGGGAAGGAGGCCAGGGAGATAAGGGAAAGACCATGTAGGGCTTTGGAAGCCCCAGAAGGACTTTAGCTTCTACACAGGGTGAAATGAGGCATTGAGCAGATAAGTGTCTTTGCTCCTTGCAACTTATTTATCTGTCAAAGTAACTGGGTTATTCCCACACCTGGCTTTTACCAATTGCAGCCCTGTGGTATTGTTGAACTTGTTCTCTCCTCTGTGTTTCCTGTATACTGGAGGTCAGATTTAGAGAGCTGATCAGTTTCAGGCTGAATTTTTGGTAAGAGTACTTCAAAAGCATATAATGTCTGTTTTTCTCTTTTGGTGATGTTAGTAGCCACTGATGATCATTCCTTAGATCCATTACTTCATTAGAGGATGCAGAATGGTGATAGTCTTTCTTCATTTATAGCTTGGGTAGTTCTATAAAAAGAAACTCGCCCACATGAACTATTTGTACAGTTTGTACAAGAAAAGCTGACTAAATCCTTGATTATTTTCATCATTTATCAGTTTTCCAAATAATTAATTGACTTCCTAGCACCCTCCAAAAGTGATCCACTAAAAAAAAGACTTAATGAGTTCATAGACTTAAACGTATTTGGTGTGTTTTAATCCATTGCAGTGATTATATCCACTCTTCACTTATCAACGCAGTTAGGTTCCAAAGACCAGGTCCTTGTGCAAAAAGTGGCATTATGTGAAAATGGAGGATGACCACATCAGATTGCAAAATGGATGATAACTACATCATTACATAACTACCAAATTACATCATTACATAACTGCCAAAGCACTGAGAATCATGGCCCAGCCAGATTACATAACCTTAACCATCACAGCCAGCATTACCCTTACCTCGCACCTCGGTGTTCATATGTCATCAATCCACAAGATAGTCGGAGAGTAGTTTTTTACTATTTTTGTAAATGCAAAAGATCAGATAACAAGATAGTTGATAAGTGAGAGTACGTGTATTTTCCTTATTTATGCCCAAATGTTCCCATTTTTGGCCAGTGTGAGCTCCTTCAAGTTATCTCTTGAGTCCTTTTCACCAAACCCCAATAGTTTTTGATAGCTAACTTATATTGTATGGAAGATTATATTTTCCAAAGATGGTTGCACCAATATATTCCCTCTACTTGCTTTTCTTGCAGTCCAGAGATACAGTCCATGTTACCTCCCTTTGAGCCTGGATGGACCTTTGTGACTGTCTCTAGTGATGCTTCATGATTTCTGCCTAGCTTGCTATCTCAAGGTGCTTCCCTAAAACCCAGTCATCATGAAGTGAGAAAGACCAGGCTACATGGGTAGGCTGTGTGTAGGTGTTCTGGGTGACGCCTCCCATTAATATCCCAGTTGACAGCCAGCATCAGCTGTTATACAAGTGAGTAATGAGCCCTCAGATAATTCCAGCCTTTAGATGATTCCAGTTCCCAGCCTTCAAGCTATCCCAGCTGATATCAAATGGAGCAGAGACAAGCTCCGCCTCTGATCCTTGCCCACACTGGATATTCGTGAGTGAAAATAGTGTTTCTGTTGTTTTAAGCCGTGAGTGTTGGAGTGATTGATTACATAGCAATAGATAAGTAAAACACATGGTATTTTATATGACATGGTGTTCTAGGCTCATCTTGTACATTTCCTACAATTTCTTGCAATTCAAGAACAAAACAAAATCAAGTAGCTGTCTAGTTAATTCCAACTTATGGTGACCCCGTGTGTGTCCGAGTAGAATTATGCTCCATAGGGTTTTCAATGGTTAATTCTTCTTAAAGTAGATTACCAGACCTTTCTTCCAAGGTGACTCTGGGTAGACTTGAACCTCCAACCTTTTTGTTAACAGCTGAGTGCTTAACCATTTGTGCCTTAGCAGATGGGAAATGGTACTTGGAGACCGGAGTCTGGACTCTTGGAGCGAATTGCACTTGGAAAGAAATAATTTACAATATTTAATTTTCCTATCCAGGCATAAGGAGTCCCTGAGTGGAGCAAATGGTTAAACGCTCAACTACTAGCCAAAAGTCTGATGGTTCAAACCCAACTAGAGGCACCTCGGAAGACAAGCCTGGAATTCTACTTCTGAAAGGTCACAGCCTTGAAAATCCTAAGGAGCACTTCTACTCTGCACACATGAGGTCACGATAAGTCAGAATCGACTTGATGGCAAACACAACAACAAAAGCTAGGCTTATGGTGAATGTCACTCTTCAATTAGGTCTTCTTTGCCATCTTTCAATAAAAATAATTTTCTTCACATTGAAAAAATTTTTTTTATTACTGTTTTATAGTTTTTTGTAAATATGAATTTTTAAACATTTGACTATTTCTGGTGTATTAAAATTATCCTTAGGTTTTGTATATTAATCTTTTGTCTAGCCAATTTCTTTAACTCGTTAGTTCTAAAAGTTTTTCAGTTGATTCTCTTGGATTTTTTTTTTAAAGTAAACAATCATATCATCTATTCCTTTCTAATACTTAATAGCTCATAAGTTTCTGTATTGCAATGTCTAGGACTTCCTGTATAAATTTAAATAGTAGTTGTGATTGTGGACATTCTTGTCTTGTTCCTGTCTTTAAGGAAATTGCTTTTAATGTTTCATCATTAAGTTTGCTGCCTGCTTTAAGCTTCTGGTAGGAATAATTCTATAGGTTCAGGAAGTTTCTCAACTTTGCTAACGTGTTATATGTTTTTATCAGAAATAGACATCAAAATTTATCAATTGCTTTCTTACTATATTGATGCGATTACATCGTTTTTCTTATTTAATCTGATAATGTAATAAATTACATTAACAAAATTTCTAATGTTGAACCATTATGAATTCCTGGCATAAATTCAGCTCGTTCTGCTGGATTCAATTGGCCTATGTAATATTTGGGAGTTTTGTCTCTACATACATAAATGAGAATAAACTCAGGTTATCATTTGTGTGTTCACTATCTTCGTCTTATTTTCAAGGTTATCATAGTTTTGTAGAAGGACTTGGGAAGCGTGTGTTGTTTTCTATGTTCTGTAAAATTTGATATAACTAGGAATTATATATTTCTTAAAGATTTATAGTAGAACTTGCCCCCAGAACAGTCTAGGCCCAGGTCTTGATTTTTTTTTTAATTTTATTGTTGCAAAATATATATTTAAACAAAGAGTTGGCCATTTTAACCATTTTGAAGTGTACCATTCAGTAACATTAATTACATTCATCATGTTGTGCTACGATCATCATTTCCAAAAGCTTTACATCACCCCAAACAGAAACTCAGTATTCCTTCAGTAATAATACCCATTCCCTCCTCCCCCAGCCCCTGGTAATCAGTAATAAACTTTTGTCTCTATGCATTTGGCTATTCTAGATATTTCATATAATTATTTCAATTATATTTCAATATTTGTCCTTTTGTGTCTTATTTCGCTCAGCATGTTTTCAAGGTTCATTCATGTCCCAGCATATTTCAGAATTTTTTCTTTTTATGACCGAATAAAATTCCATTCTACGTATATACTACTTTTTATTCATTCATCTGTTGATGGACACTTGGGTTGTTTCCATGTTTTGGCTATTGTGATGCTTTTCAAGTCTCTCAGGTATATATACCTAAGAGTGGAATTTTTGGGGTCAGTTTGGGTCATTTGAAGCACTTGCTGGTGAAGATCAAAGGCTACAGCCTTCAGTACGGATTTCACCTCAACATAAAGAGAACAAGACACAAAGGATAAAGAAGGACACTACATAATGATAAAAGGGACAATTGATCAGGAAGACATAACCATATTAAATATTTATGCACCCAATGACAGGGCTACAAGATACATAAATCAAATTTTAACAGAACTGAAAAGTGAGATAGACACCTCCACAATTATAGTAGTAGACTTCAACACACCACTTTCAGAGAAGGACAGGACATCCAGTAAGAGGCTCAATAGAGACACGGAAGACCTAATTACAACAATCAACCAACTTGACCTCATTGACTTATACAGAACTCTCCACCCAACTGCTGCAAAGTATACTTTTTTTTCTAGCGCACATGGAACATTCTCTAGAATAGACCACATGTTAGGTCATAAAACAAACCTTTGCAGAATCCAAACATCGAAATATTACAAAGCATCTTCTCAGATCACAAGGCAATAAAACTAGAAATCAATAACAGAAAAACTAGGGAAAAGAAATCAAATACTTGGAAACTGAATAATACCCTCCTGAAAAAAGACTGGGTTATAGAAGACATTAAGGAGGGAATAAGGAACTTCATAGAATGCAACGAGAATGAAAATACTTCCTATCAAAACCTCTGGGACACAGCAAAAGCAGTGCTCAGAGGCCAATTTATATCAATAAATGCACACATACAAAAAGAAGAAAGAGCCAAAAGCAGAGAACTGTCCCGACAACTTGAACAAATAGAAAGTGAGCAACAAAAGAATCCAGCAGGCACCAGAAGAAAACAAATAATAAAAATTAGAGCTGAACTAAATGAATTAGAGAACAGAAAAACAATTGAAAGAATTAACAAAGCCAAAAGCTGGTTCTTTGAAAAAATTAACAAAATTGATAAACCATTGGCTAGACTCACTAAAGAAATACAGGAAAGGAAACAAATAACCCGAATAAGAAACGAGAAGGGCCACATCACAACAGACCCAACTGAAATTAAAAGAATCATATCAGATTATTATGAAAAATTGTACTCTAACAAATTTGCAAACCTAGAAGAAATGGATGAATTCCTGGAAAAACACTACCTACCTAAACTAACACATTCAGAAGTAGAACAACTAAATAGACCCATAACAAAAAAAGAGATTGAAACGGTAATCAAAAAACTCCCAACAAAAAAAAGCCCTGGCCTGGACGGCTTCACTGCAGAGTTCTACCAGACTTTCAGAGAAGAGTTAACACCACTACTACTAAAGGTATTTCAAAGCATAGAAAATGACGGAACACTACCGAACTCATTCTATGAAGCCACCATCTCCCTGATACCAAAACCAGGTAAAGACATTACAAAAAAAGAAAATTACACACCTATATCCCTCATGAACATAGATGCAAAAATCCTCAACAAAATTCTAGCCAATAGAATTCAACAACATATCAAAAAAATAATTCACCATGATCAAGTGGGATTTATACCAGGTTTATGCTAGGCTGGTTTAATATCAGAAAAACAATTAATGTAATCCACCACATAAATAAAACAAAAGACAAAAACCACATGATCTTATCAATTGATGCAGAAAAGGCATTTGACAAAGTCCAACACCCATTTATGATAAAAACTCTCACCAAAATAGGAATTGAAGGAAAATTCCTCAACATAATAAAGGGCATACAAAGCCAGCAGCCAACATCACTCTAAATGGAGAGAACCTGAAAGCATTTCCCTTGAGAACGGGAACCAGACAAGGATGCCCTTTATCACCGCTCTTATTCAACATTGTGCTAGAAGTCCTAGCCAGGGCAATTAGGCTAGACAAAGAAATAAACGGCATCCGGATTGGCAAGGAGGAAGTAAAATTATCTCTATTTGCAGATGACATGAACTTATACACAGAAAACCCTAAGGAATCCTCCAGAAAACTACTGAAACTAATAGAAGAGTTTGGCAGAGTCTCAGGTTATAAGATAAACATACAAAAATCACTTGGATTCCTCTACATCAACAAAAAGAATATCGAAGAGAAAATAACCAAATCAATACCATTCACAGGAGCCCCCAAGAAGATAAAATACTTAGGAATAAATCTTACCAAGGATGTAAAAGACCTATACAAAGAAAACTACAAAGCTCTACTACAAGAAATTAAAAAGGACATACTTAAGTGGAAAAACATACCTTGCTCATGGATAGGAAGACTTAACATAGTAAAAATGTCTATTCTACCAAAAGCCATCTATACATACAATGCACTTCCGATCCAAAGGTGATAGAGAAACAAATCACCAATTTCATATGAAAGGGAAAGAAGCCTTGGATAAGCAAAGCACTACTGAAAAAGAAGAAGAAAGTGGGCGACCTCACTCTACCTGATTTCAGAACCTATTATACAGCCACAGTAGTCAAAACAGCCTGGTACTGGTACAACAACAGGCACATAGACCAATGGAACAGAATTGAGAACCCAGATATAAATCCATCCACATATGAGCAGCTGATATTTGACAAAGGACCAGTGACAGTTAATTGGGGAAAAGATAGTCTTTTTAACAAATGGTGCTGGCATAACTGGATGTCCATTTGTAAAAAAATGAAACAGCACCCATACCTCACACCATGCACAAAAACTAACTCCAAGTGGATCAAAGACCTAAACATAAAGACTAAAACGATAAAGATCATTGAAGAAAAAATAGGGACAACCCTAGGAGCCCTAATACAAGGCATAAACAGAATACAAAACATTACCAAAAATGATGAAGAGAAACTAGATAACTGGGAGCTCCTAAAAATCAAACACCTATGCTCATCTATAAAGACTTCACCAAAAGAGTAAAAAGACCACCTACAGACTGGGAAAGAATTTTCAGCTATGACATCTCCGACCAGCACCTGATCTCTAAAATCTACATGATTCTGTCAAAACTCAACCACAAAAAGACAAACAACCCAATCAAGAAGTGGGCAAAGGATATGAACACACATTTCACTAAAGAAGATATTCAGGCAGCCAACAGATACATGAGAAAATGCTCTCGATCATTAGCCATTAGAGAAATGCAGATTAAAACTACGATGAGATTCCATCTCACTCCAACAAGGCTGGCATTAATCCAAAAAACACAAAATAATAAATGTTGGAGAGGCTGCGGAGAGATTGGAACTCTTATACACTGCTGGTGGGAATGTCAAATGGTACAACCACTTTGGAAATCTATCTGGTGTTATCTTAAACAGTTAGAAATAGAACTACCATACAACCCAGAAATCCCACTCCTCGGAATACACCCTAGAGAAACAAGAGCCTTCACACAAACAGATATATGCACACTCATGTTTATTGCAGCTCTGTTTACAATAGCAAAAAGCTGGAAGCAACCAAGGTGTCCATCAACGGATGAATGGGTAAATAAATTGTGGTATATTCACACAATGGAATACTACGCATCGATAAAGAACAGTGACGAATCTGTGAAACATTTCATAACATGGAGGAACCTGGAAGGCATTATGCTGAGCGAAATCAGTCAGAGGCAAAAGGACAAATATTGTATAAGACCACTATTATAAGATCTTGAGAAACAGTATAAACTGAGAAGAACGCATACTTTTGTGGTTACGAGGCGGGGAGGGAGGGAGGAAGGGAGAGGGTTTTTTACTGATTAATCAGTAGATAAGAACTGCTTTAGGTCAAGGGAAGGACAACACCCAATACATGGAAGGTCAGCTCAACCGGACTGGACTGGACCAAAAGCAAAGAAGTTTCTGGGATAAACTGAATACTTCAAAGATCAGCGGAGCAAGGGCAGGGGTTTGGGAACCATGGTTCAAGGGGACTTCTAAGTCAATTGGCAAAATAATTCTATTATGAAAACATTCTGCATCCCACTTTGAAATGTGGCGTCTGGGGTCTTAAATGCTAACAAGCGGCCATCTAAGATGCATCAATTGGTCTCAACCTACCTGGAGCAAAGGAGAATGAAGAACACCAAGGTCACACAACAACTAAGAGCCCAAGAGACAGAAAGGGCCACATGAACCAGAGACCTACATTATCCTGAGGCCAGAGGAACTAGTTGGTGCCCGGTCACAATCGATGACTGCCATCACAGGGAGCACAATAGAGAACCCCTGAGGGAGCAGGAGATCAGTGAGATGCAGACCCCAAATTCTCATAAAAAGACCATACTTAATGGTCTGGCTGTGACTAGAGGAATCCCGGCGGTCATGGTCCCCGAACCTTCTGTTGGCACAGGACGGGAACCATCCCCGAAGACAATTCATCAGACATGAAAGGGACTGGACAGTGGGTGGGAGAGAGATGCTGATGAAGAGTGAGCTAATGATATCAAGTGGACACTTGAGACTGTGTTGGCATCTCCTGTCTGGAGGGGGGATGGGAGGATAGAGAGAGTTGGAGGCTGGCAAAGTTTTCACGAAAGGAGAGACTGGAAGGGCTGACTCATTAGGGGGAGAGCAAGTGGGAGTAAGGAGTAAGATGTATATTAACTTATATGTGACAGACTGACTTGATTTGTAAACGTTCACTTGAAGCTCAATAAAAACTAAGAATAATAAAAAAAAAAGAGAACAAGAATCCTCACAATTGGACCAAAAAGCAACATCCTGATAAATGGAAAAAAGACTGACATTGTCAAAGATTTCATTTTACTTGGATCCACAAATAATGCCCATGGAAGCAGCAGTTAGGAAATCAAACAACACATTGCATTGGGCAAGTCTGCTGCATAATACCTCTTTCAAGTGTGAAAAAACCAAAATGTCACTTTAAGGACTAAGGTGTTCCTGACCCAAGCCATGGTATTTTCAATTGCTTCATAATGCATACAAAAGCATTTGAATTATGATGCTGGCAAAGAATACTGAACATACAATGGACTGCCAGAAGAACAAACCGATCTGTCTTGGAGTAAGTATAGTCAGAATGCTCCTTAGAAGCAAGGATGGCAAGACTTTGTCTCAAGTACTTTAGACACGTTATCAGGAGGGATTAGTCCCTGGAGAAGGACAACATGCTTGGTAAGGTAGAAGGTGAGCAAAAAGAGGAATACCATCAACAAGATGGATTGACACAGTGGCTGCAACACTGGGCTCAAACTCAGCAACGATTCTGAAAATGGTGCAGAACCTGGCAGCGTTTTGTTCTGTTCTACATAGGGTCGCTATGAGCTGGAACCCCTCCGACGACACCTTAGGACAACAACAATATGGTAATTCTATGTTTAGATTTTTGGGGAACTGCCACACTGTTTTCCACAGTGGCTACACCACTTTATATTCCCATCAGCAATGCATGAGGGTTCCAATTTCTCCACATCCTTGGGAACACTTGTTATTTTCTGTGTTTCTAATAGCCATACCAGTGAAAGTAAGGTGGTATCTCTTTGTGTTTCTGATTTACATTTCCCGAATAACTAATTATGTTGAGCATCTTTTCATGTGTTTCATGGCTGTTTATATATTCTCTTTGAAGAAATGTCTATTCAAGTCCTTTGCCCTTTTTTTAATTGAATTGTTTGTCTTTTTGTTTTTGAATTGTAATTCTTTATATATTCTGGACATTAAACCCTTATTAGGTATATGGATCCCAAATAGTTTCTCCCATTCTGTGGGTTGTCTCTTCATTTTCTTTTTTTTTTATTTATTTTGTATTGTGCTTTAAGTAAAAGTTTACAAATCAAGTCATTCTCTCATACAAAAATTTATATACACCTTGCTTGCTATATACTCCTAGTTGCTCTCCCCCTAATGAGACAGCACACTCCTCCCCACCCTGTATTCCCGTGTCCATTCAGCCAGCTTCTGTCCCCCACTGCCTTCTCATCTCCCCTCTAGACAGGAATTACCCACATAGTCTCATGTGTCTACTTGAGCCAAGACGCTCACTGCTTACCAGTGTCAATTTCTATCTTATACTCCAGTCCAATCCCTGTTTGAAGAGTTGGCTTTGGGAATGTTTCCAGTCTTGGGCTAACAGAAGGTCTGGGTACCATGACCTTTGGGGTCCTACTAGTCTCATTCAGACCAGTAAGTCTGGTCTTTTTATGAGAATTTGAGGTCTGTATCCCACTGCTCTTCTGCTCCATCAGGGATTCTCTGTTATGTTCCCTGTCAGGACAGTCATGGGTTGTAGCTGGGCACCACCTAGTTCTTCTGGTCTCAGGCTGATGTGGTCTCTGATTCATGTGGCCCTTTCTGTCTCTTGGGCTCATAATTAACATGTGTATTTGGTGTTCTTCATTCTCCTTTGCTCTGGGTGGGTTGAGACCAATTGATGCATCTTAGATGGCTACTTGCTAGTGTTTAAGACCCCAGATACCACTCACCAAAAAGTAGGATACAAAATGTTTTCTTAACAGATTTTATTATGTCAGTTGACCTAGATGTCCCCTGAAACCATGGTCCCCAAACCCCCGCCGCTGCTATCTGACCTTTGAAGTGTTTTGTTTATTCAGGAAACTTCTTTGCTTTTGGTTTAGTCCAGATGTGCCGACCTCTCCTGTATTGTGTGTTGTCTTTGCCTTCACCTAAAATAGTTCTTGTCTGCTATCTGATTAGTGGTTACCCCTCTCCCCCCTCCCTCCCCACATTTATAGCCATCAAAGTATATTTTCTTCTCTGTTAAAACTATTTTTCAAGTTCTTATAATAGTGGTCTCATACAATATTTGTCCTTTTGCAACTGAGTAATTTCACTCAGCATAATGCCTTTCAGATTCCTCCATGTATTGAAATGTTTCATGGATTCAACATTGTTCTTTATTGATGCATAGTATTCCATTGTGTGAATATAACACAATTTATTTATCCATTCATCCATCAATGGGCACCTTGGTTGCTTCCATCTTTTTGCTATTGTAAACAGTGCTGCAATGAATATGGGTGCGCACATATCTGTTCATGTGAAGGCTCTTATTTCTCTAGGATATATTTATATTCCAAGGAGTGGGATTGCTGGATCATATGGTAGTTCTATTTCTAGCTTTTTAAGGAAGCGCCAAATTGATTTCCAAAGAAGGTGTGCCATTTTGCATTCCCACCAGCAGTGTATAAGTGTTCCAGTCTCTCCACAACTTCTCCAATATTTATTATTTTGTGTTTTTTGGATTAATGCCAGCCTTGTTGGAGTGAGATGGAATCTCATTGTTGTTTTGATTTGTATTTCTCTAATGGCTAACGATAAACCAAAAGATGTTCAACCATTTCAAGAGGTAGCATGTGATCAGAAACCCATGGTACTAAAGGAAGAAGTCCAAGCTGACATGAAGGCATTGGTGAAAAACGAGACTCCAGGAATTGATGGAATATTAATTGAGACATTTCAACAAAGGGATGCAGTGCTGGAGGTGCTCACTCCTCTATGCCAAGAAATATGGAAGACAGCTTCCTGGCCAACAGACTGGAAGAGATCCATATTTATGCCCATTCCCAAGAAAGGTGATCCAGCTGAATGTGGAAATTATAGAACAATATCATTAATATCACAAGCAAGCAAAATTTTGCTGAAGATCATTCAAAAGTGGCTGCAGCAGTATATCAACAGGGAATTGCCAGAAATTCAGGCTGGTTTCAGAAGAGGACATGGAACTAGGGATATCATTGCTGATGTCAGATGGATCCTGGCTGAAAGAAGGACGTTTACCTGTGTTTTATTGACTATACAAAGGCATTTGACTGTGCGGTTCATAACAAATTATGGATAACATTGTGAAGAATGGGAATTCCAGAACACTTTATTGTGCACCTGAGGAACCTTTACATAGATCAAGAGGCAGTTGTTCAGACAGAACAAGGGGATACTAATTGGTTTAAAGTCAGGAAAGGTGTGCGTCAGGGTTGTA
Organism: Elephas maximus indicus; assembly: GCF_024166365.1. Classification (NCBI taxonomy): domain Eukaryota; kingdom Metazoa; phylum Chordata; class Mammalia; order Proboscidea; family Elephantidae; genus Elephas; species Elephas maximus. Next base: position 36,720,123 of record NC_064830.1, read on the forward strand.
TCCTTTCACCATACCTATTCAATCTGTACGCTGAGCAAATAATCCAAGAAACTAGACTGTATTAAGAGCAGGGCATCAGGATTGGAGGAAGACTCATTAACAACCTGCGTTCTGCAGATGACACAACCTTGCTTGCTGAAAGTGAAGAAGACTTGAAGCACTTCTTAGTGAAGATCAGAGACCACAGCCTTCAGTATGGATTGCGCCTCAACATAAAGAAAACAAAAATCCTCACAACTGGACCAGTAAGAAACATCATGATAAATGGAGAAAAGATTGAAGTTGTCAAGGATTTCATTTTACTTGGGTCCACAATCAACAGCCATGGAAGCAGCAGTCAAGAAATCAAACAATGCATTGCATTGGATAAATTTGCTGCAAAGTACCTCGCTTAAGTGTTGGAAAGCAAAGATGTTACCTTGAAGACTAAGGTGCACCTGACCCAAGCCATGGTATTTTCAATCACATCATATGCATGTGAAAGCTGGACAATGAATAAGGAAGACCGAAGAAGAATTGACACCTTTGAATTGTGGTGTTGGCGAAGAATATTGAATATACCATGGACTCCCAGAAGAATGAACAAATCTATCCTGGAAGAAGTACAACCAGAATGCTTCTTAGAAGCAAGGATGGCAAGACTGTGTCTTACATGCTTTGGACATGTTGTCAGGAGGGATCAGTCGTTGGAGAAGGACACCATGCTTGGGAAAGTACAGGGTCAGCATAAAAAGGAAGACCCTCAACGAGGTGGATTGACACAGTGGCTGCAACAATGAGCTCAAGCATAACAATGACTGTAAGAATGGCACAGGACCGGGCAGTGTTTCATTCTGTTGTGCATAGGGTAGCTATGAGTCAGAACCGACTTGATGGCACCTAACAACAAATGGCTAATGATCGTGGTGAGCATTTCCTCTATCTATTAGCTACCTGGAAACTCTGGTGGCATAGTGGTTAAGAACTATAGCTGCTAATCAAAAGGTCGGCAGTTTGAATCCACCAGGTGCTCCTTGGAAACTCTATGGGGCAGTTCTACTCTGTCCTATAGGGTCGCTATGAGTCAGAATTGACTCGATGGCAACAGGTTTGGGTTTTTTTGGGCTCTATTAGCTACCTGAATGTCTTCTTTAGTGAAGTGCCTGTTCATATCCTTTGGCCATTTTTAATTGGGTTATTTGTCTTTTGTTGTTGAGTTGTAGGAGTTCTTTATATACTCTGTATATTAAACCTTTATCAGATGTATGGTTCCCAAAAATGTTCTCTCAATATATAGATTGCCTCTTTGCTTTATTGATGTTGTCTTTTTATGCACAAAATTTTTAATTTTCATAAAGTCCAATTTATCTATTTTGTCTTCTGCTACTTATGCTTTAGGTGTAATATCTAAGAATTCCTGTTAAAAAGTAGGTACCAAAGCATTACCCTTATGTTCCCTTCTAAGAGTTTAATTCTCACTTTTAGTTCTTTGATCCATTTTGAGTTAATTTTCATATACAGTGTGAGGTATGGGTCCAGTTTTATTTATTTATTTTTGCATGCAGGAATTCAGTTGTCCCAGCACTGTTTATTAAAGAGACTATTCTTTCCCCATTGAATGGATTTACTACCCTTGCTGAAAATTAGTTGATCATAGAGGTATGGGCTAACTGTTGGACTCTCAATTCTATTTCATTGGTCTATATGCCTATGATTATACCAGTACCAGGCTGTTTTGATTACTGTAGCTTTATAGTCTGTTTTGAAATTGGAAAGTGTAGTATGAGTTCTCCTACTTAATTATTCTCTTTCAAGATTGCTTTGGCTGTTTGGGGCCCCTTCCTCTTCCATATAAACCTGAAGATTGGCTTCTGCATTCCTGCAAAGAAGGCTGTTGGAAATTTGATGGGGATTGCATTAAATCTATAGATTGCTTTGAAAAGTATTGACAGCTTTATAATATTAAGTCTTCCAGTCCGTGAACATGGAGTCTCCTTCCATTTATTTAGGTCTTCTTTAATTTCCTTTAGTAATGTTTTATAGTTTTCAGTGTACAAACCTTTCACCTTACATACGAATTTGAGCATTAGCTTTTCCATTTCTGCAGAAAAGCCTGTTGGAATTTTGATAATGATTGTATTGAATCTGTAGGTCACTTTTGGTAGTATTGACATTGTGATCATTAGGATTGTGTGTCAACTTGGATGGGCCATGATTCCCAGTGGTTTGGCAGTTATGTAGTTTGGCAGTCGTATGATAACGTGATAACTTCCATGATGAGATTTGATATAAAGTGATCACCTCCATGATGGGATCTGCTGTGAGTAGCCAATCAGTTGAAAGGGAGTTTCCTTTGGCATGTGGCCTCCATCGAATATAAGTGGACATTCTGGCAAGGCTTGTGGCTTTTGCTTGCTCTGGATCCTGCAGCTGACTCCTATTCATATGGCCTCCAATTCTTGGAACTTGAGCTAGCCCCTTACCTGCAATCTTGCCTACGGATCTTGACATTCATCATCTTCACAGTCTGTGAGCAAGAGCCCTTTTCTCTGACCTGCTAGTCTTGGATTCGCCAGTCCCTGTGGTTTTCTGAGTTAGAAGAAGCCTCCAGCCTGACCCACAAATTTGGGACTTTCCAGCATCTACAACCATGTGAGCCATTTCCTTTATATAAATCTCTCTCTATATGTATTTATGCACTTTACTGGTTTTGCTTCTCTGGAGAACCCAGCCTAAGACAGACATCTTAACAATATTAAGTATTCTGATCCATGAAAACGAGAAGTCTTTCCATTTCTTTAGGTCTTCTTTAGTTTCTTTCAGCAATGTTTTACACTTTTCAGTGTACAAGTCTTTTACCTCCCTGGTTAAATTCATGCCTACGAATTTTATTCTTTTAGATGCTATTGTAAATGGGATTGTTTTCTTGATTTCCTTTTCAGATTATTCGTTGCTATTATACAGATGCAACTGGTTTTTGTGTGTTGATCTTGTACACTACCACTATTCACTTATTAGCTCTAGTAGCTTTCTTGTAGATTCTTTGTGATTTTCATTTTGTCTACAAGTAGAGATAGTTGTACTTCTTTTCCAATTTGGATATTGTTTTCTTTCTCTTGCCTCAATATTCTGACTAGAACCTCAGCACAATGCAGGGGTGAAAACAGGCATCCTTGTCTTGCTTCTTTCTTTCACCATTGAGTATGATGTTAGCTGTGGGTTTTTCATAAATGCCCTTTATCATGTTGAGGAATTTCCTTTCCATTACTAGTTTGCTGAGTGTTTTTTATTTTAATCATGAAAGGGTGTTGGATTTTGTCAAATGCCTTTTTTGCATTAATTGAGATAGCCATGTGGTTCTTTGTATTGTGATATTAATACAGCATATTACATTGATTGATTTTCTTACATTGAACTGTCCTTAGATTCCTGGAATAAATTCCAGTTGGTCATGGTGTATAACCCTTTTACTGTGCTGTTGGGTTTCATTTTCTAGTATTTTGCTGAGGATTTTTGAATCTCTATTCATAAGGATATTGGCTAGTTTTCTTTGTGATGTCTTTGTCTGACTTTGGTATCAGGATAATGCTGGTCTCATAGAATGAGTTAGGAAGTGTTCCCTCCTCCTTTTTTGGGGGGGGGTCATGGAATATTTGAGCAGGATTGCTGTTAATTCTTCTTTAAATATTGGTAGAATTCACCAGTGAAGCCATCTGATCTTGGACTTTTCTTTATTGGGAAGTCTTTGATTACTGATTCAATCTCTTAATTTCTTAAAAGTCTCTTAAGATTTTCTATTTCCTCTTGAGTCAACTTAGGTAGTTTGTGGTTTTCTAGGCATTTGTCCATTTCATCTAGGTTATCTAATTCTTTGGCATGCAATTGTTCATATTAATCTCTTATAATCCTTATTTCTATAGAGTTGGTAGTAATGTACCCCTTTTCTCATTCTACTTAAAGGTTTGTTGATTTTTTTGATCTTTTCAAAGAACCAGCTTCTGGTTTTACTGATTCTGTTGCTTTTCTAGTCTCTATTTCACTTATTTCTGCCCTAATCTTTACTATTTCCTTTATTCTAGTAGCTTTAGGCTGAGCTTACTCTTCTCTTCAAATTCTTCAAGGTGTAAAATTAGGTTATTGATTTGAGATCTTTCTTTCTCTCTTCTCTAACTGAAGGACTCCCAGCTTTTCATCTTTCATGATATTAGGGAAGTTTTCTGTCAGCAATTCTTCAATGATTCTCTCTGTGTTTTTCATTCCCCCGCCCCCCCCCCCCATTCTGGAACTCCAATCACTCACAAGCTTTTGCCTTTGATTGTATCCCACATAATTCTCCGGGTTTCTACATTTCTCTTCATTCTTTTTTCTGGTTTTTCCTGAAAGTTGTATCCAAGTATTTGTCTTTGATTTCACTGATCCTGTCTTCTCTTATTTCAAACCTGCTCCTCAGACCTTCTATGACACGGTGCATTTCTGAAATCTTGTTGTTTATCTCTTGGATTTCTAATTGCTGTTTTTGTATGATTTCTAGTTGTGGATTTATTTTGACAGTTTGCTCCTGTATTATTTTCCTGAATTCTTCCATTGTTTTGTCTGTCTTTTCCATGAATTTGTCTATTTTTTCCTCATTTTGTATGTTTTTTGCTTCAACTCTTGGTTAGCTCTGAATATTAGAGATTTGAATTCCCTATCAAGTAGTTTTAGTGCCTTTTTTCCTACTGGAAAGTCATCTGGTGTTTTATTTTGAATGCCTACTAGAACCATCGTGTCTTTTTTTTTTTTAAATATGTTTTGATATTGTCTGCAGTCTTCAGGACATTCAGTAGCTATTTTCTTCATTTATTGACTGTAGATTTGTTTTTTTCATCCTGCTTTTTTGTTTTATTTGTTTATATCTGAGCAGGCGAGCTGTGCATTCTTTGTTGTTTGCTTGTCTGTGGGCGTGATAATTTCACCTCCTTGTCCAATGCGTAGGGCCAGTTGCTCATCTATGGTGCAACAGAACAGGTCCAGCTGAAGGGGAGGGACTGTCCAATGGGTTCTTTGTGGCACGTACTGGGGCCAATAGGGTGGACCAGGGTCAGTGAAGTGCAGGTTCTGGTAGGCTGTGCCTGTGCTGCTCGGAGGTGTGATGTTCAGTGCATGGTACAGGTAGACAGGAGGGATGGAGGAGGTTGTGATGTGTGGAGCTAAGATGGGTATGGGAAAGAAGAGAGAGAGGAGAGAGAAACAAAGCAAAAAAAAAAAAGTGCTGAGGGAGCTTGCCATTGGAGTGGAGAGATGAGGAACTGAGAAATGAAGAAAAACAAAAAGGAAAAAAAATTAAAAAAAAAAGAAACAAATGCCCTCAGGTGTTCCACTAGTGACTGGGGAAGTGGCTCCAGACCTCAGGGCACAGCCTGTCTGAGAAGGGGTGGAGAGAGCACGTAGCACCAGGTATTCAGGAGATGGGAAAAGAAGGAAAACAGAGAGAGGAGAAACTGAGAAATCAAGAAAAACAAAAAAGGAAAAGAGAAAAGAAAAAATAAATAAATTACAAAGGAAAAAAGAAAGGCCCCCAATGATCCTAGTGGTGTGGCTGCACAGACTAGGGAAGTGGCTCCCAAGCTGTGCAGTACAGCCTGGCTATAAGGGGCAGAGATGGCACACAGCACCAGGAATTCAGAAGACAGGAAAAGAAGGTAAGTAGACAGAGATGAGAAACTGAGGAATGAAGAAAGACCAAAAGGAAAAAAGAAAAAATAATTTAAAAATAAATAAAAAGAGAAGAAAGAAAGAAAGCTCCCAGGGACTCCAACAGTGTGGCTGCGTGACCAGGGAAGTGGCTCCCAAGCTGCGCAGTATAGCCCAGCTAGAAGAGGCAGAGATGGCACATGGCGTCAGGTATTCAGGAGACAGGAAAGGAAGGTAGGTTGAGAGAGATGAGAAACTGAGAAATGAAGAAAGACAAAAAATGAAAAAGAAAGAAAACCCCCCAGGGATCCTACTGGTGCAGCTGCCCAGACTGGGAAAATGGCTCCGAAGCTGCACAGTACAGCCTGTGGCTGGAAGGGGCAGAGATGGCGCACAGTTCCAGGTATTCAGGCGATAGGAAAAGAAGGTAAGTATAGAGAGAGAAGAAACTGAGAAATGAAGAAAGACAAAAAGGAAAAAAGAAAAAAAAATTAAAAAGAAAGAAAAGCTCCCAGGGATCCCACCAGTGTAGCTGCACAGACTGGAGAAGTGGCTCTCAAGCTGCACAGTACAGCCTGGCTAGAAGGGACAGAGATGGCACACAGTGCCAGGTACTCAGGAGACAGGCAAAAGAAGGTAAATAGAGAGAAATGAGAAACTGAGAAATGAAAAAAGACAAAAGACAAAAAGAAAAGAAAAAAAAAAATGTCCCCAGGGATCCCACTGACACAGCTGCACAGACCAGGGAAGTGGCTCCCAAGCCGTGCAGTACAGCCCAGCTAGAAGTGGCTCCCAAACTACAAAAATTAAAAGAAAACAAACAAACAGACAAAACAAAAGGCCCTGGGGATTCCATCAGCCTGGTGGTGCAGACCCGGGAGGCAGTTCCCCAGACAAGCAGCGTTTCACAGCTTGCCAAGAAGAAGCAAAGATGGCACGTGGAACCAGGTGTTCAATGGAAAGGAAGTGGAGGAGGGGAGAGGCAGAGAAGAAGCCAAAAAAAGCAACAGCAGCAACAACGAAATGGCACTGAAGGACCTGGCCTGCGTAGGCAGGGCAAATTCCAACAGCATGGAGCTGGCGCCTCCAGGATTGACTTTTGTCTCTGTTTTACTTAGTTTTTCGGGCCTTTGCTGTGGAGGACAGCCTGGTGCTTCTGTCTATAGTACCATGTTGGCCTCTCTCTTCTTCTTTTTTTTAATTTTTATTGTGCTTTAAGAGAAAGTTTACAAATCAAGTCCGTCTCCCACACAAAAACTTATAAACGCCTTACTACATACTCCCAATTGCTCTCCCCCTAATGAGACAGCCCACTCCCTCCCTCCACTCTCTCCTCTCGTGTCCATCTCACCAGCTTCTAACCGCCTCCGCCCTCTCACCTCCCATCCAGGAGGAGATGCCAACATAGTCTCAAGTGTCCTCCTGATCCAAGAAGCTCACTCCTCACTAGCATCCCTCTCCAACCCATTGCCCAGTCCAATCCCTGTCTGAAGAGTTGGCTCTGGGAACGGTTCCTGTCCTGGGCCAACAGAAGGTCTGGGGGTCATGACCACCGGGGTCCCTCCAGTCTCAGTCAGACCATTAAGTCTGGTCTTTTTAAGAGAATTTGGGGTCTGCATCCCACTGCTGTCCTCCTCCCTCAGGGGTTCCCTGCTGTGTTCCCTGTCAGAGCAGTCATTGGTTGCTGCCAGGCACCATCTAGCTTCACTGGTCTCAGGCTGATGTAGTCTGGTTTATGTGGCCCTTTCTGTCTCTTGGGCTCATAATTACCCTATGTTCTTGGTGTTCTTCATTCTCCTTTGATCCAGGTGGCTTGAGACCCACTGATGCATCTTAGATGGCCGCTTGCTAGCGTTTAAGACTGCAGGCTTCTTTCTCCAAGGTGCGATGCAGAATGTTTTCTTAATAGATTTTATTATGCCAATTGACTTAGATGTCCCCTGAAACCATGGTCCCCAAACCCGTGCCCCTGCCATGCTGGCCTTCAAAGCGTTCAGTTTATTCAGGAAACTTCTTTCTTTTGGTTTAGCCCAGTTGTGCTGACCTTCCCTGTATTGTGTGTTATCTTTCCCATCACCTAAAGTAGTTCTTATCTACTAATTAGTGAATACCCCTCTCCCACCCTCCCTCCCTTCCCCCTCTCGTAACCATCAAAGAATATTTTCTTCTCTGTTTAAACTATTTCTTGAGTTCTTATAATAGTCGTCTTATACAATATTTGTCCTTTTGCAACTGAGTAATTTCACTCAGCGTAATCCAGATTCCTCCATGTTATGAAATGTTTCACAGATTCATCACTGTTCTTTATCGATGCGTAATATTCCATTGTGTGAATATACCAGAACTTGTTTATCCATTCATCCACTGATGGGCACCTTGGTTGCTTCCATCTTTTTGCTATTGTAAACAGTGCTGCAATGAACATGGGTGTGCAGCATATATCTGTTCGTGTAAAGTCTCTCATTTCTCTAGGACATATTCCAAGGAGTGGGATCGCTGGATCGAATGGTAGCTCTATTTCTAGATTTTTAAGGAAGCGCCAAATCGATTTCCAAAGTGGTTGTACCATTTGACATTCCCACCAGCAGTGTATGAGTGTTCCAAACTTTCCACAGCCTCTCCAACATTTATTGTTTTGTGTTTTTTGGATTAATGCCAGCCTTGTTGGAATGAGAGGAAATCTCATTGTAGTTTTGATTTGCATTTCTCTAATGGCTAATGATCGTGACCATTTCCTCATGTATCTCTTAGCTACCTGAATGTCTTCTTTAGTGAAGTGCATATCTTTTGCCCATTTTTTAATTGGGTTATTTGTCTTTTTGCAGTATCAAGTAGATTTTAGAGATCAGGAGCCGATCAGAAATGTCATAGCTAAAAACTTTTTCCCAGTCCGTAGGTAATCTTTTGACTGTTTTGTTGAAGTCTTAGGATGAGCACAGGTGTTTGATTTTTAGGAGCTCCCAGTTATCTCGTTTTTCTTCTGCATTCTTAATAATGTTTTGTATACTGTTTATGCCATGTATCAGGGCTCCTAACATTGTCCCTATTTTTTCTCCCATGATCGTTATCGTTTCAGATTTTATATTTAGGTCTTTGATCCATTTTGAGCTTGTTTTTGTGCTTGAAGTGAGGCATGGGTCTTGTTTCATCTTTTTGCAGATGGATATCCAGTTATGCCAGCACCGTTTGTTAAAAAGACTGTTTATTCCCCCATTTAACTGTTTTGGGGCCTTTGTCAAATCTCAACTGCTCATACATGGATGGATTTATGTCTGGATTCTCAATTCTGTTCCATTGGTCTACGTATCTGTTGTTGTACCAGTACCAGGCTGTTCTGATTATTGTGGTGGTATAATAGGTTCTAAAATCAGGTAGAGTAAGGCCTCCCACTTTGTTCTTCTTTTTCAGTAATGCTTTACTTATCCGGGGCCTCTTTCCATTCCATATGATGTTGGTGATTTGTTTCTCCATCTCATTAAAGAATGTTGGAGTTTGGATCAGATTTGCATTTAAATGTATAGATCGCTTTTGGTAGAATAGACATTTTTATAATGTAAAGTCTTCCTATCCATGAGCAAGGTATGTTTTTCCCCTTATGTCAGTCTCTTTTGGTTTCTTGCAGAAGTGGACTGTAGTTTTCTTTTGTGTAAGTCTTTTACATCTCTGGTAAGATTTATTCCTGAGTATTTTATCTTCATGGGGGCTACTGTAAATGGTATTCATTTGGTGATTTCCTCTTCGATGTTCTTTTTGTTGGTGTAGAGGAATCCAACTGATTTTTTTATTGTTTATCTTGTATCCCAATATTCTGCTGAACTCTTCTATCAGTTTCAGTAGTTTTCTTAAGGATTCCTTAGGGTTTTCTGTGTATAAGATCGTGTCGTTTGCAAATAGAGATAATTTTACTTCTTCCTTGCCAATCTGGATGCGCTTTGTTTCTTTACCTAGCCTAATTGCTCTGGCTAGGACCTAAGAGTATTGATAAACGGCATCCTTGTCTTGTTCCTGATCTCAAGGGGAATGCTTGCAGATTTGCTCCATTCAGGATGATGTTGGCTGTTGGCTTTGTAGAAATGCCCTTTATTATGTTGAGGAATTTTCCTTCTATTCCTATTTTGCTGAGAGTTTTTATCATGAGTGGGTGTTGAACTTTGTCAAATGCCTTTTCTGCATCAATTGATAAAATCATGCGATTCTTGTCTTTTGTTTTATTTATGTGATGGATTACATTAATTGTTTTTCTAATGTTGAAACATCCCTGCATACCTGGTATGAATCCCACTTGGTCATGGTGAATTATTTTTTTTGATATGTTCTTGAATTCTATTGGCTAGAATTTTGTTGAGGGTTTTTGCGTCTAAGTTCATAAGGGATATAGGTCTGTGATTTTCTTTTTTTCTGGTGTCTTTACCTGGTTTTGGTATCTGGGATATGGTGGCTTCACAGAATGAGTTTGGTAGTATTCCGTCCTTTTCTGTGCTCTGAAATACCTTTAGTAGTAGTGGTGTTAACTCTTCTCTGAAAGTTTGGTAGAACTCTGCAGTGAAGCCAACTGGGTCAGGGTTTTTTTTTTTGTTGGCAGTTTTTTGATTACCTTTTCAATCTCTTCTTTTGTTATGGGTCTATTTAGTTGTTCTACCTCTGTTTGTGTTAGTTAGTTAGGTAGTGTGTTTCCATGAATTCATCCCTTCTTCTAGGTTTTCAAATTTGTTTGAGTACAATTTTTCATAGTAGTCTGATATGATTCTTTTAATTTCAGTTGGGTCTGTAGTAATATCGCCCATCCTCTCCTGTTTTTTGCTTCCTCTCCTGTTTTTCTTTTGTCAGTTTGGCCAATGGTTTATCAATTTTTGTTAATTTTTTCAAAGAACCAGCATTTGGTCTTGTTAATTCTTTCAATTGTTTTTCTACTTTCTATTTCATTTAGTTCTGCTCTAATTTTTATTATTTGTTTTCTTCAGTGCCTGAGGTTTCTTTTGTTGCTCTCTTTCTATTTGTTCACGTTGTAGGTATAATTCTTTGATTTTGGCCTTTTCTTCTTTTTGTATGTGTGCATTTATTGATATAAATTGGCCTCTGAGCACTGCTTTCGCTGTGTCCCAAAGGTTCTGATAGGAAGTGTTTTCATTCTCATCGGATTCTCTGAATTTCTTTATTCCATCATTAATGTCTTCTATAATCCAGTCTTTTTTGAGCAGGGAATTGGTCAGTTTCCAAGTGTTTGATTTCTTTTCCCCACTTTTTCTGTTACTGATTTCCACTTTTATGGCCTTATGGTCAGAGAAGATGCTTTGTAAGATTTCAATGTTTTGGATTCTGCTAAGGCTTGCTTTACGACCTAATATGTGGTCTATTCTACAGAATGTTCCATGTGCGCTAGAAAAGAAAGTATACTTGGTTGATGTTGGGTGGAGTGTTCTGTATACGTCTGTGAGGTCAAGTTGGTTGGCTGTAGCATTTCTATCTTCCGTGTCTTTACAGAACTTCTTCCTGGATGTCCTGTCCTTCACCAACAGTGGTGTGTTGAAGTCTCCTACTATTATTGTAGAGCTGTCTATCTCAGTTTTCAGTGCTGTTAATTTTATGTATCTTGCAACCCTGTCATTGGGTGCATAAATATTTAATATGGTTATATCTTCTTGGTATAAAAAAAATGTCCCTTTAATCATTATATGGTGTCCTTCCTTATCCTTTCTGATGGATTTAACTTTAAAGTCTATTTTGTCAGAAATTAATATTGCCACTCCTGCTCTTTTTTGATTGCTGTTTGCTTGGTATACTTTTTTCCATCCTTTGAGTTTTAGTTTGTTTGTGTCTCTAAGTTTAAGGTGTGTCTCTTGTAGGCAGCATATAGCCGGATCGTGTTTTTTAATCCATTCTGCCACTCTCTGACTCTTTATTGGTGCATTTAGTCCATTTACATTCAGGGTAGTTATGGATAGGTATGAATTTAGTGCTATCATTTTGATGTTTTTTTGTGTGTGTGTTTGACAGTTTCTTTCTTTTCCTCTTAATTTTATGTGCTGAGTAGATTATCTTTATATATTTTCCTGTCCTGATATTCATTGTTGTTGATTTTGTTTCACTGAGTCTCTATTTTTTTCTTGTATTTTATTTTGATGAGTAGGATAGTTTGTCTCCTTTGTGGTTACCTTAGTATTTACCCCTATTTTTCTAAATTTAAACCTAAGTTTTATTTCTTTGTATTGCTGTTTCTTCCTCTCCATATGGAAGATCTCTGATGACATTTCTTAGTTCCTCTTTATTGTTTTAGTGTTGTCTTCTTTTATATAACATCTCTGTTACCCTATTTTGAGCTTCTTCTTCTTCTTTTTTTTTTTAATCTTGCTTTGTTTTTTTGATTTCCCTGTCTGGGTTAACTTCTGATTGCTCTGCCCAGTGTTCTAGTCTTGGGTTGATACCTGATATTATTGATTTTCTAACCAAAGAACTCCCTTTATTATTTCTTGTAGTTTTGGTTTGGTTTTTATGAATTCCCTAAGCTTCTGTTTGTCTGGAAATGTCCTAATTTCACGTTCATATTTAAGAGACAGTTTTGCTGGATATGTGATTGTTGGTTTTTATGAATTCCCTAAGCTTCTGTTTATCTGGAAATGTCCTAATTTCACCTTCATATTTAAGAGACAGTTTTGCTGGATATGATTGTTGGTTGGCAATTTTTTTCCTTCAATTTTTAAATGAGTCATCCCATTGCCTTCTTGCCTGCATGGTTTCTGCAGAGTAGTCCAAGCTTATTCTTATTGGCTCTCCTTTGTAGGTGACTTTTCCTTTATCCCTAGCTGCTCTTAAAATTCTCCCTTTATCTTTGGTTTTGGCAAGTTTGATTATGTCCTGGTGACTTTCTTTTAACATCTGCCTTATGTGGATTTCGATGAGCATCTTGCATAGATATCTTCTCATCTTTCCTGATATCAGGGACGTTTTCTGCCAATAAATCTTCAACAATTCTCTCTGTATTTTCTGTTATCCCTCCCTGTTCTGGTACTCCAATCACTCGTAGGTTATTTTTCTTGATAGAGTCCCACGTGATTCTTAAGGTTTCTTCATTTTTTTTTTTTTAATTCTTTTATCTGATTTTTCTTCAAATATATTAGTGCCAAGTGATTTATCTTCAAGTTCAGAAATTCTGGCTTCTACTTGCTCAATTCTGCTCCTCTGACTTTGTACTGAGCTGTCTACTTCTGTAATTTTATTGTTAATCTTCTGTATTTCTGATTGCTGTCTGTGGATTTTTCCAGTTTATTAAATTTTTCTTTATGTCCCTGAATAATCTTTCTAATTTCTTTAGTTGCTTTGTCTGTGTGTTTCTTGGCTTTTTTTGTGTATTGCCTCATTTCCTTCCTGATGTCTTGAAGGGTTCTGTGTGTTAATCTTTTGTATTCTGCCTCTGGTAATTCCAGGAATGCAGTTTCATCTAGAAGATCCCTGGATTCTTTGTTTTGAGTGCTTTTTGGGGTCATCGTGGTCTGTTTCTTTATGTGACTTGATATTGACTATTGTTTCCGAGTCATCTATAAGTTATTGTATTAGTTTATGCTTGCTTACTGTGTCATAGCTTCATGCTTTGTTTTGTTTTGATATGCCCAGATGGGTTGCTTGAGTGAGCTAGCTTGATTATTTTCACCTTTGGAGCTCTGATGTCCTGTCCCCAGCTGGTTAGAGCTGTCATCAGGTATATCAGTTCAGGAGTGCATTCACTTTTCTTGTATGAATTCAGCTTAGGTGTCCAGGTAGCTGATCATCAAGTGTGTGGTACAGGCTCTGTCCTACAGTCTTAGAGGGGCAGGGGCGATTGGTGTATGTACCAGTATCTGATTGCAGCAGGGGCTCATGCTCTGAACAAGGCAGGGGGCTGAGAACCGACCCTCAAGCGTCTCTGAGGAAAGTGCATCCCTGTTCCCTAGAGCGTGAAGGTGGGTGGGTTCTGCAGATGGAGCACGGGCACCCAATGTTTTTGGTTGTAAAGACTGGGAGGTACCAGTTATCCTTGGACCCCCGTCGTGGGTGGCTGGGTATCCTGAGTGGAGCTACCAGTCCTTAGGCCCCTGATGTGGGTAGGTGAGGGCCCTGTTTTATAGGCAAAGCAATGTCAAACATCAAACACCCACCGCACAGCTGAAACAGTTGGAGTCTGCCAACAAGGGCCTATCCTCCTGAGATAGGCCCCACAGGTCCATGCAGAGGGAGAAAGTGCTCAAAGTCCATGGACTGTTTATGCCTGGACAGGAGCTGCTTCTGTCCTGAGCTCCCCCGGTTATTGAAGCTGACAAATTATCTTTTCCCCAGTTGCAATTTTTTTCCTTCTCCAAGGCCAGGAGGATGGCTCTAGGTGCTCAATAGTGCCTATTTCAGGCCCAGGGAATTCAGCCGCTGAAGCTGGCTTGGGGGCGGGGAGGGGGGGCACGGTAAAATATTTGCAAGTACTTAGCTTTTGCCAAGAGTGCTGTTCTTCTCTGGTTCTGGAGATGTGAGTAGGCTGTGTGGCTGGCTGCTTCTCCCTGAGGAAACTGCAGCCGAACGCTAGTACCAGCCCTCTGCCACCTCTCAGGGAGTGGCGTTTGAGGGCTGTCCACGATTTAGGTCCAGTAACTCCTCCCTGCTTGTGAACCGTCTCTTCCTCCCCCTTCCCCACTGTTTGTTTTCTAAGCTTGCCTTTGATGCTCAGGGCTGCTAGCTAGTCATAAATATACTTGTTTCACTTGTTTTTTTCGGGTCTTTGTTGTAAAGAGGGCTTGCCGGAAGCGTCTGTCTATTCCATCATCTTGGCTCTGCCTCCTCTCTCTTCTTTCTTAATGTAGGCATTTACTGCTATAAATTTCCCTGAAAGCTTTGCCTTCACTGCATCCCGAAAGTATTGGTATATTGTGCTTTCATGTTCATTCAACTCTAAGTATTTTCTAATTCCCATTTTGATTTCTTCTTTGACACATTGTTTAGTACTGTTATTTAATCTCCACATATTTGTGAAGATTCCAATTTTCTTTCTGCTTTTGATTTCCAGTTTCATTCCATTGTGATTAGGGAAGATACTTTGTATGATTTCATTCTTTTAAAATTTATTGAGACTTGTTTTGTAACCTAACACATGGTCTATCCTGGAACGATCTATGTGCACTGGAAAAGAACATATATTCTGCTGTTGTTGAGTGATGTATTCTATATATGTGTGTTAGGTCCAGATGGTGTATGGTGTTTAAGTTCTCTATTTCCTTATTGATCTTCTGTCTAGATATTCAATCTGTTATTGAAAGTGGTCTATTGAAGTCTCCAATTATTTTTGTAGAACTTTCTATTTCTCCCTTCAATTCTGTCAATGTTTGTTTCATATATTTGGGGGCTTTGATGTCATTTTGCTTGTTTATTTTGTTCTTTTGCATGGGCCATCCTTTCCTGTTTTTTTGTATGGCCTGTGATATATTTTTTTGTTGAAATCAGGACATTTGACTACTATAATCTGGTAATTCTGGAAATCAGATTCTTCCCCTTCTCCAGGATTTGCTCTTTTTTTTTTAATTGTTGAGGACTGTAGTTGTCCACTTTAATACCAGGTTCCTTGCCTGGGGGTTCCTGCTATTGCCGCGTTAAAGCCAGGCTCCCTGTCTGGGGGGTGCTAGCCATTGCAGCTGTGTTGAGCTAGGGAGGGGGTGGAGCATGAATGGGTAGAGAACCAATGCCTTCCTACAATTTGTATGCCACCTTTTTCTTGATTCAGTGTTTTCTTGATTTCAGTGTTTACAGCTTGACGGGTTTTCGGAATTCTAAAACTCTTAATTTGCCAATTTCTAGGTTTTTTTTTCTTTTCTGTTTTTGTTGTAGGGGAAGGAAGTGTGCAGCTGCTTATGCTGACATCTTGTATCTTGTTCCACTGGTGTCTTTATTTTAGAGGTATATCTTTGACTACATTTTTAATTTCTTTTATGTTTATTGGTCTATGCAAGTTTCCTATTCTTCTTGAATCAATTCAGGGGAAATTTATATTTCCCTAGAAAATCATCCATTTCATCTGATTTTTAATTTATATGTAGAACTTTTCGTATAATTAAAAAAAAACCCTGTAATTTTACATCCCCTTAACTGATGTTTGCGTCCTCCATCTTTTTAAAATTCAGATCTGTCAAGTGTGTACTAAATTCATTGTTCTTGTTTTTTTTAACTGATCAAGTCTATTCTTATTTTGTAGGTGTTTTAGTTATTACTTCCTTCCATTTTCTTTGTAATTATTTTGTCGTTCTTTTTCTAGTTTCTTGTGTTTATCTATTGCCAGACTTTCTTAGCTCAACATTTTTCTCTGAATAGCCTTTGGTCAGAATCTCCCAGGTTTTGATATGTAAGGCTGTCACTGTTATTAATTTTGAAATTAGATAATAAGAGTTTATTTCAGATTAGATTGGCTCTTTAATCTAGGAGTTTTGTTTTTAAGGATATTAAAAAATTTCTAAGAGGGTTGATATATTCTTAGCTTCTCTTTCTAATTTTATTGCATTACATTCTGTGACTGTGTCCTGTATGATTTCAGCTTCTTGGAATGTATTGCCCTTTTCATTATGGCCTAATAAATACAAAGAAAAAGGTCTGGAAGGTACATATCCAGCTGTTAACAGTGATTAACCATTGAGAGAAGAGTGGGGATGAGGTGGGGAGGTGGCCAAGGAAGGCATTTTTTTGTTTGTTCTTACTCTGTATACTTTTTATTGCTTGCAATTTTTTTTTTTTACTATAAGAATTCATTCATTTACAATGTTTTTCAAAAATAACCCAGAGAACCTGGCAGGTGAGGCCATTGGGTACAGAGGTGGACAGACTCCTAAGACCACTACTGTATGACAGCTCCTGACAAAGATACCCAAACTGCTAAAAAAAACATACTTATGTTGCACTGGCTTATTCATTCAATGAGCATTTCCTAAGTATCTAATGTCAGACTTTGGGTAGAGAGAGACATAAAGGTACAGTCTGGCCTGCAAAAGCTCACCGTCTGATTAGAGAAATAGGCCAGAAAACAAGCAATCGCAGTAATTAGCAAAGGACAACCATGACATTGTACAGGAAGGAATCATCCCCTATATGTGTCTCCAGCACAGAGAGGGCCCAGAGCTCAGTCTAGAAAGGTTGGGAGGAATTCGCTGGTCAGAGCAAGGTGGGAGGTAGGGTTGCCAGATTTAGCAAATAAAAATACAGGGTGCCTAGGTAAATTTGCATTTCAGATAAATTTTTCAGTATATGTCCCCTGCAGTACAGGTCCCTGGGTGATACAAATGGTTGGCATTTGAACCCATTCAGCAGCACACACAGAAGAAAGACCTGGTTTTCTGCTTTGGTAAAGACTATAGCCAAGAAACCCCTATGGTGCAGTTCTTGACTCCATTGCAACAGGTTTGCTGGTTTTTGTTTTGTTTTTGGTTATACTTACAGTAAAAAATTCATCACCCTGCTTGTGCCCTTAGGGCTGACCTTTCAGGACGGGAAAAGGAAGATGAAAAGGGAGGGTTTGGAGTCAGAAGATGGGGTGAGTTTGGAACGTGTTTGGGGGAAGGAGGTCTGTGGGAGGCCATTTTGGAGCTGTTCTCATGCTGTTGGATTTCCGAGTTTGGATCTCAGGGGAGAGGTCTGGGCTTCTTGATAATGGCTGCAGGCCGTCATACAACGGTAACTGAAGACACAGAGGTAGTGGGTAGGGATTCTTTCCTCTGTTCAAACATGTAATCCTACTTAGAAAGATTGCAAGACTAAGTCATTAAAGGAAAAACACTTCCGGAACTTGAGGAATTCCCCGGGGTGTGCTACAACGTGACTTTGAGAACGAGCAGTGTGAGCTCGGACATCTGAAGACGACTTGGCCAACCCCAGCTTTGTGTGTGGTCCTGGACCACGCTGGACGCAATTTAGGGGAGACGAGCAGCGCCGGCTTCTCCTAGACCACAAAGGGCTGGGCAGGCCCGGCTGCCCGCATGCTCCCGCCACATGGCTCCTGCAAGTCCAGCCGAGGGTGGCCCTGAGATTGCGATCTCTCTACTGTGTGCAGGGAATTCCCTGTTTCCTCCCAGGCAGGTAAGTCTTCCCAACAGAGCTGCTGGATTAGGGTTAGATAAGCAAACTGAAGCCGGGATGACTGTGGGTACTAGCGGGCCTCTCTGCTTTCTAAGGGCGCTGCCCACAGCCATGGCAGTCTGGCTGGGCCGGGTGGGCAGGGTTTGAGTGACCTGGAGGCTGTCCTCGTGGTGTTGTAGCTGTTACTTCCCGTGGGCATTCCTGATGCATGAGGCGTCCAGGTTCTTTAGTTCTCCACTCCACTCAGGAGGGGGAGGGGATTTGGAATATAGATAAGGTTGTCATTCACCCAAATTCTGAGTGGCGACTCCTCTGATCCCAGGTGCTCTACAAGACCCCACCACAGAGCCCAGACCAAATGGGACTTTTGAAGGAGTGAGGGCACAGGAGGGCTCCCTCAAGTCGCTCCTCTCCTCCAGGAAAGTCTACGTGCTTTCCTCCTAACCCCTGATGTAAGATCAGCTGTATCCATGGTGTGACCCCCAGCTTTTCAAGGCTTCTTCCAAAAAAGACCTGGAACAGGAATGAGGCAAGAGATGGGGGTTGGCATTTGTAGGGCTAACACATTAGCTCTGTAATTTGCTTCAACTGTTTTGCATACTCTGTATGCATATCCTCTATACTGCGCTTGTCCAGTCACTCCTCTGCTCAAGAATCTATGACTCCCTATTGTTAACCACACCATTGCTTTATCTTCAAGGACCTCATTCAATTTCTTCCCCCACTGGAATTTGTGCTCCAGGAATATAGATAAGGTTGTCATTCACCCAAAGGAAGGTTGTATCCCCAGCACCTAGAATAATACTTGACACAAAGTAGGTACATGCTTAATAAATCAGACTTAAAAAATATGCTGGCTGCTGCAACTGCCTTGTTCCCAAACTCCCAAGTCCACCACCCATCCTGTTGTTGTTAGGTGCCATCGAGTCAGTTCCGACTCATAGCGACCCTGTGCACAACAGAACAAAACACTGCCCGGTCCCGCGCCATCCTTACAATCGTTGTTATGCTTGAGCTCATTGTTGCAGCCACTGTGGCAATCCACCTCGTTGAGGGTCTTCCTCTTTTCTGCTGACCCTGTACTCTGCGCAGCACATCAGCAAATGAAGGTCCCGAAAGCTCTACTCCATCCACATCATTAAGGTCAACTCTACTTTGAGTGCCTTCCAACCTGGGGGGCTCATCTTCCAGCACTATATCAGACAATGTTCCACTGCTATTCATAAGGTTTTCACTGGCTAATGCTTTTCAGAAGTAGACTGCCGGGTCCTTCTTCCTAGTCTTAGTCTGGAAGCTCAGCTGAAACCTGTCCTCCATGGGTGACTCTGCTGGTATCTGAATACCGGTGGCACTGCTTCTAGCATCACAGCAACACGCAAGCCCCCACAGTACGACAAACTGACAGACACGTGGGTGATTTTGGTTTTTTGGTTCCACCCATCCTAGTTCACGTCCATTCATGTCTCCTTTCTCTTTCCAACCCAAGGCACTAAATCCAGTGCTTCTGTCCAGAATTTGCTTTTGGAATTTTGATTCCTGTCTAAAGCTACTGAAACAGTAACTACTTTCTTCAAGCTTATTCCTTCTTCTGAACAGTAAATAAGATATAATGCTCTCAACCGGATCCTATTTGATCATGGAATGAAATGAGTCATGGTGGATTTTTCTGCACTGTTTTACCATTCTTTCCTCAAGCTGTCTGGCCATAAGCTGGGTGCTGTGTACACAGTAAAGACATGGCCCTGAATTTGATGAGCGCCTTCTACCAAAGCACATGCCACCAGGACTGATCCCAAAATCTGTGCTGAGGGTGGGAAAATCACACCTGATCTCCTCACGCGGCCCTTGACTGGCCTAGGAAGTCATGGACAGCCATGTCCATAAGGAATTACAGGACCAATGTTCCATATCTTGAGATGGAATACTAATCGGTGTCAAGAGTTGGGTGAGCCTTCTCGGTTTCTGACTTCTAAATACCGACTGCTTTGGTGAGGCTTCAGTTGCCTTTGTTGTCCAGGCAGATGCAGAGAGGGAGTGCTTTAGAAGGCTGTCAAGTGTTTCTCAATTCAGTGCTTCCTTGCTATATAATAAACTAAATTGGTAGAGCTTTACTCACTGTTGCTGTGACTTCCTTCGGGTGAATCTCAAACTTGATGCATCAGCTGGAGACACTCAGAGGGTTTTTCCCCACTTGGCTATGACTATGGCTCAGCTCTCAAGCAAAGCAGGCATGTGTAAATAATTAAAACAATTAGAGGTAGCTTTTTAATCAAGGGCTAAGCAAAACACTGATTTGTTGGCAGGCCTCTTCTTTCACTAAAACATAATCACAGAATCAAGGTCTCCTTACAGTGTTTCCCCTCTAAACTGGTTAGTGAAAATGATGCAAGGGATGGGGGTGGGGTAAATAACAGCAGGCATCAGTTGGCCTTAAATCAGCGTCTGGCTTTTGCAAAATCTCAATTGCTTCTCAGTCTCTAATATTCAAGGTGATGGTTATGAGAAAGAGAAGAGAAACAGGGACAGACACTTCATCGCATTTGCCTTTGATTCTCTTGCCCTTCTCTCCATCTTTATTGCTTGTACACACCAGGGCACACCCATGCACTACTGATATCAATACATAGAAACAGAGAGCTAAGAATAAAAGTAGTGGAAAATCAAGTTCCTTAATCATACCTTTTATAGTTTTCCTTTTTAGTGATTTATCTGCAACTTGAATCATGAGTTTTGCTCATTGTAAAAACATAAATGCAGCCCAAATCAAATGCTTTGGCATTGTATGTAAGCAAATTAAAAAAATAATTCTTTCAATTAATACAGATACTATAAGCAAAAGCGATTCAGAGGGTTCACCTTATTAGCTAGCATTTACTGAGCACTCACTTGCCATTGCACTTCATATATATTCTCATTTAACCCTCACACTTTTAGGGGATTGGTATCATTATCCCTGGAGTCTCTGGGTGGTACAGTTCAGGCTCTCAGCTACTAACTGAAAGTTTGGAGGTTTGAATCCACCCAGAGGCACTGCAAAACAAAGACCTGATGATCTCCTTCTGAAAAATCTGCCTTGGAAAACACTATGGAGCACAGTTCTACTGAGGGACACGAGCTCATCATGAGTCAGAATTTGACTCAACGGCAACTGCTTTATCATTATCCCTTCACCTACAAATGAGGAAACTGGGTCTTAAGACATGAAACTATTTGTCTAAGGGGCATGAAGCTAAAGTGCTTGAAACCTAGGCTAACTCCAGAGCCCAAACTATGAGCTGCTATACTCTGAAACCCAAGTTTGAATGATCTGAATCTAACCAACTTCAAATTATGTCACCCCAGAGTATGTGTCAACTTGGTTAGGCCATGATACCTAGTATTGTGTGGCTGTCCTCCATTTTGTGATTGATATAATTGTCCTATGTGTTGTAAATCCTAATCTCTGCCTGTGGTTAATTAGATTGTTAAAGAGGATTAGGGTGGGTTGTAATGCCCTTGCTCAGGTCATATCCCTGACCCAATGTAAAGGGAGTTTCCTTGGGGTGTGGCCTGCACCACCTTTTATCTTACAAAAGATAAAAAGAAAGGGAAGCAAGCAGAGAATGGGGGACCTCATACCACCAAGAAAGCAGTGCCCAGAGCAAAGCCTGTCCTTTGGACCCAGGGTTCCTGTGTGGAGAAGCTCCTAGTTCAGGGAAGATTGAGGACAAGAACCTTCCTCCAGACCCGAAAGAAACAGAAAGCCTTCCCCTGGAGTGGATGGCCTGAATTTCGACTTCTAGCCTACTAGCCTGTGAGATCATTTCTCTTTGTTAAAGCCATCCACTTGTGGTGTTTCTGTTATATATAGCAGCACTAAATGACTAAGACAACTCACAAATAAAATACACAAGTATTTCATCTGGTTTAAGTTCCCAGTAGATTAAAAAAAAAAAAAAATCTGACTGGAACATGGGTCAAAGTGTAAAGAAAACTGAAGAAATTGTCTACAGGATTATGGCGGTAATGAATCATAAACCCAAAAAAACCCAGTGCCGTCATAAGAGTCCCACCTAATAATGAGCATCCTGTGGGATTCATCGTGTAGTTGTCAGGTTCTTACCATCAAGTACTTCCTAGTTTCGAAGCTCTTTGGACAGTCAGTATATTATTCCTACTCTACAGACAGGTAACTAAGAGGCCTAGAGGGGTGAGTTGTTTGCCCACATCACATCATCCACATGCCACAGCCTAGCCCAGGCCCTGGATTTCCTCGTTCCCTCCTGCAGTGCTCTTCCTGATGCACAGTGCAGCCCCTAGATCAGTGGCATCACTAGGACTCGTGTCACCCAGTGTGATAACTCATGATGTCACCACCATCCTCCCCTCCCTCGGCAGATCCCCACAGCATCTCCCCTCTCCCACTGGCCAAGGCAGATACTCTTCTCTGTGCCCAGTGGGTGATGGGTGACACCAACCCTACTGACAACTCTGTCTTGGCATCCCCAGCCCACCCACCACTGCTCAGCTCTGGGGTCATTTTGGTGTCACCCTCTCTGACAGTGTCGGGGTGCGGACCACACCCTCCTAGTGACGCCACAGCCCTAGATATGAGCACCAATGCCACAGCACCCCATTCCTTCTCACCTTGGTGTCCATGGATGAATTTTCTCAATGTCTGGAGCATTCAAATCCCATCGGACATGTTGAATCAGATTCTTTTAAGAACGTAAGGTAGACATTGAATATTGCTTTTTAGGGGTTTCTCTGCCTTACTCCTACTGTCCCCACTTTTTTACTTTTCTAAGAAGGTGCATTCATGAACGCTGAGTAAGCAAACCTTAAAACAAACTGCTTGGCATGATTGAAATGGTTAAACTCAGGCCTAAATTGAAATTCTATTTTAAATTAAGATGCAACTAGGTTTGATATGTCTCTGCCTTCTACAAAAGACAAGTTGGCTTCCTGTGAAAGTTTCAATTGCCTATGACACAGTGTAGAGATCCGGGCTGTAGTTATGCAAATAATCTTGCTATGTTAACTGCTCTCAGTAAATGCCTAGGCCCTAACTTGACTCCCTCTTAGGCGGACGGGCAATGTTGATGTTTCAAAAGCCTTCAAGTTAGAGCTGACCTAATCTCCTTCCTTACCAAATCTTTGACTTTTACATTTCAAGGACTCCAACCAGGGCTGAACCAGCCTACAATCACTAAACACTCACATTAAGAATGTTTACACCACTTGCTTTAGAAATACTGCCTTAGTCAATTTCTATCTGGAAATAAGAGATTGATTTTAGGTTAGAAATTGATGTTAGGCAAGTTTGTAGTAGCTTGACCAACCAGAAACCAAACCCATTGCTGTCGGTTCCAACTCACAGTGACCCTACAGAACAGAGTAGAACTGCCCCACGGGGTTTCCAAAGAGCAGCTGGTGGATCCCTACTGCCGACCTTTTGGTTAGCAGCTAAGCTCTTAAGCACTGCACCACCAGGGCTCCGTTTGTAGCTTGACAATCCCTTGTAAATTTTCCTTCCTTTCCTCGTACCCTCCTTGATGGGAAACCATTTTGCCTTTGTTGCTGAGACTGATAAATACCTCACTGCTTTCCCTTCAAGCTGGAGCATGCGCTGTAGCCTCTTGAGTGCCGGTGTAGCTCTCCATTTCATGAGTTTTCTTTTTCCTTCGATGAAACTCCTTTTAATTTGTAGTGAATGCCAGTCTAGTGTTTTCAGTAGGACAGGGCAAACAGAATACTGTAGTACAGTGTTTAAGCGATCACCTGATAACCAGGTTGGTGGTTTGAACCCACCAGCTGCTTGTGGGAGAAAAGATGTGGCAGTCCTCTTCCGTGAGGATTTCAGCCTAGAAAACCCTATGGGGCAGTTCTGCTCTGTCCTGAAGAGTCACTATCAGTCGAAATCAACTTGACAGCACTGGGTTTTTTTAGGCCACTTTAGGAAATGGCTTTTCTCAGATGGGTAAACTAGGCTGTGAGGATGTGGTACTCACTGCCTTTTTTAGAATCTTTTAATTTCCTCACCACAAAGTGAAATGGGTCAACAGTTCTAGATGCTTTTAGCCCAAAACAGAACCAAACAAAGATAAATTTCAAATTGATAAAAAATGTGTACAAGGAACATCTCTTTTCCCGCTTAGTTTTATGTAGATCTCTACTTTGGATTCTATTAAATTACCGGCTCATGGGGGAAGGGACGGAAAATGGTATTAGCATTTGCTGAGAATTAGGTTTTTTAAAAAATATATTCTTAATTCTTAAAACTTACAAAGTATGTAGTACTATCAGATAAACGCACTGAGGCTTAGATAAACGAACTCATCCAAGTTCACAAGGTTTGTTTGTAAATGTTCTTGTGTGTTACCTTCAAGCTGATTCCCACTCATAGCAACCCAAGACAGAGTAGAACTGCCCCACAGGGTTTCTTCTAGGCTGTAATCTTTATGGGAGTGGACTGCCAGGTCTTTTCTCCTGCACAGCTATTGGTGGTTTCAAATCGCCGATCTCTCAGTTACAGTTAGCAGTGAAACGCTAATCATTGTGCCAGCTGAGCCTCTATGTTTGTAAATAAAAACCAAAAAACCAAACCCAGTGCCGTCGAGTTGATTCCGACTCATAGCTACCCTGTAGGACAGAGTAGAACTGCCCCACAGAGTTTCCAAGGAGCACCTGGCAGCTTCAAACTGCCGACCCTTTGGTTAGCAGCCGTAGCACTTAACCACTATGGCACCAGGGTTTGTAAGTAGTGAAGTAAAATGTAAATCCACACCTGAACCCACACTGTACTTCCCATTAGACAAGAATGCCTCCCCAAGTACATGTGCAAAGGAAACACGCACCTAAGGGTATAGAAATATAGTTTAATCCTCAAAACCACCTTTAAGAGGTATCATTTATTAATAAGAAACAGGCTAGAAGTACTCTATGCAATCAGACAGAGATCTGAATATTAATCAACAGAGGGGATTAATACCAGAAGGATCAGTGGCCCCAGACCAGCATCCATGTGATAAAAAATATTTTTGTTTGCCTTAAATCAGAATAAACTTGAATGGGCAATCTGAATCATAATTGAGGTACAGAGGGGTATTTTATCTAGAGAAAAACACAAGACCAGGTTTATTTCATACAATGTTATTCACACATTTTTCATTTTCTAATTTATACATAATATACAAAGAAGTAAAGATAACATTATTTCATATGAGCCAATAAGAGCCAGAACTTAGCAGACAAACTGGTCCAGAAACAATCCGTATCAAAAGGAGACACTCAAGAGCAAAGCCTAAGTGGTTCTGCCCAAATTAAATTCCTTTATTCTGAAATATCTTCAGATTTTACCAAAACTCTATGCCAACTTATCAAAATATTGGGAAGACTGTGGGTTGTCAACATTGGGACACATGGGAACATCAGGACCCCAAGAAGAGGGTTCGGTTTGCCAACGTAGTATTCTGTAGGACTTCTGTTCTAATTTTCAGAGATAAATGCCTGTGCGAACAGAGCGTAAGCATAAAGGAAAACCAGGAATTCAGCTGTGCAAATAAAGGAAAGTCACTACCAATCTCCAACAAGGACAGCTTTGATCCTGAAACCAGGGGCTGACACTGGGAACGAAAGTTCAACATGGGGCCAAGATACTCACAAGCTGGTAAAACAAAGTAAGAAAGGGTGGAAGAGAGCAGCTTTATATGGCAAAAACAAACAAATTCCCCCAAAACAAAACCCCAAACAAAACACTGCCGCTGTGACTAGGATACTCTCATAAACCAGTGTGACTATGAGAAGGGACAAACAACCAGTAACCAGTGGTTGGATTTAATGGCCTCACCAAGGAATGTTGGCTTAGAAAATGAGAATAACTCAACTTCAAACGTGAAAAAGTATGCCTGGCACCTCAAAATTTATGCTTTTGTTTTTCCTTAAAGGTTCATGATACGAACATCTAAATGATAAAACCTATATATTCATTACTGTGCTCAACGAATTTTCTTCTGCAGATCTCTAATAAAAAATTCCATACATATTCGATCAACTGAAATAGCATGTTCATTTTAGTTTGCAGCACTAAACGTAAGTGGGTCAACATAAATGTTTTATACAAAATACTGATTTCAACAAAATACAAAGCACTTTCTTTATCTTTCAGAAACTGAATATACAAAGCAAGTTTTTTTTTCCAAAATATTTTCATAGGCAAAGGATTAAAAACGATTTTAATTATACACATATGGTCACAATTTTGCCTTAAAAAGATTGTTGGGAAATGTACATAAGGCCGCTTGTAAATGTACATCATGTTACTGTGTCTTATGTCCAGAGAAAAAAATGTTATCATACAGATTTGCTCTTACTTGGGAGTAGGCTATTCAAAAATACAGTACTCTTCTGTACAAAGAAAAAAGTCACATCACATTTAATAAGATGGGAAAAGCATTGGCCTCCATGGTAACCAAATATCTCAGTCCAATACTTTCTGTTATGCACAATACCCTGACTTCAATTGAAAGCGACCCAAATCCTAGCACGTCCATATTAACAGAGTCAACAACTGTGGTATAAAACAAAATGTGTATCACAATAATAAAAAGAAAGCTGCTTCATACCTCTGAAACCATATAAAGATAAAAAATTTTTTTTAAAAAATCACTCTTGATTTGGAGAAATAAATTTACATTATACAACACTATATGCCAAGTCAAAGAGGGCAGGGACATAAATGTACACTAAAATGCAAATGTTTCCCAAAGAGATAAAACAAATTCCATTTACAGCATGAAGGTTTACAAATGTACACCTGTACAACCAAGGTAAGCATCACTACTAAATTAGCAAGGCTTTTATAATAAACATTGAAACAAGATTTGCTTTCAAAGTGTAAACTTACATCTATTACCACACACACAATGCATATATTTATAGGAAGCAAAAAAAGCTATCTGAATATGTAATCATGCTTAAATGTTGAGCTATCGTATCAAATTCACTTTTCAGTGGCCCCTTTTCACCTCTCTCTGGTTCCTACTTTCTGGATCTACTACGGGAAAGCAAAATAAAGCTCAACATTTCCTGTCTTTGTAATTCTATAAGCAAAACAAAATACAAATTTCCATTCTTTCTCATTGCAAACCAAACTGAAAAGTTAATATAGGCCTTAACTTTTCATTTAGCGCACTTAACTGGATGGAAGTGTCACCATGATTTTGTTTTTTCTACCTCTTACAACAATTACATATGTAAGTATATACAATACTTCTGTACATTGCCAGAGACATTTTAGGGCAGTATTTGTATTAAAACCACATCCACTGTAAATAATGTAGGTTATTTTCTTCTCAAATCTTTTAATTCTTGTCTTACTTGCTCAGTTTTTATTTGCATGATAGTTTGTGAATTATCAAAATACAACTTAACTTTCTCATTTAAAATATTAATAATATTTATGCAGTTGATTGCTAATCTGTTATAAAAGGCTTCACACAAAGGAAAAAAAAATGACTATAATTCTATATACATCTCTATAAACCTCTTGTGCTGTGGGGTCGTAGACCTACCAGACTGCAAGCCAGTTTATTAAAAGAATACTGTACTTTTTCCTTAAAAACTATTTTTGTGACTTTACAAGGTAAAAATTTACAAAATATGTGACAGCTTTTTTTTTTTTTTTGATACAGTTACATCATATACAGGCATTCTGTGCTTTGCCAGCAATCCAATCTGATAGGTCTCCGCTCAGGGCTGGATATATTTTATAATTCACGACCCACCCCCCAAATATACACAAGAACCTTAAAAAATTTACAAATGGATGAATAAAGTCAATAAATAGTTTTGCTTTAAAAAAAATTTGAAGATCCACAGTTGAGTTGTGTTTTGATAATTCACAAAAGCACTCCCTTCCATGTGGTGAAATCACCTTCCTTTCCTTTACAGCATTCCATTTGGTGGTCCTCCAATAGGCCCAAGGTCTGGGCTGTTTTTCAAATAATATTTTTCCAACTTGGCCAGTATATGCTTCCCGTAGGTGTATTTGCGCAAAGTAGTAATGTGAGGTCGAATCTGAAAAACAAATAATTTACTTAATAAAATTTTTTTCTTTCAGTTTCTGATTTCTTAATAAAGTGCCTTCAAATCTGGGTAATTTAGCTGAGAAAAATTACAATTCTAAATATCAAATTCAAAGAAAACTACTGCTTGCAAAATTAGCTCTGTTCCATTCATCTCTCTAAACTTCTGCTTTCAAAGCTGTTCAATGAATAAACAAACCGCTACTTCTAAACTATTTCATATGCTAAGAGCATAGAGGCTCCACATGTAGCAGGAATGAGCTACTGAACTTTTGTAAACTTTTTAAGGCACAATTTTATACTTCACAGCAGCTGGACAGGAATTCAAAACAAAATGAAGTGAAGCACAAAAATGAGCAATAAGATGTAATGGTGGCTAATAAATTTAAGATGCTCAGTATCACACTAATAATTTTTAAAATGCAAATTAAAGAATCATATCATTTTCCATCCAGACCGGTAAAGATTTAATAAGTATTAATAACTGGTGTTGATGAGGGTGCAGCGAAACAGGTACTCTTCTCATGTACTGAACAGACAGATGTATTTGTATAAGATTTTTTGAGAGCAATTTGGTGATATCTGTTAAAATGTAAAATGTTCAAACCTTTTGACCCAGCAATTTCAAGTCTAGGAATTTATCCTATGAAAACACTTGTTTAATTATACAATTATTTCAAATTATTAATACTGAAATTAATTTCACACAAAGCACTGTTTATAATAGTTAAAAATGGAAATAATTCAAATGTCATAAATATATTGGTTAAATAAATACTGTGGCTGTTAAAAATAAAGTTGGAAAAATTTTACGTATTACTTTTCAGCAGAAATATTAGATTAAAAAATAGGTAGAAAATTTAATTCCATACAATGAGTTGAGGAATGTACTTTAAAAGTCAGAGGCCCAAGACACTTTTAGTGTTAACAGGTCATTTTTCCTCTATATAGGAGAAGTCCAAAGAGGTTATGTACTTTGCTCTGTTTCCTAAATGAATACATTAGAAGATCAAGAGTAAGTCTTCAAACATTACTTCCAGTGTTCTTTTAACAGTAAGTTTTCCTATGGCAATTAACGACTTTTTGAAGAATCAACTGGCTATAGGAGAGTTCAAGAGGGTACAGAATAAAAAAAAGAGAACCATTAAAAGGAAAAGTACTAGGAGACACTGCTATTCGAAAAATCAATCAAATCAACATAAATCCTCTCTTTAGAAAGCAGTACTAGGTTAATGGAAAAATCTAATTGCACTTAAGAGTCAGTGTTCAATCTATCTATTATGGTACATCAAGCGTGTCTGAACAAGATGGGGAAAGAAGAACTAAAGTTAGATAAAGAGATGAGGAATGAAGGTAATTTTACTGAGTAGATTATCTTAAGAATGTAATCATACCAAAATCTGCCAAAGGTTATCCATTGATTTTAGATTTGTTCCTCAGTTATAACATGTATGAAGAAAACAAAGCCTAGAGAAATTAAATGCTTGTCGCACAAACAAATGTAGCTATCTATTTCAGTGCTATATGCTGTATTACCTTGTGCATGATTATCTTTCTCTGAGCAGGTTCAGCCATATCAATCATCTTCTGAACCACATAATTGGCATACTGGTCCTTCATCATGGTGTATAAGGCACTGTGAGGACCATCATTCTGGCAGCAAACCTCATCAATCAGTAAAGCTCTCTCAGCACGGGAGGCATGAGTAACACACTTTTCTACTACATTGCTAAAAATTAAAGTACATACACAGAGATTTAATATATCTTTTTCTTTACCGCAAAATCTCCTTGGCTCTTGAATGAACGTGCTTAACCTATTATAAGAAGGAGGGAATCAAGACTTGACTCTCTTATCTTTACAATAACCTTTACAACAGAAGCTAGGATCACAGGAGAACAACAATTCAAAAAATGAAACTAGGTCGATAAGAGGCCTAGCACTTTCCAGGGTGTGTGCTAAATAAGTTAAATTTGCATTTTCTGAAAGGTGTTTGGGACAAATAATTTCTTAAACCCAGGTTTTAAAAACGGACAAAACCAATTCGCCATGTAGTTTTTTCGAAGAATAAAAGCAATGTTCTTTACGTGTTTTTGCCTCCACTAAAAAAGATTATAGTTCAATGGTATATTCTACATGCATTTCTGTGTGTACTAGGACAATAGGGTTACTAATAAAAGCCAAGGGGCTAAAAGAACCGACCCTGGAATTACAAATTATTGCAATACCTGGCAAATTTGTGTTGACTCAGGGCTAAGACCTTTCCTCTGATTTCAGAAACGATTTTGCTCTTGTCTTCAGGTCGACCATGTTCCAGTACATGCTGAATAACATAATTTCCATACTGATCCTAAGAACAGATATTGCAGAATTACTTTCCTTAAGAGAAAGGCAGAATGATTATTATTTAAAAAGAAGTTTTAATCAACTTGTCTAAAAATCCAGTAATCTAGTCAGAAGAAAACAGGTTTTTATTTCACTGTGCTATTCCATTTCTATAGTATGTTAATTTAACAATAAAATACATTCCCTTGGAAAATAAAATCAGAACCATTTTTAAAAATATACAAATATTTCAAATGATTAGAGAATTTACTGTACCTGTACCAACTGCTCTGTATGTTGATGGAGTTCTTCTAAGATAGGTAAAGTCTGTTCTGCAGTGCAATGCTCTAGAATGCGCTGAATTACTCTGCAGCCGTAAGGATGAGTTGAAAGCACAAATACCTTAAGACAATTAGAAAAATTAAAATTTCCATCCCCTGACAATTTTGAAAAGTGCTGAAGCAGACAGGTTTTTCATAATATGCTGAATTAACTAAAAATAGAAGGGGGATGAATTCACATGCAATATACCCACCATCATGGTAGCAAAGACTGGGAGGAGGGGTGGAAGGGCTCAGTTTAGATCTACTGACGCTGTGATCAAAAGAACCTAACCAGAAGATTGAGGGCATGTAAAAATGGAAGTTAATGGATTCAGGGGAGGTAGCATAGCATAACTGTATTAGTTACTAACTGCCATTTATTTTCTTTTATTATAGTCATGTGTCTTCTTCCCTCCTCCCCTTCTCCCAGGAAATTTAAAAAAACATACTGTTGGGTTTACAATTCTAATAGTGTTTACTTTACTTTTTAAAGTAATATGCCTAAACTCAGATATTTCTAAGTTTTTCAACTTCAAAAAAATGAAGCTCTCCACTGGCTACCCTATGAAAAGAGGTAGAAGTTAATGCAAATTTACTATTTTGTCTTCTATTTTTGTATGAAAGAGCTGGGAGTTATCTTGGGACCTTGAGAGAAATGTGTTAACACTCAAATTCTACAATAACACCCTGCTAACTAATTAGAAGCAAAAGTCAGTCTTACTTGTCCTTTGAAAGCATCAATGATGAACTGTAGTGACTGTGGCTGAACGCATTCAATACACTTTTGTACAACATGGTTTCCATTCTGATCTTTCACACATTTGAGTACATGACCGTCTAGCTCCTTTACCATTTCACTCTGAAAAAATAAGATGCAATTTAAATAATTCTTTCCTAAACAATGTAACAGAATTAAAAATATTGAGATGGAAACAAACAAAAACCTCAAAAACAGTATTTACTGTTTTTAAAATTGTTCATATATGGACGTTTCAAAAATTTTCTCCCTAAAATATAATTATCAGAAGTCATGGAAGTTGGGAATTTCCAAAACATCTGCAGAATTATAATGTGAATTACATTTGCTGAAGTATAACCCAGTGATGCTGAATTTGCCATTAAACCCATTGCCATAGAATCAATTCTGACTCCTAGTGACCCTGAAGGACGGAGCAGAACTGCCCCATACAGTTTCCATGGAGCGTCTGGTGCATTTGAACCGGTGATCTTTCAGTTAGCAGCTGTAGCTCATAACCACTACACCCCCAGGGTTTCCAGCTCATGGCAACCCCATGTGTATGACAGTGAACGTGTGCTCCACAGGGTTCTCAACGGCTGATTTTTCAGAAGTAGATTGCCGGGACTTTTGAGGTGCCTCTGGGTGGACTAGAGCCTCCAGCCTTTCGGTTAGCAGCCAAGCACTTGACCATTTGTGGCACCCAAGGATTCCGAATTTGCCTAACTACTACTTTTTCTGTGTACGTTTTTTCTGAGCTGATAAAACAAATTCAAAAATTCTATATTTTCCCCCTACTTAGCATTTTTAAAGGTCCTTAAAATATACAAATTATTTTTAATGACTACATGAGCCTATCAAATACTTGGAAAAGAGAAAGAAGTTGGGCACTTACGGGCTATGGGATTTTCACATAATATCTCTATTATGGACAGAAATTATTATTGAACATTTTTGTTCTGTTTAATACTGAGATGCTAAACAACTTGCTCCCTACAGATTTTCTTTATTTTTGAAAGCTTCCCCAGGGAATCTCAGGATATTTTACGTTTTCGCTAATTTAACGGGCAAACATGATTCCTTACTCTTTCAATTTATACTTCTTTGGTTAATAATAAGGTTAAAACTTATTTATATTAAGGCTTATTTACTAACTACATTTTCTCTCTTTTATGAACTCTCATGTCTTTTAGGTAATGATCGAAGCATTTTCTTCTTATAAATCTGCAACAACTTGTTAAATAAATGTATTATCCTTTGGAAAAAACACTGGCAGCTCATACAACAATTTGTTTGTTGTATGAGAGCAACAGGGAATAGTACTGTGGGGAACTGGAGCACACACATCCAGTTTAAAGACATTCATATTTAGAATATCTTTAAAATATCTTGCTTACCCAATGAATTCTCAACCTCATGTTGATATAATTGTGAAGGAAGCCCATTAAGGCAAGCTACAACACAGATGTTTAGTTATAAACTAAAACTTAAATACAAAATAAAATGTACTGAAGCATCCCAATACAGAATCAATTTGTTGCCGTCGAGTCAATTCTAACTCATAGCGACCCTATAGGACAGAGAAGAACTCCCCAAGGGGTTTCCAAGGAGTGACTGGTGGATTCAAACTACCAACCTTATGGTTAACAGCCATAGCTCTTTATCACTGTACCACCAGGGCTCCAATACAGAATATCATACCATTATTCATTAACTGACTCACCTAAGACAGTCTCAATTCTATTTTCAAATGCTGAAGATATTTAAAATATCAATACTAGTTTGAGACTTTTGGTAGAGAAGTTCTAATCTTCTACATAATAGAATTTGCTCATCATCTTTCTCTGTGTGACTTATCTTCAATTATACCAAAACTCACTATCTTCTCCAGAGGAATACTACTATTTCCTTACAGATTTTCAAAGGTATAATTAATACATACACATAAACATATACATATCCATTCATCTGTGCATTTATTATTATTGTTTTTAATTCTAAAATTTAGTTTATGTATGTGGGATGAGTCAAAGCTGATCTCTTTTTAAACTCTCTACTAATCACTCATATTTTTAAAGTAATTATTTGTTTCACCCTTATTATGTTTTCATTGTAGTACATAAATCTGTTATGTATAAAACAGTATCTGTCTGGAGCTATCAATTCCACTATAAAAGTCTGTGTAATCTTATATAAGAAGCACACTAATTATTGTTGCTTCACAGTGAC
Source organism: Elephas maximus indicus (assembly GCF_024166365.1). Lineage (NCBI taxonomy): Eukaryota > Metazoa > Chordata > Mammalia > Proboscidea > Elephantidae > Elephas > Elephas maximus. Next base: position 36,753,521 of record NC_064830.1, read on the forward strand.
TTTTAAAAATCTAATGGATCACCACTTCTCCTTGTCCTCTAGTGTCCTTGATATTCTTTTTATTTCAAATAATATTTAAAATTTGATCAGTTACAAAAAAATTCCCATGAGTATATGATTGAATTGCATTAATCCTTAATTAACGTATTTAGGCTTTCTGTTTTTTGTCCAGGAGCATGAGACACTTTCTATTTAATTATATGTTCTCTTTTCTCTGAAAGAATTATAAATCTTGCTAAGATGACCTTTTTCCTGTTAAGTGAGATTTTTTAAGAAATATATATTCCAATGTCTTCATTTAGTGATGAAAAGAAGCTGAAGAGAACGGATATGGAAGACAGATCAAAGATCCGTGTTGTAATTTTAAATTAATAATGTGCTGTTTAAGGCATTACTAAAAGATATTTTAGTCTAATTGTGGAAATACTTATCCTTTCACTTTAGATTAATGTAAGCTATAAAAGAAAGTTAAGATTTTAAAAAATGAATAAAGTAATAAAAAAAAAATTGTCTTAACTTACAATTACCTGCTGGTCAGAAGAAATAGATTCTAATGCTTTCTGAATAACACGGCAGCCATACATCTGCAAGGCTAAGGGTAGAACATGACCACGAATACGAGTAGCCAGGGCTAATTTTTGATCCAAACTCCCAAACTGACAGAAAAGAAAATAATGTTAATAAAAGGTGCCCATATTACTTTGTTTAACTTGAGTAAGACACTGTAACCTATTGGGTCTATTTTAAAAGTATCACATTTAGTAATTGAGGAAAACCAAACCAAACCAAACTCATTGCCACCGAGTCGATTCCGACCCATAGTGACCCTAAAGGACAAAGGAGAACTGCCCCATAGGGTTTCCAAGGAACGCCTGGTGGATTTGAACTGCTGACCTTTTGGTGAGCAGCTGTAGCTCTTAACCACTACACCCCCAGGGTTTGGGGGAGGGGGGAAATACTAAAGTTACACTACCTAAAATTTCCTTGTTACTACTGTATTAACCACCAATATACTTTTTTCTTCTTAAAAAAAGAAAAAAGCATATTCATTCTTCATCTCAAACAAAAAAAATCCCCTTTAAAATACGGATTTCTGAGGCACACATACAGATCACTAGAACTCACTCACCCAGGTAATTCTCAACTATGTCCTGACACACTTGTGGAGGAAACCTGTTAAGTCAAGCTACAACACTGATGTTCAGTTATGTAGTAAAAATAAACTAAATTCAATATAAAACATACCTAAGAATTCGAATAAAGACTAAAATATTCATTAACTGGTTCACCTAAGACTTACTCCCAGTGCTTTATGTTTTCAAGTATTAATTGGGACTAATACTAAACTTCTCATTTAAAGTAGGCTCATATATTTTTACATGAAAATGAATCTTACTAACCAAACTTTCAAAGCAATTCTTAGTATTAAGGATATAGTTGGATGGATATACAGACATGCATGCATGCTTACCTCAAAAAACTTCTGTATAACATAGTTGCCAAAAACATCTGTCATTAATTGATAAGCTGCTTGTAGAATTTCATTAAATACCATCTGTCGCTCAGCTGGGGTAGCTCTCTCTAGCTTTTGCTGTATGAACCTATATGGGGAAAATTTTTAAATGACATGACAACAAGTTGAAAACAAGCTCCTATAAAATCTGTACTTGAGCATTACATACACATACTCGCACCCCCACATATATACACACAAAAGCATTTTCAGCAATAGTACAACACGCTTTATACAGTAGACAGCCAATTTTAAACAAAAAGCACGCACATTTCTTTGTAACATCTTAATAATTACTAGTGCCCCTATGTACAACAGTACAAAACACTGCCTGGTTCTATGCCATCCTCACAATTGTTGCTATGTTTGAGCCCACTGTTGCAGCCACTGTGTCAATCCATCACATTGAGGGTCTGTGTCTTTTTCGCTGATCCTCCACTTTACCAAGCACGATGTCTTCTCTAGGGACTGGTCCCTCCTGGCAACATGTCCAAAGTACCTGAGACGAAGTCTTGTCATGCTTGCTTCTATGTGGCATTCTGGCTGTACTTCCAAGAAAGATTTGTTCATTTTTCTGGCAGTCCAAGGTACATTCAATATTCTTTGCCAACATCATAATTCAAAGGCATCATTCTTCTTTGGTCCTCCTTATTCACTTTCTAGCTTTCACATGCACATGAAGTGACTGAAAACATGATGGCTTGAGTCAGGCACACCTTAGTCATCAAAGTGACATTTTTGCTTTTTAACACTTTTAAAGAGGTCTTTTGCAGCAGATTTGCCCCATGCAATACATCATTTGATTTTCTGACTGCTGCTTCCATAGATGTTGATTGTGGATCCAAATAAAACGAAATCCTTGACAACTTCAGTCTTTTCTCCATTTAATCATGATGTTGCTTATTGGTCCAGCTGTAAGGATTTACGCTTTCTTTATGTTGAGATGTAATCCATACCGAAGGCTTCAGTCTTTGATCTTCACCAGTAAGTGCTTCAAGTCCTCTTTGCTTTCGACAAGCAAGGTTGTATCATCTGTGTATTGCAGGTTGTTAATAAGTCTTCCACCAATCTTGATGCCCTGTTCTTCTTATAGTCCAGCTTCTCAGGTTATTTGCTCAGCCAAACAGATTGAATAAGTATGGTGGAAGGATATAACCCTGATGCACACCTTTCCTGATTTTAAATCATGCAGTATGTGCTTGTTCTGTTGGAATGACTGCCTCTTGGTCTATGTACAGATTCTGCATGAGCACAATTAAGTGTTATAGAATTCCTATTCTTCACAATGTTATCCTTAATTTGTTATGATCCACATAGTTGAATGTCTTTGCATAATCAATAAAACACAGGTAAACATCTTTCTGGTATTCTCTGCTTTCAGCCAAGATCCATCTGACATCAGCAATGATATCCTTCATTCCACATCTTATTCTGAATCTGGCCTGAATTTCTGGCAGATTCTGGTCGATGCACCACCGCAACTGTTTTTGAAGTATCTTCAGCATGATTTTACTCGCATGTGATATTAATGATACTGTTTGATAATTTTTGTATTCTGTTGTATCACCGTTCTTTGGAATGGGCAAAATATGATTTCTTCTAGTCAGAAGGCCTGGTAGCTGTCTTCCAAATTTCTTGGCATAGATGAGTGAGCACTTTCAGCATTGCATCCATCTGTTGAAACATCTCAACTGGTATTCTGTCAGTTCCTGAAGCTTTCTTTTTTGCCAATGCCTTCCGTGCAGCCTGGACTTCTTCAGTACCATCGGTTCTTGATCATATGCTATCTCCTGAAATGAACAGACTCTCTGTACTCTTTCCGTCTTCTCTTGATGCTTCCTGAGTCATTTATCTTTTTACCCAGAGAATCCTCAACATTACTAGCCGAGGCTTCACTTTCTTCTTCAGCTCTTTCATCCTGAGAAAGGCTGAGCATCTTCTTTTGGTTTTCTAACTCCAGGTCTTCGGACATTTCATTTTAATACTTTACTTTGTTGTCTTAAGCTGCCCTTTGAAATCTTCTGTTCAGTTCTTTTCCGTCATTCTTTCTTTCTTTCACTTCAGCTACTCTGAAAAGCAACTTTTAAAGTCTCTTCTGACACTCATTTTGGTCTTTTTTTCTTTTCTATCTTTTTAATGACCTTTTGTTTTCTTCATGTATGATGTCCTTGATGTCATCCTACAACTCGTCTGATCTTTGGTCATTAGTGTTCAGTGTGTCAAATCTATCCCTGAGATGGTCTCTAAACTCAGGTGGGATGTACTTAATAAGGTCACACTTTGGTTATTCAGACTGACGAAAATCTGGACATTAAGGTATCTAATCCTGTTTAGGTTAGTTCTGTTACATTACAATCGACAAAACAGAAAATTACAAAGATTTGGCTCATTTGTTTTTAATAACATACAAAATATTACTAAGTATTTTTGGAACATAAATAAACCCTTAGGAATAAAACACAAAACCCTACTGAATTCCTAACTAAGCTACTAGCTGTTTGGGCACTATGAGATTTATCTGCTACTCTCAAGGAACCTTCACTTTTACAGAGATAATATTTACATGCAAGTAATAGAAAACCTTTTCTTTAAAATCTCAAGTTTACCTTAAAATAAAACTATAAAAAGATAAAACATCTCAAATTTAATAAATATGTTAGAATTCTACTTCTATTTTCCTTTCTAAGCTTTTTTGGGAGCAGTAATCACAACTCTCTCTCAAGCATTATATTATATCTGAACACTTAATGTATAAAGACAAATTTTCCTATTTTAAAAAGTGAAGTATTTTAATTTAAGCCAAGTCACGTGGAACACTAACCCATGAAACAACACAAAAGTACTTATTTTTTTTTTTTTTTTAACTATTTTTTAATGACAAATTATACATCAGGGACACTTTCAAGTCCACAAAGGTAATTCAGAGCACTGTCTTCAAAGAATTAAATGTATTCAGAGCCAATGTAATCAAAATAATCCAATAAAAGCCATTACTATACCTTCATTATAAAAATATTCTCATTGTACAAATCTAGGAAGCCCTTTAAAAAAAACCTTGCATTTTTATAATTTGTCCTAATATGAAGGAAAAAATAGATCCAGAGTATTATTTTTTAAGTTTCCCATATTTATGCAGATTAGCTGATTCTAGTCAAGAAAAACTTAAGTTCTTGTAAGGCAGTCATTTTCAAAGCAATAATGAAGTAGAAAGTATCAGGAATCACAATCACCTACCTAGAACCATGCTGGTCTTGAGAAAACTCAACTATGTGTCCCATCAAGTCTCTAAGTTGAAGGTTTGGGAAGCGGTTGTTTCTGAAATCTTCCAATAATCTACTGCGGCCAGAAGGCATAATATCAGACCTATTATATCGAAGCCGAGAAGGAGGAAAGAGCTGGCTGCTGGAACTAAACAGACTGGAAGTGCTTGAAGCACCTCTAAATTTTGCTTCTGCTCCAGGTGCTGCAGAGATATAGCGACCACTACCATTTGTCAGTCCTCCTACAACAAAGCAGCTGTGGTCAGCAAGTATTTTTGACAAAGTCAAAATAGAAGTTTCACAAATATAAGTTACTTAAGCTATAAATTTAGCCAAAAAAGAAATCTTTCCTTTACTAATTCCTATTTCTTATGACAGGAAATTACAATTAGAGGGGAAAATCTCACACATTTACTTAATGTGTATGGCTGTATGAAAGAAAAAGACTGGAAAACATGAGAAAAATCAACTACATTTGTTCTCAGCAGCTTAGTTTAAAATGTAATTATAAGAGCTAATGTCATACACTTTAATACCAATACTAGAATACTGAAACCACCAACAAAACTTTCGTTTATATTAATAAGTTATAAATAACTAGCAAGCTTATAATTTAAGCTACTGAAATATAGTTTAGAATTCACTTGTAGTGTAAACAGTAACATCTGGTGCTAATTTTGTACTTTTTGAAATATATAAAAAATACATTAAGTCATTGTATACTTCTATATAAAGACAAACTATTCCTCAGTTAATGACTAATTAATGCTTCAACTAAAAAAAAAAAACCCACAATATTAGATAATAAATCTAAATCAAACAGTAATTTAAAAGTTACTCATAACAATATATATTACAGACATAAGTAGTAATAGGCACCTTAATATTGATAATTTGAGACAAACAAATAAAAAGCTTAATTAACTTATACCCATTCCAAACAAGGAAATGAAAGGGCAGGCAACAGAAACAAAAATAAATAAACAGGAAATTGTTTTTATTATGAATAATGGTTTAAAAGTACTTGACAGTGTCCTTTTAAAAAAGAAAAATGTGCAGGAAATTATAAAATGCAGATTAATTTAATAGTTCAAATAAAATTCACCATCAGCTTTATGTTATTATATACCAACTCTATGTAGAGCAGTGCTATGTACAACCCAGACCACAGGGTATGTAGATGATCCCTAGGACACACTGTCAGTGCAAAGTTATACAGAGCATGAATGGCCAAAAGGAGTTACAGGGACAGGGAATAGTAAGAGTTATAATCCTGGAGGTTGAACTGAGTTAGAGCATTCCTCCTTCACTTTCTATCCCCAGTGCTCTAGCTTTATTTTTCTTCACTGAACTTCCCATCATCCAGCATATCATACATTTATTTATTTGAATCCCCAGCTCCTTCATAAAATTACATTCATCTACATACTAGGTGCCCAATGCCTACAACAATGTCTGCCAGTGAGTGTACAATAACTATTTATTACATGACAACTAGAGAGCATGAATATTTCACGTAGCATCAACCGCCTAAGGTCCAGTTCTGGGATATTCTTCTAAAAAGTATATAATTTGCAATCCATTTCATACACCAAAATCACGTTTTTCCCAGTTCTACATAACAATGCCAGTGCCCACATATGAAAAATAAAATATGTGAAACGGTTCAGTATTTTAATACTGACTCAATTACCTTTCCAGTCTCCTATGATTTCTGATTGTATAGTTCCAATCAACTGTTTGCAATAGTAACTGATCACTAAAGCCGTTAGATTCTTAACAATGCAATTCAGATGACTTTAACAAATACCATTATAACTGAGTCCTTATCAAATCTCACACTAGATTTTTAGCTAGCATTCTTGCCTTTTTTGTGGGGTTTGTGTGCTTTGCTTATCATTCCAATCTATTTTTATACATAGCAATGATACTTTTCCCTTCAAAGGCCAATATGATGAAATAATTTTATGCTATAAAATCTACGGCATCCTGCTAGAGAACATCCTCTAAATTCTTCAACCTCAATTTCTGGTCATTATTCCAAACATATATCTCACACAAATTTCCTATTGATGTCCAACTGTTCACTTCTTTCCATTCTTATTCATTACTATCTCTGTACCATTGCTCATCATTACTTCAAACATAAGCCCCCATCTAACCCCTCTATCCTTAATGTACTTCAGATTTTCTATACCAAATTAAAAATATGTGCTTAGTCCAGGAAATGACTGAACCAATTTTATTTGGTATCTTGCAAGTAGTTCTACTAATCTCCAAACAGAATTTCTTTCATCTTGGTATTCTTTGATTCTATTCTATCAGCTCCTAGGAACCAAATTCCTAATGCAATCTTCATCTGACAATCTAATAGTGCGAAACCATCCTAAATTTTAAAACTCTTGGGCTTTCGGTTTTGAAGAATAATTAATATTCTCATTTATAAAGTTGAAAAATTAAATTTACTTAGGCCAAGATTCCTCCCTTCTTTTACAAATTAAATAAGCACTTAAAACCCAATTTATAATATACATTAAACATTTTAAATTTGGTTGTCTGAACACTAAAAGCATGTCATCCAAAATCTGTTTTGGGATTGAGAGACAGACTACAAAACTGGCTTATACTCTTCAAAAATGTCAAGATCATAAAAGGCAAAGACTGAGAAAAAAATTCAAGATTAAAGAAGAGTAGTCATGACAAATAAATGTAATGTGTGATCCTCAACTGAACCATAGGCCCTCAAATCAACCAACTTACCTATCTTTCTTTTTGTGTTATAAAGAAATCATTGAGACAATTAGCAAAGTTTGAATAAAGTCTGCTCATTGGATAACAGTATTAGAGCAGTGATAATTTCCTGTCTTTGATAATTGTGACTGTGTAAAAAAAAGTCAGTGTTTTTTGGAAACATACATTGAAGAATGGGATATCACGTGTGCAACTTCTCAAGTTTCAGAAAAACAATGTATGTAGAGAGGTGGGGAGTAAAACGGCAATGTGAGGAATCTGTGTGCTGGCTATTCTGGAATATTTTTGTGCTAACTTTGCAACTTTCCACTAAGTTTGCAATTATTTCCAAAATAAGTTAAAAACAAACACACACAAAAAAAATCAGGTCATCCATATTCATACTACTGCTGTTGGCAGTCTAAAAACAAATGTGTTCTGCACAAAATGTATTAAAGGGATAATAACTAGGTCCTTTCGGTTCATCACTGACATCCTTATACCATTTCTTAATCATTATTTGAATGGTAAGAGTGTATGGGATATGTAGATCAGTAATATTAATTTCACTGATGAGGTTACTATGGTCCAAAAGTGACCAAACAAACAGCTAGTCAGCCAGGCCCTTAGGCCAGAGGTTATCACAATAGCATGTTGCCTCTTATATGCTTATTTACACAGGTATCTTTCAAGTTCACTCTTGATAACTGAATGAAGGTAAACATAGGATTTCCATTATCTTAATGGAAATAATCCATTAAATAATCTGTCAGTTTGTTGTACTGTGGTAGTTTTTGTGTTGCTGTGATGCTGGAAGCTATGCCACTGGTATTTCAAATACCAGTAGGATCGCCCATGATGGATGGGTTTCAGCAGAGCTTCTGGACTAAGATTAGTGGTCTACTGAAAAAATTGGCCAGTGAAAACCTTTATGAAAAGCAGTGGAACAAGGACGGGACAGTGTTTCTTCTGTTGTATATAGGGTTGCTATGAGTTGGAACCAACTCAATGGTACCTAACAACAATAATGGAAATATTATGATTTTACAAGTTCTCATTGATTTCTTGAGTAGGGTATTATTTTAGAGTCCTTCCTGTTTAAATATCAGAAATCAGAAAGATTATTTGAAAGTATTGGGAAAATACAGGGGATAAAAACAAAGCAACTACTGAAACAATCACAAAATAAATCTGACTAGCCTTTACTTTTTACTACCTACCCCCACCCCTGAATTTGGAATGGCAGCTCCCATACCTGACTGTGTATTAGACCTGTGTTTTCAAAAGACAGATTCCTGAGCCTTACTCAACACCTACCAAACATTTTTTATTTTAAAAAAGCTCCCTGAAGGTTATTCTGGTAAAAAGAGTTTGTGAATTAATGAATTAGAATCAAGGTAATTGAAGCCTTCATTTGACAACAGGTTGTCACCTACTCATTTCATACAAAATGGTAACTCAAGTAGATCTTAGGTCCTGAAAAGGGTACAATTACATACAGGCCACTAGGCAAAGCTCTGAAAAGCTTAAGAAATAGGAAGATGATAAAAGAAGATCTCTACTGGTAGAGCAAATAATCAATGATACAGAATAGGTAGCTGGAAAAACAGCTTAAAATGAAGACTGTTCACTTTATGACATAAACTTTAGTTACTTCTATCCCATAAACAGGCCCACTGAATATTTTTAGTTCAGCACTTTTTCTCTGATCACTTTTCAGAAGAATCTGTAACAGAGTGCAAGGGCTATGGGCAATCTGATTTATTACTATATTACATGTTGCTTGGCTTTAGTGGGAAAACCCAAAGTTGAAATGAGAAAAAACATCTCACAGCAGTACTTCTCAGTGTGCACATTAATCACCTTGGGATCTCGCTAGAAATAGAGAGTCTGAATTTCTAACAAGCTTCTTGGCGATGCTGACACTGCTGGTCTGCAGAACACACTTTGAATAGCAAGGTTAAAGGTTTATAAATTTTAAAAATAATGAAAATATGTTGATCGGACCTCTGTCCTAAGTTCTGGCATCTCATGTCAAACAAGCTTTATGTGTTCAACATAACCAGTATCTTTGGCTATTTCAGAAAGTCTATTTAATGACAATATTCATAGTTTTTATTATTTTCTAAACCCTGAGGCACGCCATCCATGGCATGAAGTAATTTATTATTGTGTTGAAAAATTTGCATATTAATAAAAAAACGTTATCCTGTACATAGTAACTGTTAAAAATATCGTGAAAGGCAAATTTTGCAATATGCCATCTTAACAATGGCAAAGACAAGGATAATTCCATTTACTTGTGAGAAAACACTTAGAAAAGCTAAATAACCAAGTCAAGAATGCACAGCTAATAATTAAACTGAGCTTTTTACTATTCATTTAAAAATTCTGGTTATATTCTGCTATACTTCATGAAGAAAGAGATCTGGTGTTGCAGCGGTTAAGCACTCAGCTGCTAACTGAAAGGCTGGCAATTTGAACCCACCAGCCGCTCCTCTGGAGAAAGATGTGGCAGTCTGCGTCAGTAGAGATTAAAACCAAAAAACCAAACCCACTGCTGTCGAGTCAATTCTGACTCACAGGAACCCTACAGGACAGAGTAGAACTGCCCCATAGGGTTTCCACGGAGCGCCTGGTGGATATGAACTGCCAACCTTTTGAAAACCCTACGGGGGAAGTTCTACTCTGCCCTACAGGGTCACTATGATTTGGAATCAACTCAATGGCAAAGGGTTTGGATTGGTGGTACACTTCATGGAGAACATTTTACACCATATACCATTCTTAAATCTGGGAAATACTTGAAGATAAAAGGGATATGAACCACACAAAATTTTTCTAATTATTATTAACCATGTATCTGCCACATAGAGACATAAACATTTTATCGGGCAAAGACTCTTAGGCTACGATGAGCTGAAAAACCAAAGTGATCCTTTGTATAATCTTTCACATCATTTTACTAGACTAATATAATAAAAAGCCTAGTGTTTAAACTTAAAGAAAAAAAGAAGATCAAGACCACAGAAAATATTAATACCAAAGAGTATAAATGGACTGAATTTTTAACATGAACTATATATAGTCCGATGGTAGTGGGTTATATAGTCTTCAGACTAAATATTGTATCATTTCTATGAATAATCCATCTTTGTTAATTTACATTTCAATAAAAAAAAGGTAGTTTCTGTACGACTTCAAAAATTCCCCAAATCTTATACCTTTAGTGAAAACTAGCTAGCTCTATGGTTGTTAACATAAGAACAGTTTAAAAACTGACAAAACAAAAACAAAGCAAACAAGAAAACACCACACACACAAAATGGGGAGGAGAGGGAAGGGAAAGGAAGAGAAGTGAGTGCTACTGGCTGCTTAACATGAACACGTGGACACAAGTATTTCCCTGCAGATCTCAAATCACCCTCCCAGACTGGACCTGAACATTCCTTTCTCTGGTTAATACTTCTGGTGATAGTTAATAAACTCTCAAGCTATATCTGCATTTCCTTTTGAATATTCCTGATATAGACTTCATAGTCACCCACCCTTCCTGATTGGGGTGAAGAAAAATTGTAGGAGCCAGGATTTTTCTCTTAAACCATGATTTCCTAAGAAAGCTTTATATAATCCTAAGCCTTGCTTCTCATATTATAAATACTGGGAAGAATAATTTTGATCCTAGACAAAGGTGAATACTCCCTTTCTCGCTTGATGAAGCTTCTTATGCTGATGAGAAGGTAGATGACCTAGGAAGTTACTATGAAAGACGTATTTAACCAGATTAACCTAGATAATGGTAAAACAACAAAAACACCCCAAACTGACAATTGACTATCATATAACTTTTCAAAGGGCAATATTCTAAACACTGTGATCTTAACACACTGAACAGAGAACATACTGTTAATATACTAATCTATGTAGGACTTAAAATGTTTTCTTTTTCTAAAAGAAAGCAGGCGGTGTCCCTGACCAAGAATAGGTTTATTAATAAAACATAAAATCACTCAAAATCAATTACCCAAACACTTATTGAGATCTGAACACTCTTAAAGTGTGGAGGAAGGTCTGGGCTTTCTTGCTCCTAATTTAGCGGGGACAATAAACCCAGAAGCAACCCTAATATAACCCAGTCTGTGGTAAATTTGGTACAAAAACCATGAAGGAAAGACGATAATTTCAATGGAGAGAATCACTGTTTTTATAGGATGAAATTATTAAAGAAAGTGCAATAACGCAATAGCATTACAATCATTACATTGTAACTGTTGATTTATTAGTCTGTATTCAAAGGCTACAAATTTGATGAGAGTGAGAATGGATGGTGTTTATTTTTCTCAACATGTACCTTTAGTGAGGCAGAGTCTGGCATATAGGCATTCAATAAATATTGGTTGAATGAATTGCTAAGTAAAAAATTTTGATCAGACATAAAAATTGTAAAAAGAAGCCTAATAAAACTACATACAAAAGATAAAATAACAAGTAGTGTCAGTGATTTTAAACTAAACTTGATATTTATACTCAAAAAGACAGCATTAAAGAAGATCCTGATCTGGTCACTTTTAATTAAAAAAAATTAGTAGTAACATGTTTTAAGAGATCCTTGAGGTTAAAAAGTACTTAACTTGAATTAAAGGTTCACCGCTAGCAAGTGAAAAACCACCAAGACGCTTCAATACATTGACATTCAAACTCCCTTTTTCCACCAGATCACAATAGGTTAAATTACATTTTACCACGATTTTATAAAAAGTTCACAAAGATTCTAAGCTCAGGGAACTGAAGAACTTTAACCAGTTGCTGGCAAGTTAACTCCGATTCATGGTGATCCCATGTATGTCAGAGTAGAACTTGCTCCACAGGGTTTTCAAGGGCTGATTTCTCAGAAGCAGATTGCCAGGCCTTTCTTCTGAGGTACATCAGGTGGATTCAAACCTCCAAACTTTGAGGAAGCAGCTGAACATATTAACCATCTGCACCACCCAGGAACTCCAAAGAAGAGAAAAAGATTTTTTTAATTCATTCGGATAGATGTTAGATGAAAATAAAAGCATCCTTTGAGAAGCAGTATGATAACCTGGAATGAGCCAGATATATCTGGGCTCAAAATTTTTGTCTGCCCCTTACTAACTTAACGACTACAAGTCAGTTACTTAATTTCTTTGAGAATGGAATTTGTATGTGTGTGCACAGTATGTTGAAACAGGAGTTAAAGTTCCTTTCCCCCCAGTTGGGAAAATTTACTGGAAAGACCATCTTTTTCCTTGTGCCAATACCACACTTAATTACTCTAAGCTTTGTAAGTTTTAATATCTGGTGGTAAGTTCTCTAACTTTGTTCTTCAAGATTGTCTTGAATGTTCTTGCTCTCTGCCTTTCCATTCACATTTTGTAACCATTTATTTTAAAAACCTGAAGCATTATGATTGAGATTGTGTTAAATCCAAATAATGGATATAAGTGGTAAATCAAAAAGTTACATTTTTCCATATCATTTCGAAAAGAGGTCTGAGGGCTACAACTTTGAGGACTAAGTGCTTAAGGCATACGAAGACTTGCTCACTAGCTCGGTAAGAAAGAATATATAGGGGAAAAGTTGTGTGGGAAGCTGAAATGCAGATGTAAAGGAAGGGTCAATGAATAAAAAAGAAGACAGTAAAAAAACAGTAAAACACATACAAAATTAAAGAAAATGCTTCAATCCACAAAATACGTATCAAAGGAAGAAAGCATTTAAAACATATACGAAAAGTGATCAGACCTTTCTATTTCACGCCTCTCATCCTATTTTTTTTTTTTCCCCCCAAATTTAAAATACGCATTGGCAAGCAGAGTTCAGGTCAGTGGGAAGAAAGAAGGTAGGGAGGAAACTGCATTAGGGAGATGATGGGGGACAAAGTCAAAGGCTCAAATGAACACATGATGGATCCTGTGCTACTCAAGTAAAGCTGCATATAAATTATGAGTTATTTTTTCCATTCAGGGTCTCTCTCTACACGGGTGCTACTGGAAATTTCAGAGGGACAATCCTGTTTTTGTGGTAACTATAAAAATGTTAGCATCTGGTCTATGGGCATTTTATACCAATAAAATCTCCATAATCAGATAATGAGCAAAAATTGCTGCCACACATTTCCAAACTATTCACCTCTTTTTGAAGCCCACTACTAGGCATTTTAAACAAATGCACCAAGTGATCCTAATCCTGAACCACTGATCAGGTCACAAAGTATTTTCTAGTGCTAAATCTGTGATTATCTGAAATTAACTGGTGAACACATTGTCAGTCATTAGAACTACAAAGTCACCAATAATGGTATCAAAGGGTAATGAATAAAACATAAGACAAAAATTATTACAACCCAAAACTAGCACAATTAAGATCAGTAAATTTGCATACAGAAAAGACAATAAATTCCTCCATCCAGATAATGTATTTTTAGAATGCCTTCACATCATCTTTCCTATTCATCGGCAAATAAATGACTTTTAGACACACCAAAGGATTAAAACAGTGTTTTAATTTACATTACCCCAAGAACCAAAGATAATACTCTGTTGAGAGCTGGGTGTGCTGCGGGATAGCCAGTCCCTGAGTCGCCTGCCTTATGATCAACAAATAGTCTCATTTGGTGGAGTGGATAATATGTTTGGACTTGAAAGATGAAGCGCCTTTGTATAAATCTCAAGAATAAACTGGAAAAAGAAAGGGATCTAGAATTCTGTTAATCTTTTATAACCTTAAATACAAAAGAAACCCTACTGCTTTCTGAGGTAAACTTGAGAGGCTGACTGAGTATGCTGTTTATACATTTTGTAAAATTGTTCAGTTCATGATAGAATAACAATGGAAAAAGCAAGGACAGGTATCAGAAATCAGAACTGTATTCTAGTCTTGGCTATCATTTGCTGGTTTGGACAAGTCACTTAGGTTCAACCTGACCTTTAATTTCCTCAACTTTAAGGGGCTTATCACTCAGCCAATGTATGGATGGAATGAACTAATGAATACGAAGGTGCTTTAGAAAACTTATCAGTTACAAGGAACTTTTTATTTACCACTTAAAAGAACAGTATTTTCAATTAAGGCTTTAAAATCACTTTTATTGTTTTCTGTTTTCATTAAGGACGACATATAAAACCTGTTGCCATCGAGTTGATTCCAACTCATAGCAACCCAAATGGACAAAGGAGAGCTGTCCCCAGAGAGTTTCCAAGGAGTGGAAGGTAGATTTGCAGTTCAAGCCAACCTTTCTGGTTAGGAAGCTGAGCTCTTAACCACTGTACCACCAGGGAGCTCAGCAAAATTACACACCAGCTACATGCAGCTTTATGATCAAGCTGGCCTGCTTCATTTGTTCTAATTCTCAAACATTTCATCCTGAGGGGAGCGATTGACTAAATCTGCCAAATGCCAACAATTTTAACAAATGACTACTATTTAATAGGAAAGAACGATCTTTAATACTATTCTGCCTCTATTTAATATAAAGTGTTCTGTGACTGAGAGAGAAAATAAAAAATAGATTATGAAAATAGCAAGCTAAGACAGTCCCATTTGCTTACTAAATAAACTTGGAACTTAGAGGTACCTTTAAATAAACTAATTTCATTGAGTTCAAAACTTGTATTACATCTTTCATTATCCTTTTGAAAGAAAAAAAATTAAGCCAGTTCAGAAATGAAGAGGTACAAGGGAAGGAGTCATTAGTTTGCTAAAACCTAAGTTAAATAACAAAAATACAGAATATGCTGTGTTATACCTAAGAAATCTATCAATATAATTACTATGGGTATAAAGATTAAATAAGAAACCACTAACATTATATTTAAAGAGTTTATTAAGAAAAAGGAAAGAAGGAAGGATGAGAAGGAATGGAGTGCAAAAGAGTGAAAAAGAGAAGGGAGGAGGGGATGAAGGAAGGAAGGAGCTAGCTCCAGGTAAACCTGTTGCTGTCACAGCAACCCTACAGGACAGAGTAGAATTGCCTCCATAGTGTAATCTTTATGGAAGCAGGCTGCCACATATTTCTCCCGTGGAGCGGCTGGTGGGTTTGAATCTCCAACCTTTTGGTTAGCAGTCCAGTGTTTAACCACTGTGCACCAGGGCTCCTAGCTCCAGGTAGAAGGACAGAATAATAATAGAAATAGAGGGCAATTAACAAAACAACTAGGAGTTTCTTTTTTCCTACAGATCATGGGAATTAATCCACTTAATATTCAGCACTGGACCTGAAGCCCAGAATTTTACACTGTTCTTTGTGTTTCAGGATAAACAACAGTTGATCTTCAAGTTCTTTTCTCTCCTTGTCCCTTTCCACTTCTTTCTGTGACTCCCAGTAATTTAAGTGCTACATTTAAAGTTATACTCAACATGGGGGACAATCTGAAGGAGCTCCAAGTGGCCAAAGATGGTATAATTTTAAGATCAAAACTGATATCTCAACTGTTCCTGATTAAAAACTCTCAAGAAAATAGAAATAGGGAGGAAATTCCTTAACACAATTAAGGGCATACATGCAAAACCTGGAAACCCTGGTGGCATAGCAGTTAAGCGCTATGGCTGCTAACCAAAAGGTCAGCAGTTCAAATCCGCCAGGCGCTCCTTAGAAACTCTGTGGGCTAGTTCTACTCCGTCCTATAGGGTCGTTATGAGTCGGAATCGACTCGACGGCACTGGGTTTGGTTTTTGGTTTTATGCAAAACCAAGGAAACCCTAGTGGCGTAGTGGTTAAGTGCTACAGCTGCTAACCAAGAGGTCGGCAGTTCAAATCTGCCAGGTGCTCCTTGGAAACTATGGGGGCAGTTCTGCTCTGTCCTACAGGGTTGCTATGAATCGGAATCGACTTGACAGCAGTGGGTTTGGGTATGCAAAACCAACGGCCAACGTTATCCTCAATGGAAAAAGACGGGGAGCCTTCCACTTGAAAATGGGAACGAGACAAGGACACCACTATCACCTCTTAGTCAACATTGTACTGGAAGTCCTAGCCAAATTGGAAAGGAGGAAATAAAACTATCCCTATTTGCAGATGACATGATCCTATATATAGAAAACTGTGAAGAGTCCACAAGAAAGCTTCTAGATCTAATAGAATTCAGCAATGTTGCAGGATACAAGATGAACACACAAAAATCAGTTGGGTTCCTATACACTAACAGGGAGGAATCAAAAAAGGAAATCAAGAAAACAGCATTTACAATACCCCCGCAAATGATAAAATAACTGGTAATAAACCTAACCAGGGATGTAAAAGACTTACTTACACAATGATAACTATAAAACACTAATAATACAAGAGACTAAACGAGATCTATATAAACGGAAGACATTCCCTGCTCATGGATTGGAAGATTTAATATCGTGAAAATGTCAATACTACCCAAAGCAATCTATAAATACAATGCAATCCTGATCCAATATCCAATGTTTTTTACTGTCATGGAAGAACTAATCAAAAACTTTATATGGAAAATGAAAGAAGCCACAAATAGCCAAAGCAATACTAAAGAAAAAGAACAAAGTAGGAGGCCTCACACTTCCTGACCTCAAAACATATTACAGAGCTATAGTAATCAAAATAGCTGGTACTGGCTCAAGGACAGACACACAGTGGAAGAGAATTAAGAACACAGAAATAAATCCATCTATGGACAACTGATTTTCAACAAAGGGTCAAAGGCTATTAAATGAGGAAGAACAGTCTTTTCAATAAACAGTGCTGGCAAAATTGGACAACAACATGCAGAAAAATGAAACAGAACCCATATCTAACACCATAAACAAAAACGAAATCAAAATGGATCAAGGACCAAAACATTAAAGCCAAAACCATAAAGTTCCTGGAAGAAACACAGGGGCAAAACTATGGGATTTTTTTTTTTTTTTTTTAAAACAACAGATTATCAAATACAACTACAAATGCCAGAGAGCAGCAGAAAACAAAGTAGATAACTGGGACCTCATAAAAATTAAACACGTTCTTCAAAAGACTATCAAGAGAGTAAAAAGACAACCTACAGACTGGGGAAATTTTCGAGAATGACATACCTGACAAGGGTCTAATCTCTAAAATATATAAAAAAAAAACTTTAGCAACTCAACAACAAAAAGACAAACCAATAATAATAATAAAAAAAAAAGGGCAAAAGACATGAATAGATACTTCATCAAAGAGAACATTCAAGTGGCCAACAAACACATGAAAAGATGTTTCCAATCTTTAGCCATCAGAGATATAAATTAAAACAACAATGAGATATCATTTTGCCCCTGTGAAAATGGCACTCAACAAAACAAACAAATAAGAAAACAAAATGCTGGTGAGGATGTGGGGATATTGGAACCCTTATCCACTGGTGGTGGGACTATGAAATGGTACAACCACTATGCAAAACAGTATGGTGCTTCCCAAAAAAACCAGAAATAAGGCTACCCTTTTGATCCAGCAATCTCACTCCTATACCTTAGAGACTTAAGTGACATGACCAGACATATGCATACGTATGTTCACTGCAAATCTATTCACAATAGGACAAGATGGAGACACCCTAAGTGTCCATAAATGGCTGAACGGATAAGCAAAATACGGTATGTACATACAACAGGATACTATGCAACCATAAAGTATAATAGTAAGTCTTCGAAACATCTCATCATGTGGATGAATCTGGAGGACATTATGCTGAGTGAAATAAGTCAATCATGAAAGGACAAATATTGCATGATCCCACTTTTATAAAAAGACGAAATATGTAAACATACAGAAACCAAGGTTCACTGGTGGTTACCAGGGATGGGAGAGTTGGGATGGGGGAATCACTCTTTAGGTAGTAGACACTTGCTATTTTTGGTGACACTGAATGTGGGTGAAGCATGCATAGTCTAAGGTAAAGGATGTCACTAAGAAGTACACACACAACACATAAAAGAACACTTCTGGTAAATGCTAGGACATATAATTTTGCAACAACCAAAAAATATATGTGTATAGGCATGTATATATGTGTGCACATACACATGCAGTTATATGTATATATACATGTGTGTGCATGCATGTATATTCATATACATAAGTACATACGGGGCACAGTTACGGATACTTCTTAGATATAACCAAACACCTTGCAGAATTGGTTTTCTGGGTTTGAAGCCTTAGGACTATAGTCTTGTGGGACAAATCGATCAACTGGCATAATATAGTTCACAAAGTTTATGTTCTATCTACATCCTAGTTCGGTGAGTAGTGTCCGGCGTCTTAAAAGTTTGCAAGCGGCCATCTAAGATACAATGATCGGTCTATCTTCCAGACCAAAAGCGAAAGGAAACAAAAGATTCAGTGAGGAAACTAGTCCATAGGGCTAACAGTCTACAGGAACCACAGCCTCATCTACCCTGAGACCAGAAGAGCTAGATGGTGCCTGTGACCATGCTGATCAGGGTCACAACAGATGTACCCTGATACAAGGGGAGAAAAATGTGGAACAGAACTCAAATTCTTAAAAAGTCCAGACTTACTGGACTGGTTGTGACTAGAGGACTCCCCAAGACTATCACACTGAGATACTCCATAAACCCTGAACCAAAATTATTCCCTGAGGTCATCTGCTAGCTAAGTAACAGACTGGTTCATAAAGAATATTACCAGTGAGTACTGTGCACCTTAAAAAAATCATCTATGTAAGACGAAATGGTCAACAATTACTCTAAAACAGAGATAAAAGGGTAAGGGGACAGGGAAATCAGATTACTGGAAATGAAATTTCCAGAAGTGAATTAATGAGAATGGTAATACATTGTGAAAAATGTAACCAATGTCTGTGAATAATCTGTGTAGTAACTCTTAAATGGGAACCTAATCTGCTGTGTAAATTTTCACCTAAAATACAATATTATTTGAAAAAAAAAAACTGACATCTCTTGGACTGCAATGGACTAAAAAACTTCAACTATCATAAAATTAATCAATCTATAGATGATGATGATGGAAAAACCCATGCATCACATTTAAAGGTTGCTAGGCCATCAACTCATTAAGTAAATAGAGGAAAAGAATCAAGTGTTAACGATGACTCCTACATAAAATGGTATTTCAGGTATTTGAGGCGAAGTTCTTTATAGAAAAGTTCCAACAAAGAAATGCAGAAGGCATGACAGAACTAGAGTACCACGATTTGCAACCTCTGAAGAAACCGCAGGTCTGTGCAATAATCAAAGGCTGCTAAAACCATTAGGTGGACCAGGCTGACAAACTCATCAACGGAGACAAGCAGACATTATGGGTCTATTGATATGGTGCGACAGCACAGAAACACATCTTGCCAAAACAAAGGAACTGACCAAACCTCTAGATCTAGCTTCAGTTTACAGGAAATATAGAAGACTGAGGTACATGTTAAATAACACCTCAGGGACGCAATTAGAAAAATCAATAAAGTTGATTCAACAGGACAAAGTTTCTTCAACAAATAAATGGAAACAAAAAAAAAGAGGAAAGAAAAACTGTTACAGACTGAAAAACTTATCAAACAAATGCAATGTGTGGGCCCTGATTCAAACAAAGCAACTGTAAAAAGATATTTAAGTCAACTGGGGAAACTATTAGGATTAATTTTAAATAATATTTTATTAGGAATTATTGATTTTGAAAGGTATGAAAAGGATGCTGTGATTATGATCATATTTAAACAAGAGTCTCTATCCCTTAGATATACATAGTAGAATATGGAAGAATATATTTTTCATGCTTCTACCTTGGATATATTAGAAGGGTAACACGGTTACAAATGTGAACAAAAGGATTTTAGATTATCATAAAAAATGAACACTCAAAATTTATTTAAAGATTCTTGTTTGTCAATCAAAAAGGGACTACTAGTCAATCCTGCTAAAAATATATACACTGATCAAATGCCTGCTCTTTAAAAATAGAAAACATCATCTTTGAAATTAGTCATCTTCTATGAATAGCACTAGCAAAAAGAGAGCTTGTAAAAAAGTTTATTATGTTTCATTAAATATTTTGGGACCTCAGATCTCAAGGCATATCAATAACTATAATAATGTTCCTGTCTGAAAAACTGAACAATAACTTGAATTAACTAATCCCAACCAATTCTAATGAGACAGACAACATCTCTACCCTATGATCTTACATTCTTAATGTGAGCCGAGTAAATATGTATTTTTTAAAGAATATGCAAATCCCATTTCCACAGGTATTTTATGTACCAGAAGCCTTGATTACCTGATTCATGAAGAAATTCATTTAAAAGATATACAACTTAAAAATATTTTTTAAACCAGAGAACACATAAGCCTTGCATCATGATTCAATCACAGGAAAGCAGAGGAATAGATTATTTCTAAAAACACTATACATACAGCAAATTAATGAAATCTACTGAATTGTTTTTAACTTGGCAGGGTGTGTTCATTATTAACATGTTGCCAGTGATACAACTAAAGAAGGAAATTAGAGCTCACAAAAGAGAATAATCTACAGATAATTCCAATTGAGATACACTACAAGCCATCCCACAATCAGAGATGCAGAAAAATTTCAGATTTCACGCTGAAGTTAAACCAAGGAGTTTAACTCTGGGTACAAAAGTACCAGACTATAATGCAGAAATGTTGGCCCAAGTGATGATTATTTCCCATAAATGACTAGAATTCCTTCCTCACACATCTATTAGGTTAGATTCCTCACTGTCTAAAGGAAAAAGGCACATACCTAGATTGCTATCGACTTTGAAAGTCATTTGTACCGACTTTCTAAGCAAGCTATATAGAACAATAACTAATGTCATTTATAGTGGCTCTAAAGCACAACACAAGCAGTAACAGTTAAACAGAAATCTGATCTGAAACTTACCCATGAAAAATGACAGGACACAACAAATATTATTTTAATGAATAAAACACAAAGTTATTACAATAGGTCTATTCTTAGGTTTGTTTTGTTCCAAGTTTTTATGTCCATTTCAAAGTTTCAAAGGTATGTCTTATGTGGGGAGGGGGCAGTGGTAGTGGGGGTTTGTCTTGGTAGTAACAGAAATCAGGAAGTGAGTAACTCCTGTGATTAAGAAGAAAAGATGATAAATGAAGGAACGTGTTAGTCTAAAAACTGGTAAATCTACACAAATAGTGCTGCAAAGCAGATCTAAGGACCCCACCCAAATAAATGATTACATATACTCAACAAAGAAACCCTCAAAAGAGCAAAGGACCAGAATTTGGGGCAGAGGACCATGGTCTTCAAAAAAGAAAATCGAGCCCACCTTGAAATAACATAAATCTAAGTGATGATCACTTTACCAGGTATCTTTGTTACGATGGACCTTTACCGTATTAATGAGCTTTAGGAAAAAATATTGAAATCCATATGATTAGGGGTCAAAACACAATCACTAACTTATAGTATATCTGCTTACAAGAGCAACATTACTTTTTAAAATCACAAGCGGATTAAATCTTTCCAAGTCAGCATTAAAATCCGTCAGTTTTAGTTGAGGTAAGCCAGATTACAAAAATTCAGAATCTAATTAATGAAATAATTTCTCTTACACGGCCTCTGATAAGAGGCTAAATACATTCAGGAGAGAGAAAAAAGGTAACCACCAATGTAATAATCTTGGGGGGTATAGGGTGGAAGTAATTTTAATGTACAGATATAAACAAAAAAGTTCTAAATTCTCCAACTTCAGGGGTACTACCAGCTTAAAACATTTTTTTCTTAAATTAACAACACATTCAAAAATTAGAGAAGTATATGGACCAAACCCATAAGCTTCTCAACTCACAAACATACTAAATTGACATCCCCTGATAACAACCCTTTGAGTTAAATGGCCAGGCATTCAAAAGGCAAAGCAAAAACCATTGTTCTAAACTAAATGATTTAAGTTTGGTAACTGTGTGACTAATGTTCTCTGCTGGTGTGCAAAAACTTTTGAAAGCGAAATTCGTCTTTCGCTATCACGTATCAATAGTTGACTTTTCAGATGATCTAAAACACACACAAATCAAAAGCACAGACAAGAAAAAAACACACCATTGTATTTCATAAAAAGCCCATAAGGTACAACAGGGGGTCTTTACCTTACTGTATATCAGACCCTCACTCTTAATTTTCAGAAAAGCAGAACCTTTTCCAAAGGCTAATATCTAAAAGCAAAAGCAATTCGGCATGTTTTATCCAACATTAAATATTTTACATATATTATAAACATACACACACACACAAACACACATACATGTATACATACAAATAAAAAGGGTTTTGGTTTTTTTTTTTTACCTAAATGCAAACTGGATGAGGATCCATGTGATGAAAGTGATGGCGGTGGCGTGAGTGAGTGTCCTGGAGTTTGGCTTGGCAGAGGCATGCCTATTGGACTTGGAGAGGAGGAAAATCCCAGACTATGGTAAAATGGCTGCCCTATGGGTGCTAGGCTGCTACTAGGTCTTTTGTACAAGTCAGAGCTAGTAGATAGAGACTCTCTCCTTGTGGCACTACTACTTGCAGAACTGCCAACTGAAGAAGAAATAAAAAAAACCCTAATTACATACAGTGTTAACTGAATAAAACCTATCCCCAACTCTTGCTGGGCAACAAAAGAAGTGATCACAATAATTACTTTTAGAAACATTGTGGAGAAGATAATTACTGTGATAACTATATACACTAACTTATTAATCATAAAAGGGTATAAATGCACCCCTATACAGTAACTAAATACTTAACAGAGCAGTCATATGTTGCATTATTTCACACATATTTACCACTGACACATGTGATTACTGTGCTTTAATACCCTGGTATGATTATAAACCCTGCAATTACATGTGGTCTTCTTTCGGACATGTTAGAGATTAAATTCCAATAAAATTAAATTCTGGCAGTGTCCTAATCTCTAGAACCTGATTCTTAAACTTCAACTCAATGCCAAAGAAAAAAAAGGTTATACTGATTTATAGAATATTTAACACATTTCCCTCACCATTCACATTTGATTTGGTTCTAGCTTGTGTTCAAATCACAGCCCATTAAATTCATATCGGCCCGAATATTAGGCAGCTATGAAATAAAAATGGCAACTCCTCAGTACTTTTCACACTATAAATTCCCCCTATTCTCCAACTAAATTGCAAAAATACACCTGAAAATACTTTCTTGTAGAATATTACTACCTCTCATTACTCTTATCACACCAAAAGACATGCTTTCACTTACCCTCAGGAATCCTCCATTCCAAAGATTCTACTAATGGCACCCTGAGACTCTTCCTCAAGTGAAGATTGCTCAGTTTTTTTTCCTTATATTAATATACAATTTTTCTTATCTTACATCCCATATTAACTTAATCTCAAATTTAACTATTAACTAATGCCCTTTTCCTTCCTGTATTCTACAAAATCATGGGGGGGGTGGGGGCGGGGGAAGAATCACATTACCATGAGGGCCTTGATGAGCTACGGATGCTCTGTAGAGCAACTCAAGTGCAGGCTGTTAATTAACATATCTCAGGATAATCAAATTCTTTATCATGTGTCCATAAGGGCTGCCTAACTACCAACTCTTAAGTCTCACTTAACAGCCCATATTTTCAAGTATGTTTCTTTCTTATTTTTGAGGATTAGCCTCTTTCAACCTACTGCCTTTTACACCTAACAGAATTTCATATTACATTTCTTGTCAAATAAATTTTTTAAAAGATAAGCTCTACATTTGGACCAATGTGGTAATTCTTTTGAATAGAATTTTAAAGTTTTATTCTATTAAGTCTTTTCTAATAGCAAGTCTATTATAAGTAGATTGTATAGGATATAAAGAGAAAAATTAAGCAGAGCTCATGGTACGTAGCCCAAATTAAGTTTATAAGACAGACAGAAAACTTGAATACATTGGTTTTGCAAAATTCAAAAAGTTCTATAGAGAAAAAAAAAAACAAACCGGCTCATACTAGTGTATTAGGCAAAAGATTACACTATTCAACTTTTTTATACCAGCCAGTGCTGTTTCTGAAAGACTGATCATATGTTTTATTGACAATCTCACATTTTAAAATATCATATAATAGGAAAATACTAAGCAGCTATATGTATTTTAATAGCAGGAAAAAAAAAGACACTGATATAAATGGTTCTTGAGTTGGTTTTGGCAAAATTGTCAACGTATATTAACTATGCTAATTTAAAAGGACACTGTCAAAGTGATTTTCCTAAAACATGACTACATTAAAATTCCTATTTATTGTAGAAAACAATTTAACGGACAAAGAAAAAGACATTAGCTCTCTAATGAGATTCGCAGCACTACTGCACTGGCAAATAACCAAACAAACCATAGTTTTGATATGTGCAATATTACTTTCTTCCAAAAAGGAAAAGCCAAGTCAAACATATAAAAATAATTCAGTGATAGCTTTACTTTAAATATAAACTAGCTGGCTCTTTAAATTTTACTATACGCCTAAATTGTCTGCAGAAGTGTGACTATGAAATATGACACGAAGTATAGCTAAAATAACCTAAGAGACTAGACAGTGGAGTCACTATCATCCATCAGCTGTGTAAAAAATGTTAAATTATAAATTTTCAATTGTAATAGCACTTTCTAAATAATGGGCTATAAGAAGTATGATTTAAGTACTCCATTGCAATGGCTAAGCTTCCTGGTCAACTGTGTTATAAATTAGTGTATTTACCACATATAAACATTAAAAATTCCATCATATAGGCAAGCAAATGATGATGTGTATGCCAATTGTGTGTGTGCACATATGCACACAATTACATTTTAGATTTCTATAGGTATGTCATTGTCATACTGGAAAATGACAAAGGGTAGACTTGTAAGAGTATATACATGTAGAACTTGAATGAACTCTCTCAAAATGCCCAAGAAAAGGGAGAAGATGACAAGCTATTTACTGGCATTTAGGGGTGGCAATCACTAGTGCCCTCTGAGGTAAGGTAAAACAGAGGTACCCCAGACTAGAAATCAGAATTGAATAAGCAATGGTTATAAATAAAGGAGGCATGAAGAAGTAAAGATCAGCTTTTGGGAAAGAGGCATCAGCAGGCAACATTTGTTAAGGGACAATATATTTATGCCGAGTAGAATGCAGGGGGAAGGTCTTAACAACTAAGAGACAAATAGGAATTTGGAAGAAGGAGCAGGTTAAGGGGCCTACAAAGATGTAACCAAACCACAAGTCGTATATTTTATCAGGAAAAAGGAACACAGGGTTTTTATCAAAGCTCTCTTCTATTTTCCCTGAATTACTTAGGGTTTAACATCTATATTTTAAAAACTATCTCCATAAAAAAAAGAATTAAAAAAAATTATGCATTCTTGTGGTTTTACTCTAAATATTTAGAACTCCTTGGGGGGAAATGTTCATGTGAACTGTGTTAGAAACAAAGAATGAATCCTATGGGAGTTGCCGGAGCTGCAGGTAAAAATAATGAACTTCAAAAAGGGATGAAAAAACTCAAGTGGGAAAACTAAAAGATTGAACAGTCTCCATGGTCGCTAAATTTCTCCTCATCTCAGGAGTTTTTGTGCCTATTCTTTATTTTATGTTTGAGAAGTATGGCATTTTTCTATTGTACTTCATTTTTTAGCAAAGGAGTATTCTGCACCTAGAAGTTTACAGCTCTTATAAATGCTAAAAGTGCAGAAGACACTTCATTAGAAAGCATAGTTAACAATGACTGGCGTATGTTACTTTTGCCATTTTCCACACCAGAAAAGAATATAATTTGACATAGTGGGAAAACAGATGAGAAGGAGACATTAAAAATTCCAGGATGTTACTTAAATAGAAAATCTCTTGAAGCTTGAATCCTGCCCTCAGGAAGAAAAGGCTACTAATTGTACCAATGAAACTACGGTAAGCCCCTTTTTTTGTTGCTGTTGTTGTTTCCTGAATTCTCTGGAAACCTCAAAGCATTCTAATTCAACACGGGCTCAACAGGGGCCTCTTCTTCACTTAGTTCTTTAGCTCCGTCACAAAATCCAGGAACCAGTTTGTATGGGTAAATTATTTCGTGAAGCTATTTAAAATCTGGATTTCTTAAGGGGTAAATAATGCTGGGATATGAGAAGAAACATCTTTTACACACACATATATATTTTTAAAGAGATACAGACTTAATGTATTTAATCTAAAATAAAAATAAGCATACTAATAGTTTCTTAGGGGCTTCTGTTTAGAACATTTAACTACATTTTTTTTTATTATATGTCAAATAAACAAAACCATAATGAACAACCAGCGCTGAATAAGAATAAACCATCTGATAAGCTAAGATTATTTTAGAAGACCAAAAATGTAAGATGACAAAATATTTGGCTCTTCACACATTAACATTATGGAGAGAATAAGGAAGAGCTAATCATCAGCATACAATATATTGCTCCAAATAAAACTACCTAAAACAAAATTATAGGAATATCATTTTAAAGCTAGTAAGAAAAGGAAACTTATATTTGAGTAAGGATGGGCTGCCTGAGATGAATTAAACATCCATAAATGTTTAAGGATTGGCAGGAGGTACTTTTTCTTTTTCAAAATTATACCAATAAATCAACGCTATTCCTGTCTTTCCTATACTATATGCTATCATTGCTTATTTTAATATTAAAAACAAACTGCTCATATCCACTTAGCAGTGTACACTCATCTTAAAAGCAAACTTACCTGATGAACCAAATCCACTGAGCGCTGAGCCTATAGCGGCACCCAAAGAGCTACTACTTCCAAAGCCAAGGGATGCACTTCCAGGTTGACCAGGTCCATGAGAAAATAAAGAAGTGCTCTGGGAGCTATTACTTAGAGAACTGCTCCCATAAAATGAATTAGACTGCAGATTAGTGCTTGGCTGCTGCTGCTGCTGCTGCTGCTGCTGTGGTGGCTGAGTGCCAATTGGCCGAAATAGACCATTTGTGGTGCCCGTGAGACTATTTGCAGTTCCTCCAGCTGCTGCCGCCGCTGCTGTAAAGTATAAATTTCAGATACTTCTTAAAAGTATCCAGAAAACTATTCTGTATTTTTTAAATATTTCAAAAACACTAGAAAAAAAAATTATTCCTGAAAATGTCAGTTACACTTACCAGCTTGTGCTGCTGCTGAACTAATTAAAACGGGTGTTGGAGCCATTAATCGAACTGGAGCTCCAAGGCCAGTTCTTGCTCCAGGACCAACCACTAAGGCACCAGTCTGATCATAATAGGCAGTTGGAGCTAGTACTTGATAGCCTAGATAACATTAAAATAAATGTTTACTAATGAAAACATTACAGAACACATGCATCTTTATCTTCCCTTGCATTTGTATTTTTGTATGAACCAGAAAACAGATATTTTACACTATTAATAAAAAACCCTTAAATAGCTACCATAAGAAAAGCATCACATTTGAGGTCTTACTTACCATATGAAAATGAAAATGTAATAGAATGTAGTGAAAATATTTTTTCCTCTCAATTTTAACAAATACCTTTAACAGAGGCACCTTTCATTTAAGGATCGCAATGTGAAGAGGTATTTTCCTTGACACATAAACAAATTACAGGCTATCGAGGGCTGATACTAGAAAAATATCACCACTTCAGTCAGTCTGAGAGGAAGAGGGACAGGAAGACTAAAGGAAGTGAGGTAGAACACTAAAAGCAATGTTTATCATGCAGTTTTACTGAATTTCTACACCAAGTGCCTCACTATCAGCATTCCCTTAGATTTCACTTTTAAACATCTTTTAAAGAACTTATATTATGATATAAAGGGATACAGTAAAACCATAAGATAATAGTCTATTTGTAAAAGTTCTTAAGCTAGGCTTTCAGTAGAAATCTTGCAGGCATTATTTTTATTTATTCTTGAGCACAAAGCAGGTAGCAATTTGCACTGCTCACAGCTACAGAAGAGTTAATTTTTTTTGTCCCTTAGCAGCCTTTCTCAATAGGGATTCCTCACCTAAGCCTCAGAACACAGACAGAATCATTCAAGTAACTATTTTCTCAATTGTCCTAGTTGGTACATAACTAGTACAGGAGAGAAGTTAACTATATAATGGCTGGTTTAAGGCAACAAGGTTTAATTCTCTCCCTCAAACTCAGGTTGATAAAGGCTGCCTTACAGCGCAGCAAGGACTCACACTGGAATAGCACAACAAATACCTAGAAAAATGTACCAGCAACTTCTGATACTTCAAAAAAGTATTTTAAAACACACAATGTATTGAAATATACTACAATCTCAAGTTGTAGTTTTTGTTTTTTAAGACCACAGGAAACAAAAATCAGAGTACAATTACACTTATGAAGCAATAAATAAATTTTATTGACTTCTAACACAGCAGGCCAAATTCAGTTTAAGCATAATAAACTGTGCTAGGATAAATACAAACTTCACCACTAAGACTGACATTTTCATATGCAAAGGTTGTTTTTAAATAAATACAGTAATTATGGCTAATAATAAGCATTAGCATGCTGCTAATGAAGCATCCACTTTACTGGTAAACCTCAAGCTATAGGTTTTTAACTGGTGCATGCAGTCCCAGTCTTAAATCTAAGACATTCAGAAAATACTTCTGTTCAAAAGCAGTATTATCTACTCAGCACCTGAATTGCTATGAGTTGGCATCCACTTAACTGGACAATGGGTTTGGGTTTTTTTTTTTTTTTAGCATCTGAGCATAAATTAAAATATAAAGTTAAACCATTTGGACATTTGGTTGTAAATATCCTAATGAGGAATCAAACAGTAACTGCTATTTGGCTACACTGCATACACAAATTCCTAAAGAGAGAGTAATTAATTATCCCAGTCAATCCATCTCCCAAGACCTGTCCATTTCACTTTCTAAATATTTCACAAATCTATCTATTTTCTTGATTGTCACTATTCTGGTCTAACTAAATCAAAATGGTCCTGCCTTACTCCTATAACGTATTCTCTAGAGTGATATTTTAAAACACAGTCTAATACCACAAAGCTGCTCAAAACCTTCTACCTTATTTTCGTTAAGGGCAGAGATGGATTACCCATTAAGCAAGGTAAGCATGGGATTACTTGTGCTTGCTTACTAATCTGTACTGCACAATTTCACCTCTTTTTCTTTTTTTTTTTTACCACAATAAAAACAAAAACAAAACTGAGTTGTCCAATGGTATCTATTTAGATCTCCTTCAATGTCTAATTGTTGCTGTTGGGTGCCACTAAGTCAATTCCAACTCATAGTGACACCACATGACAGAGGAGAATTGCCCTATGGGCCTTCCTGGCTGTAATCTTTACAGGAGCAGATCATCAGGTCTTTCTCCCATGGAACCGTTGGGTGGTTTCAAACCTCTAATCCTTCAGTTAGCAACCCAGCACTGAACCACTGCTCTACTAGGGCTCCTTAATGTCTAATAAAAGCTTTTTAATTTTTCCCTCAGAAATCATGCACATTTTTCCTAGCTATATTTATCTATAGATTTATAACTAGCTATTTGTCACTACTGTAAATAGTATCTTTAAAAAATTTTATTTTCAACGAGATTTTTGTTCGACAGGTTTTAGTACCAAGGTTATGCAAGTAATATAAAATGAGTTGGAGAGTATACCCTCTTTTTCAGTTTGAGGAGTGGCTGAAGATACATGGTAAGTCTGGCATAGGGATAGAAATTTATTAGATGTTTAGGAAAGAATCCAAGATACAGACATAAACTCATTAATGCTTAAAGTAGATAAGATTCCCCCAAGGAACAAATGTAAAGTAAAAATCAGAATAAAGAAACAATACTAGAGGATTATAGAACAATATAGCTAGTTATATTAATACTACTCATTTTGTACCTACTTTGCCAAGTTTGGAGCCCTGGTGGTACCGTGGTTTTGGCTGCTAATCAAAAGGCGGGCAGTCCAAATCCACCAGCTGCTCCTTGGAAACCCTATGGGGCAGTTTTACTCTGTCCTCTAGAGTCGCTATGGGTCGGAATCAATTCTACGGCAATGGGTTTGGTTTGGTTTTTTGGATGCGAGGTACTGTAGTCTCATAATTTAATCCTTTTAACAACCATAGGAGTTAGACCTTATCTCTATTTTTCTAATATTAAAACTGAAGTTCAAAGAGGAAAGTGGCTTGGCCAAAGTCACACAACTGGTCAGGTGGTAGAGCAATATGGCTGCTGACTCCAGAGCATGCAGTTACTAAGCCAGACTGCCTTCTGTATTTAAGGATATACACAGAGGAAATGGAGACTGATGGGAAGCAATCAGAAAGGTAGGAAAGTACAGTATTATAGAAGTGACAGCAGAAAGGAGTTACAGGGAGCTGGACATAGGTCAATATGGTGAAATACAACAAAGAATTGAGAAAATAAGGACGAAGGAGAGGTGGTCATAATTGGCAAGCGTCACCAAGTAAAATTAGAGCTACTGCAAAAGAATTGTGGAGGCAGGGCTTAAAAGAAATGTGGATAAATGGAAGGTCTGATAGTAGTCCATGAAGGCAGCACAACTGAGAGAATTTAGGATGAAGGAAAGGACGTGGCAAATGGGATAGACTGAAGCACAAGACTTAAAACTCACACCCACACCGAGAGAGAGAGAGAGAGAGAGAAGATGAGATGAGAGAGAGAGAGAGAGAAGATGAGAGAGAGAGAGAGAAGATGAGATGAGAGAGAGAGAGAGAAGATGAGATGAGAGAGAGAGAGAAGATGGCAGACAGGATCAAGTAAAAGGGGCTGAAAGGTCTATAATTAGTGCAAGACAATGACCAGGGATTTTGATGGACGTAAATTCAAGAGGGATAAAAGGTAGATAATATGAGACTTGAAAGCAATTTTCTCAAATGAGCTCTTTTTAATACAGCATATTACCTTTATAACTATGTAACTATTTGAATAAGGTAGGTGAAATTATTTCATCATAGTTCTGGGCAGAAGAAGTTGCGAAAGGATCAAAAAACGTTTTAGGGTGAGGACACCACGTGAATAAACAACCAATCAAGTCACTTATGACTTACAAAGACTAATTCTACTAAGGCCCCCTTTTCTGAGACTGTTTTTTATGTTTATATTTTCAAAGGGCCAAAATCTTGTGGTTCGAAGGTTAGGTGAAATAATCTGTTTCAAAATATTTTCCTGAATGTTCTACTATCTTTAATTTTATCATCACTCCAAAGATACAGTCCATTGTTTTTAGACAAATATAATATAAAACTTGCTTACTTTTAGAATTACCAATACAATGTACACTGTTGAACAATGTAAAAAAAAAAAACAAAGGGAAGAAAGCAAGCAATAAAGAGCTTTCTCAAAGAGTGGAAAGGAAAAGAGGTGAATATATAAATAAATTCTGAGAACACTAAGGTTGATAAAATAGCAAAATGCCTTATATTCTCCTATTAAGCAAAGAAATAAGACCATGAGCTGAATATGGACAAAGAGAGCAAAGACATTTGTACAAAATGAATAACAGGACCAAGCACTAAGAGCCCGAAAAGATCTGCACTAGTTACGAGGAACAGTAAATACACAAAGGCCGGAAGTACTCCCTTAATTCCAGGTTCCACTGAGAATACAGAAAGGTAGGACTGTAGCATTCTATGACACCTCTCCCCTTTCTAGCTGTAGTTAAAACCTACGCAAGACTTTAAAGACACTTCTTGATTTATTTCACTCTTTGGTGTGAGAGTCTACATTTAACGTTTCTTAAATTAACCAACTACATACCTGGCATTCCGGTAGCAAGACCCTGACCAAAAGCCAAAGTTGGGTTTGCTGCTGCAGCTGCTGCAAGTGATTCTGCTTGCTGCCCTTGCTGACCCTGATTGGGAGTAAGAGGGCGCTGACTTGCTCCAGCACGGAGAACCTACAAAAGGACAAATGATACTCTTTCCTTAAAAGTGCAATTATAAAATGATAAATAAATTTATTTTGGACAATGTTTTATATATTAGAAACAAATTTAGCCCTTAGATATTTCTTGAATATATTTGCATACAATGTAAAGTACATTTAGCATGAGAAAAATATAAAATACTTTAACATCAAAAACACAATGAACAGTTCACTGGCTGTTGACAATTAGAAGAAACTAAAGAGCAACACAGAGGTTCTAGAAGGTCTTTGGAAAAAAATGATTTCTAACAACTATGCTCTTAACTTACCAAAGTGGTACTAAAAAAAGAGAGAGGTTAGGAGTGGATGGGGAGTAGGGGCAAAATCTCAGATGAACTTTCTTTAGAAGACTAAAAAGAAATTATTTTAGATTGTTAAAATTATTTTCTAAGACTGAAAACTGAAACATAGGAAACATAACATAACAAATTAGGTATATTATTCAGTTAACCTGTTATGAGACTGTGGTGTAGAGGAAAAGCTATATCCAGAAACTGTAATAAAAGTGGGTAAAAGCTACTTGCAACTTCAGGGTTAAAAAAAAAAAAAAACATAACATAACATCCAAACAAGGTGAAAACTCTTCAGGCTGGTCAAATTTTACTGCTTCGTAATACACAGCTGTTGTAGTGATTATACACAAGCATAATACACATTAATCTCACAAAAACAAAAACAATGCAGGACAAGGTGTAAGTCCCATCTACATAAGGATATACTGCACACAGGTGGCGTGGGTATTATTAAAACAGTATGATATTTTTATGTTTGCCTAAAGAAGATATAGGTTAAAAAATAATTTATTAAATAGTACTGTGGCTTGATGTTCCAGGACTGAGACAAAAGACAGCTTTAACACAGCATCAATATAATATTAAGCCACATTAAAGGAAATTTAGAATAAAATTTCACTGCCAAGTAACACCATACTTATCAGTAACTGCTTCTTTGGTATAAAACAGGATAAATTTGACAGCAAGAATTCTGACATGTAGTAACAATGTTCTTACACTTATTAAGATACTTTTATAAAAGCGACTGAAGTAAAAAGAAAATCTTTGTGATAAACATTTTTCTGTTTTAAGAAATTAATGCTCAAGTTCAGTCAAAATATTTAATATTTTCTTGCTTAAAAATATAAAGCATCAAGTAATTTTTTTTTTTTTTTTGGCCAGAAATGTATAAAGCAAGTATTTAAAATAATGATTTTAAATATCCAGAGGAAAACAAAGTGACAATTACTTTCATGGAAACATTACTAGCATACTTTAAGAAATGATGAAAAGAAATTTCAAAATTGCTAGTGATTTCAAGACAGCAAACAGAAATGCAGACATGGACTATAACCAAACCTTTTAAATTAATCTGATACTAATTTTTAAAAATACAATAAACATTTTTGGACTAACTATAAGCCAGGTACTGTGCTACATACCGAGGAAACAAAAGACAAAGATCTTGAACTTACAGAATTTCAAAGAATCAGTCTTCGGGTATTATTTAATGAAGTAAGGACAGTACCTGTTGCTGTCCAGGCTGGGCTTGTGATGCTGCTTGTTGACTTGCTGTGTTGTTTGCTGCTGCTGCAGCTTGTTGCTGAAATAAATTGGCGGGATACACTCCCCATGGAACACCATAATACTGAGGTGGAACTACTGCTGGACCTAAACCACACCACCCACCAAAAAAAAAAGTCACTAGGTTTTATAGGTACATGAGGTCAGTTGCCATTAGATTATAAGAGGGGACAGTGCATAAGACTTAGAGCAGAAGATGTCCTTATAACCATCTACCCACTTATTCCTACTATATACCCTTTACCCTTTTTCTGACTCTATTAGAAAGTATCATTCAGCTATTACCACAAAAGTGTTTAGGAGTAACAACAGTGGCCTTAATGAAGAGTTGTGAAGCTTAAACTCAATGAATTGAAAGAATACTTAACCAATTCAACATTTATTGAATGTCAATTTATTAGTCTGGTACCAATAAACATAGATTACATGTTCAGTAAACATTAGACACCACACAATTTTAAGATTTCCTATGCTTATAATTTGTCTTAAAACAAAGCACTTTCTGATTATTGGAAAGAATTATGAAAATAAAACAAAATGTTTCTACCTAGCTTTGCAATCTATATCACAAAACTAGGGACATTCTGGTACCAAGCTTGTGACAACTGTATCAGAATAGCAAATCATTAATTTAAAAATCAATCTTCATCTTTGAAATAGAATTGGTCACAAAATCCGCCCCCCCCAAAATTGAAAATTACATTAAAACAAATGAGACTAGTGAGTGAAGGAAAGAAAGAACTAGATAGTATAAGCATAGAGGGAAACAGAGCTAAGAAAGCAAACTAGGAAAAATAAAAAGAATTGTTCCTGCTTATTCTACTTTATTTAAGATAATATTTGATTCCCAGAGAATAAGTAATATTATATACAATAAGCCCTACCATTAAACTAATGGATAAAACATCTTGAATCCTGATAATAACATACTCTAAAATTCCACTAACATGATTTCAGCATATTTAATTTATATATCTTAATCGAACTCTTGGTTTCACTTTGTCTTGGAGGAAAATGAAGCCCAGTATACTAACCGAATTACTAAAATGAAAAAGCTTAGAAAGTTAAGGTGTAAGACGTTATATTACTAAAGACTGGTAAGCATAATCTGACAGTGAGGTCTGTTAATACACTGAAAGGGTTTATGAAGGAAGGACGCATGGTAAAAAACCGGACAGAACGAAGGCAGTGATGTACCTAGAAGTGAACTGTCCAATACAGTAGCCAGGAGCCACATGTGGCTACTGAGCAATTAAAATGCGGGTAGCCTGTACTGAGATGTGCTGTAAGGTATATAATACGCACCGAATTCTGAAGGCTTAGCATTAAAAAGAGAATTAAAATATTAATAATTTTAAAAATGAGTACATGTAAAAATGAAAATATTTTGGATATGTTGGGTAAAATTAAATATATTACTGAAATTAATTTCATCTGTTCCATTTTACTTTCATAAGTTGGCTGCTAGCAAATTTAAAATATATGGCTCACAATATATTTTTACTGGATAGTACTGGCTTAGAAAGCCTAAATCCAAAATGTCCGAATGTTTATCCCAAACTCAGTGACCTCTTAAAGCTGCTTTTCTCAGTGTCATTGGTTAATGAATACCTGTATGTATAATATACAAGCACTTTATATACTAACATCCATTTAAATGGCACAAGGGAAGCTTATATCCTCACAGAATCACATGCAAATCTACATCTAAAAGCTACCGAATGTGTTAAGTAACCTACAGTCTGCTAGGTAAGATATCAGAGGAGAATTTAAAATAAACACTTTAAAACAACGCCCTAAGTATTAAAAAAAAATCCCCATACTCCTAGGAAAAGACTTGTCAGTAGTTCTGACAATAACTACCAGAACTAGATTTAAACTTATTTAACTGATCAGTGACAATTTACTTTAGTGAACATATCTCTGAAAGCCAAAAAATCTATGAGAGCCTCAAGATCTGAAAGTCAGCCAATCAGGCAAACACTCTAGTGAACACACTTCTAAGACCGCCATTCTGCTCTGTAACCACCTACAGACCACACTTAAGGCTAACTCACTCCTGTCCCTGTAACCAACTCAACCTAAAATAAACTCTGCCAGCAAGTTGCTTCGCTCAGTGACGCTATTCCTGCCCAGTGCAACTCTTCCTTGTTTAAATGAGCAATAAATTCAGTTTCTACTTCAGATTTTGAGTGGTGGTCTCATCCTCTGACAGCCTGTAACAAGTTCTTCCCAGCTACACCCTACCTTTTCATCCCCTAGCTTGCTTGCACCTTTTAACACTGCTAAGTACATTTACTTTTTAATTAATTATTCTCTCAAGATTGCTAAAGCTGTGTTTACCTTTACAGTTATCCCTGACCTGGGTATTTATACCATCGACCTCCAGTTTATTTTCTGAGAAGTAACTTTATTTTGAGTTGTCTCTTTGAGTAATGGGTTTGGTCATATGAACGGAAATTTGTAGTCGACGATACAACATTTCCAAAACTACAAAACCAAAAGTAAACCAACTCTACATACAAGGAAAAGCTATTGCTTAGGTTTCCTCCTGCAGCACTGTGGCATTACAGTTGAAAAACTAAACTAACCCCTTGGAGACCTTAGTTCATTTTGGATAAATGTTTCAGGTTTCCCTAGGAACCTCAAATTGCCCAAATAGACAAAAATAAAGCTTACACTCGAATTACAACTAAACCCACCAACATCCAACAATGACGAACAGTAAATCACCTGCTAATGTCGCTGCTGCAGCCAGTCCTGCTGCAGTGTACGGATCGGTCCCTGGAGGAGCAGCACTAATAATATATGGATTTGGCACAAATGCAGCTGGAGCCAGGCCGGCTGAAAATACACCTGCTGTTTTTAAAAGAAAGAGAAATAATGAATAAAAATGTAAAGTATGGTTTTCTTCACTAGATAAAAACATTTCTACTCTGAATTTGGGCATAGAGTTGGGAGAAGTATGTATAATGGTACAAATCCTACGAGCTGAGTGACCTTAGCCATGTTACATTACCTGATTCTAAGATTTCTCCCTTATGAAATAGATGTACCACCCATTGTCTTGCAGGGTTTTTGTGAGAATTAAATGTGATACTGAACATGAAATGACTGCATCATACTAGTACATAACAGGCAGACAATAAATGTCAGTTCTTTTTTCCCTTGCTTAAGTATTTTTCTTACACAAACCCTGAAGATGCACCTAAGGCATCCTTCAGAATTCAGGAAATCTTAAGACTAGTCAATAAAAAACAATTCTAAATTTACAGTTAGCCTGTCAATAGGTAGTTATTCAATCTTTTTTTTTTTTGTTTTAGTAGTATTTTATTGTGTTTTAGGTGAATCATTCAATCTTTATTAAACCATACTATGAGCTTTTTTTTTTTTTTTATGAGCTAGGGATTCAACCATGAAGACAAGAGGTTTCCTGCCCTCACAAAGCACTCTAAAGTGAAAAATAAGCAAGTAAAAATTGGCAATTACAATACAGTATAAAAAGTGATGTGGGTATCTGGGAGAAGTGGGTCAGACATGCATAAAATGGTTGCACAAATCTACACAGGTGGCAAAATGATACAGAATGATATATACACATTGTACCAATGTCACATTCCTGACTTTGATACTGCAATTATAAAAGATGTAATCGCTGCAGGAATACTGGTTAAAGGCTATAGGGGATCTCTGAACTATCTTTGCAACTTCATATGAATCTGTAATTATTTCAAAGAAAGAAGTAAAAAAAAACCAAAAAGACCCCATCAACTCATTTTACTCCACATTCTACTACAGGAAGAGGTAGAACACAATAAAAGAGTCGGGGGGCAGGGGGAGGGGAGCCTAATAAAACTAATCATGACATAAATACCAGAAAGATTTATCTGTATCAATAAACAGTAAAGATTTGCACTTCATTGGGAAAAAGAAAAAAAAAAACAAAAAAGCAAAACACAAACCACCACTACCCAAAAAATTCAAACACTGATACTATATACCATGCTTGTAACTGCTATGATAATTCACATTAAAGACTAAAGGCCAGAGACCACACAACAAAGGAAAAAAATATTAAGAATTTGTCTTGGGATTCCTATTTTCAAACAACTTTTGAAACTGACACTCTAACTTGATAATGGACAAAAAGAACTGCATCTAAATTTCCAAGTGTTTGACTCTCTTAAACTCACACTGGGGGGGAAGAAAAAAGACCTATGTGCTGAAACCTTTTATCAAATCACAGATCTTTATTTAATCAATGATGCAAACAACAATCAGAAACAAATCTTCTCTATTTAATCTGCATCCTTGCCATGTAATCTATTACTCTTTGATCTGAATGAGATATTTCAAGAAGTAATAACGTTTATCACCGATCAAAAAATAAAAACATTCCAAACACTTTCACACACAATTTGCTAGTGGTCTAGTCCGAACGTAACTTATGAAGAAAGACTCACCTATGTGTGGCTGCTGCGCCGCGGCTAGTGCGTACTGCTGCTGCTGGGCTGCGGTTAACTGCTGAACTGCTAGTGCATTAGTCCTCTGAAAGAGCTGAAAGGGGAAATATTTCACACAAACATTAGTCTCAAAACTTTTTGCTTGTAATTAGAAAGCTGAGAATAAAATACTTCAAGCACATATTTGAATCACTTTCTCAAATATAAGGACATTTTATTCAATAAAACATTAACTATATAGTTAGGCTTCTTAAAGGAGGAGCGTGCTTTACCTGCTGCTGGGAACTGTAGTCAAAAAGACCTACAGTAGCTCCTGAAGAGTCCACTGGTACCTGGTTCCCAGGATAGTCAAACTGTAAGGAATCCAGACCAACTTGTTCCATGGCATCCAGGTTCTGGGTTTCAGGGTTTGAAAATTCTTCAACAAGTGGTTTATTAGCTGTAGGGTTAGGAAGAGACCCCAGTCCTTCTGGGGGATTAGTGTTGGGGCCTAAGCGCTCAACGACTTCAGTTGGAGAGGCTTGACGACTTCCAGGAGTACGACTATATAAGGAAAACAGAAAAACATTATAAACAAAAGTAACTTAAATAAAAATGTGTTAACGAGGAAATGGGAAATCATGAAAAACAAATGGTGGTAAAATACAGACAGCAAATAGCGCATCCTGGGTCCCCAGATATTCCATTTTACCACTTTTTTTTCTACTTAATATAATTGCCTGTGAAGGGTTCACATGGTTTCAATTAAAAAAAATATATATTAACAGTCACTCTGTCCAATCTGAATAGCATAATTATAACTCAGTTTTATAGATAAGAAAACTGGCCAATATCACAACTTAGGCTTATACTACCTAAAATCTTTGTTTCAAATCAGAGACAAGATGAATAGCAGATATGAAAAGCAGGCTACCAAATGGCAATATGGAAAGGCACCAAAACCAAAAAACCACCACCACCACTCTCCTGTCCTGCCCACGAACCTGTAACAGCTTGCTTAATAATAGTTAAGAAAAAAATTGGCCACAAGGGATCACGGTGGTCTTCAAGGGGGTAAGTGATGTGTGATACAACAAAAAAAGGCATAAAATGAAGACAAAGGGCAGACTCCTGACTCTTTTTTTTTCTTCTGGTGGAAATTATATAGGTAGCAAACATTTGCAATTTCAACAATCTTCACACATACAGCTCAGTGACATTAATTATGTTCATCATCTGGCTCTGACTTTTAAATACGATTTTGAAAACACCATTTCATCTTCTAGGCCCCAGTTTCCTTATTAAGGAGACTGAAGAGATGACCTTGGGGTTTCAATAAGAAAAAGAAAAGAAACTATTTGTGAAAATCTTCTACAATAGCTCTCTGAAGTCTTTTTTATTATGCCAAACTCTTCCCATATAAACCGGGGATGAAAATGCAGACCGTATTTATAAAAATTAAGTATACACAGCAAAGTATAATCTACATAAAAAGGGAAAAAATAATTTTCTCTACTATACCCACCAACCCACTGCCGTCGAGTCGATTCCGACTCATAGCGACCCTACAGGACAGAGTAGAACTGCCCGTGGCATAGTGGTTAAGTGCTACAGCTGCTAACCAAGAGGTCGGCAGTCGAATCCGTCAGGTGCTCCTTGGAAACTCTCTACAATACAGCCTCATTAATTTTCCCAAGAAGTTCATTAACATTGGAGTAAATGTTAAGTACTGGCTTTTCTCTTTTTAACTACAACCTTCATGGTCTGAACTTTGTTTTTATCTTATTTCTAGACATAATTGGTCCTCATTTATAGCCCAGCCTTTTCTTCTTTTATATAGAATCCATTCCCTCAAAAGAAAGCAGTTTATTGTTCTGAGGAACCATGCGTTCATAATACATTCAAACCTAAATACATTAAGTAAATGATATGCAGGCGGTCTGCCTCCAACTTCAGGGGCCTCACACTGGCATAGATTTGCTGATATGTACACAGCATTTGACAAAGCATTCTAGACATTTAACTTACATTTTATATAAAATTAACCATTGTCCTTGCAACATTAGAAGAAATTTTGAACTCCTCTCTCCTTTAATCATACAATTTTCCATGTGAACACTCCTAAAGTTTTTTTTAATTCACAATGTACAGGAAGAAAAAATAAAACTAGATCTTCTTTAAAATCAGCCAATTAAAAAAAGGGAAGAATCCTGCTATAGTTCTTTCAGTTCTCCCCCGACAACGGATATATTGATGATGTATCAGTTAATATACATATTAATGATGGGCTGGCATAGCGGCCATGTGGCCACATTCATTCTTTTGAAACTTATACGCTGTCAGGTAGTAACTACAGATGTATCTAAAATAATTCACAAATAATTTAAGACACATACCAAAAATTTATGAAAAATCAGAATGCTAATAGATATAAAGTTCATTCTCAATATTTTAATGGGGCAAGTTGACATATAACAATTCTAATATAGAAAAAAGTAGAGTGCACAACAGAAAAAAATCATTGTGGTAGGAGTGGTGCTATTTTCTTGCTATAGTTAATGGTGTATTAACACTTCAATTATAAATGTATAATCTGAAGGGTTGGAAATAAACTCATGTTTAAATGCGTATCCTTGACTAAAACTTAGATTAGTTAATAGAAGAACAAAATCAAGATAAGGTTCTAAAACAAATCGAGTAGCATTAAATTTATTTCTTGTCAAAAGAGGTTTACTGGTTTTGGATGCTTTTTTGCACTTAGAACAGATAGAAATGGCATTTAAAAAAAATCACTGTTACTCTGCTTTTGAGAAATAAAGGCAATAAATGTCAAAGTATACCACCCACCATGTACCTATACTCTGTTGACTGAAGTTTCATGGTTCACAAGACCTCAAAGAAACAGCTAATTTTCAGGTAGAGGCTCAAAGTATCTGACTGTTGAAGTATAAAGTATAGGAAATCAGTAAGAAGAAATAACTCTTTAATATTTATACAAATGTGTACTGCCTAATCAAAGACCAAAGGCTAGAAGAAAATCCTTAATTGCCATAAAGAGATAGCTAAAAAGCTACAACTAAGAATTCTGAGCTTAAAGATACCCTTTGAAGCCTCAAATATGCTGTCTACTTCCTAACTGTAGGAACAACAATAGTATTATCATAAAGTCACGTACCGTTAGAAAGGGGCTTGGTCCTAAGCTAATCATTTCTAAGCTTGTAAGTTAAATGGGGTACAGAGATTGGTGGATGGGAGGACAAGGATTGAAAGGAGAACTGAACAGAAAGGTGCTCAAGAGCAACCCCAAGAAGTGTTTGCCAAGAAAAATCACAGATTTCCTCAAAAAAAAAAAAAAAAAAATTTTAGGGTTCACACAAGGTACAAAGGGAAATAAACCTAAATTGGACAAGTGTCTAAATCAGTCACATCAGCTAGGAGTAATAATCCCTAAAGAGATATGCTTTTCTTCTGGAGAAAGTTAAAATCTTACTTAAAATCTTTGCAATCGGCATCCATTCCATTTGGCAAACCTCTGCCATTTATTTTAGAATCATCATCATCTCCTTGTTTAAGATCTCTGTTTTGGTCCTCCTCAAATGGAGAAGCCTTGCCTTTTTGATCTCCTTTCTCAGGTCCATCTGTTTCAGCATCTCTAGTGCCCTGAGGAAAAAGAATCTGTTTGATTCTGAGTATTGAATAGAACACAAAAAAGGCACCATAGGTGACCTAAAACTACTCTACAGTGCATGTACACAATAAAAGCAATGAGTCTTATTTTAATTTTGTAGTCAATTAATTTATTAAAGCCCAAAAATTGAGTACAATCCAGTGATTTATAACAGAAGGGCTAAGGCAACCTTAACTATAGCGGTGCTGGAAAAGCGGTTTAACACCACAAATTAGAATTCTATTTAGTGCGGAGACAATTTTGTAGAACATATTTCAGAACTTTAGACTTATGCTAAGTTACTTTGAGATCAACAGCTACCACGAATAAGTGTTTTTAGTCTTGTAAATTATAATTTTAAATCAATATTTGATTTTTGTAACATGTTTATTATAAATATTCCCAATGGATCTATCATCTCATGTATTCAAGTGGCCAAATGAAGAAAACTAGAGCACTAATAGTTCCAAAATTTCCTTTAGCTCTAGGAAGGGCAGGGAAGGTACACTGACTTAAAAATGAAGGTAATATAATCAAATAACAAGCAAATAATAAATATTTCTTTACTCAAAGTACTTACAAAAGTTCCTTTCCTAAATCGAG
This sequence comes from Elephas maximus indicus, assembly GCF_024166365.1. NCBI lineage: Eukaryota > Metazoa > Chordata > Mammalia > Proboscidea > Elephantidae > Elephas > Elephas maximus. Next base: position 36,796,222 of record NC_064830.1, read on the forward strand.
AATCCAATTTATCAGCAGGAGAGGAACTTAATACATATTCTACCATGCTCACGCCAAGGCCTCCACTTTCTGATCGAGGAGACAGTATTGCATTTACTTCACTGTTTCCATGAAAACCTTGTCCAGATCTTCTCTGTACCATAATAGGCTGGGACATTGAATGGTCTGTTTCAAAGAAAGAATGCAATTATGTATTTATGCTTTTAAGCTAAACAAAAATGCTTTTACACAAACTAAGATACCAAGGAAAGAAAAAATCACGTTATTCTAATTTAAACGTCATTATCTTTATAAAAAAGCTCTTCATTCTGTTCAGATTCAATGGCCTTGGTACATCTCTTGAAAATACAGATGGGAAGACCCATTTAGCAGTAAACAACAAGCAAAATAAAAAGGTCACAGAGGTAAAAACATTAACCTGAAGGCTAAGTTGTCCGCAAGCAACATGTTAAAAAAAAAAAAAAGCAACATATTAGAAGTTAAAATTCTTTTGGTGATGCTAATTAATAATAAAAATTTTCAGGGATAAGGACTAGAAGAACAAAAAAAAAAACTCTTTCCTAGCTGGCAGGGGCATTTCTCAAGTTCGTAGTTATGTTACTGGAAGGACTGTGAATGCATAGCTATAATGCCATAAATGCAAGTTTAGAAAAACCAGAACAGAATTTTCTATTTTTGGTGGGAAGACAAGGTGTCATCTAAAGATTTTTTTAAAAATAGGATACATAAGGACCCCCAGTGATACAGAGGTTAAGAGCTCGACTCCTAACCAATGTGTCGGCAGTTCTACTCAATCCTATAGGGTTGCTATGAGTCAGAATTGACTCAATGCAACAGGTTAGGACAGATAAAAGTTTTCCATTTATTTATTTTTTTATTTACCTGAGTATCTTTTCTATGTATTTCTTTAGCTACGACAAAATAATAAAGATCTGAGACCTAACAGAATACAAACATGATACAACATTTGCAACAACATTCATAGAGCCCCCCAGCAAAAAAAAGTTTCTACAGGAACCAGTAAGTTACATGCTACTTCCAACTCAGGTAACAGTATTCAAAATTAGGTCTGGACTTCAAAGGGTTATAATAAGAGTGTTAAGCCTTTATTTTATTAATTGTAAAAATTTTTAAATGTTTGTTACTTCTCTTAAACCATATTAAGACAGTCCCATTTCAGTACTTCTACCCATGAGAGTTTCCAAGGAGAAATTAAGGAGCCCTGGTAACACAGTGGATAAAGCGCTCAGTGGCTAACTGAAAGGTGAGCAGTTTGAACACACCAGCACCTCTGTAGGAGAAAGATGTGATAGACTGCTTCTGTAAAAGGTTTACAGCCTTGGAAACTCTATGAGGCAGTTCTGCTCTGTCCTATAGGGTTGCTATGAGTCAAAATCAACTCGACAACAATGGGTGTGGACTTGGTTTACCCCTGAAAGATTAGTCATTAAATTTTTTTATTGAACCATTCACCCATTCATTTACACAAATACTGATTTACTGCCTCTTGTAAGATAGGTGGAAACCCTGGTGGGGTAGTGGTTAAGTACTACGGCTGCTAACCAAAAGGCTGGCAGTTTGAATTCACCAGGCACTCCTTGGAACCCTATGGAGCAGTTCTATTCTGTCCTATAGGTTTGCTATGAGTCAGAATCGACTTGACGGCAACAGGTTTTTTTTTTTTTTAATAAGATAGGTAGAGTCCCTGGGTGGTGAAATCGGTGAATGTGCTGTGCTGCTAACTGAAAGGTTGGATGCTCGAGTCCACCCAGAAGCTCCTCAGATGAAAGGCTTGGCAATCTACTTTCAAAAAATCAGCTGTTGAAAACCCTATGGTGAATGGTTCTACTCTGTCACACATGGGGTCATCATGAGTTGCAATCAACTCAACAACTGGTTTTATATGCTAGGCATTGTGCTACGTGTGAGGAATCCAACAATGAATAAGATAGCTTTCACCCTGATGTGGCACGACTCAAAAATGAGAGCAAACTGCTGTAAACATCCAATAACAGAAATATGGAATGTATGAAGCATGAATCTAAGAAAATTGGAAATTATCAAAAATAAAATGGAATGTGTAAACATCGATATCCTAGGCATTAGTGAGCTGAAATGGACTGGTATTGGCTATTTTGAACCGGCCAATCATATGGTATACTACGCCAGGAATGACAAATTGAAGAGGAACTGCATTGCCATTCGTCAAAAAGAACATTTCAAGATCTGGAAGTACAACACTGTCAGGGATATGATAATATACATATGCCTACAAGGAAGACCAGTTAACATGAGGATTATTTCAATTTATGCACCAGCCACTAAAGCCAAATGTGAATAAACAGAAGATTTCTTACCAACTTCTGCAGTCTGAAATTAATCAAACACGTCATCAAGAAAATTACTGGTGATTGGAATCCAAAAGTTGAAAACAAAGAAGGAAGGGTAGTTAGAAAATACGGTCTTGGTGACAGAAACGATGCCTGAGATAGCATGAGAGAATTTTGCAAGACTAACAACCTCTTCCTTGCAGATACCTTTTTCACCAACATAAATGGCGACTATACACATGGACCTTACCAGACGGAATACACAAGAATCAAAGTGACTACATCTGTGGAAAGAGACAATGTCAGAACAAGGCAGGGGTCAACTGTGCAACAGACCATAAATTGCTCCTATACGAGTTCAAGGTGAAGCTAAAGAAAATTACAAGAAGTCCACAAGAGCCAAAGTATGACCTTGAGTATGTTCCACCAGAATTTAGAAACCATCTCAAAAACAGATTTGACTCATTGAACACTAATGACCGAAGATCAGATGAGTTGTGGAATGACATCGAGAACATCATACATGAAGAAAGGTCTTTAAAAAGACAGGAAAGAAAGAAAAGACCAAAATGGATGTCAAAAGAGACTATAAAACTTGCTCTTGAATGTAGACTAGCTACTGTGAAGGGAGTAAAAGGGCAGAACAAATTTCAAAGGTAGCTCAAGAAGACAAAGTATTATAATTACATGTGCAAAGATCCAGAGTTAGAAAAACAAAAGGGAAAAACACATTTCTGAAAGAATTGAAGAAAAAGTTCAAGACTCAAGTTGCAATACTTAAGGATTTTATGGGGGAAAATATAAAATGATGCAAAAAGCATCAAAAGAAGATGGAAGGAAACACAGAGTCATGACACCAAAAAGAACTGATCCACATTCAACCATTTCAGGAGGTAGCATGTGATCAGGAACCGATGGTACTGAAGGAAGAAGTCCAAGCTGCACTGAAGGCATTGGCAAAAAACAAGGCTGCAGGAATTGACAGAATATCAACTGAGATGTTTCAACAAATTGGATGCAGCACTGTAGGTTCTCACTTGTCTATGCCAAGCAATTTGGAAGACAGCTACCTGGCCAACTGACTGGAAGAGATTCATATTTATGCCTATTCCAAAGAAAGGTGATCCAACCAAATGAGGAAACTATAAAAAAAAAATTGTCATTAATATCACACGCAAGTAATATTTTGCTGAAGATCATTCAAAAGCAGCTGCAGCAGTATATTGACACGGAACTGCCAGAAATTCAAGCTGGATTTAGAAGAGGACGTGGAACCAGGGGTATCATTGCTCATGACAGACGGATCCTGGCTGAAAGCACAGAGTATCAGAAAGATGTTTACCTGTGTTTAATTGACTGTGCAAAGGCATTCGACTATGTGGGTCATAACAAATTATGGATAACTTTGCGAAGAATGGGAATTTCAGAACACTTAATTGTGCTCATATGGAACCTGTACATAGATCAAGAGGCAGTCCTTCAAACAGAACAAGGAGATACTGCGTGGTTTAAAGTCACGAAAAGCATGCGTCAGGACTGTATCCTTATATCATACTTATTCAATCTGTATGCGGAACATATAATCTGAGAAGTTGGACTATATGAAGAACCAGGCATCAGGATTGGAGGAAGACTCATTACAACCTGCATTATGCAGGTGACACAATCTTGCTCGGTGAAAGTGAAGAGGACTTGAAGCATTTACTGATGAAGATCAAAAACTATAGCCTTTAGTATAGGTTACACCTCAACATAAAGAAAACAAAAATCCTCACAACTGGACCAATAAGCGACACCATGGCAAATGGAGAAAAGACTGAAGTTATCAAGGAATTCATTTTACTTGGATCCACAACCAACACCCATGGAAGTAGCAGTTAAGAAATCAAAAGACATATTGCATTGGGCAAATCTGCTGCAAAAAAACCTCTTTAAAGTGTTGAAAAGCAAAGATGTCACCTTGAAGACTAAGGTGCACCTGACCCAAGCCATGCTGTTTTCCATCACCTCATATGCATGCAAAACGTGGACGATGAATAAGGAAGATCGAAGAGGAACTGACGCCTTTGAATTGTGGTGTTGCACAAGAATACGGAATGTACCATGGGCTGCCAAAAGAATGAACAAATCTGTCTTGGAAGAAGTACAACCAGAATGCTCCTTAGAAGCAAGGATGGCGAGGCTATGTCTCACATACTTTGGACATATTATCAAGAGGGATCAGTCTCTAGAGAAGGACATCATGCTTGGTATCTAAGTCATGTAGTGCTGCTGTAACAGAAATACCAGCGGATGGCTTTAACAAAGAGAAATTCATTCTCTCACAGTCTAGTAGGCTAAGTCCAAATTCAAGGCATCACCTTCAGGGGAAGGCTTTCTCTCTGTCAGCTCTGGAGGAATGTCCGCGTCATCAATCTTCACTTGGTCTAGGAGCTTCTCTGCACAGGAACCTCGTGTCCAAAGGACACTCTCTGCTCCTGGCATTGCTTTCTTGGTGGTATGAGATCCCCCACTCTCTGCCTGCTTCCTTTTCCTTTTATCTCTTATAAGATAAAAGATGGTGCAGGCCACGCCCCAGCAAAACTCCCTGTACACTGGATCAGGGATGCGACCTTAATAAGGATACTATAATCCCACCTTAATCCTCTTTAACATAATCTAATCTTACCTCATTAATCACAGGCAGAAATTAGGATTTACAACACACAGGAAAGTAACAATCACAAAATGGAGGACAACTACACAATACTGGGAATTATGGCCTAACCAAGTTGACACATTTTTGGGGAACACAACTCAATCCATGATACTTGGTAAAGTAGAGGAAGACACTCAACAAGACAGACTGACACAGTGGCTGCAACAACAGGCTCAAGCTTAACAACAATTGTGAGGATGGCGCAGGACTGGGCAGTGTTTCATTCTGTTGTACGCAGGTTTGCTATGAGGTGGAAACAACTGGCCTGCACCTAACAACAACAACAAAACTGACCTCTAATTTTCTCATGTTTCCTGGTAAAGGGCTAATATTCATCTAAAAAATTTTATCTATACAGCTAAAAAAGTTAAGAAAGGGAGTAGTACAAGAAATTCACTAGAATTATAAATCCAACATTAAAATTAATTATCAGGAATGTGTAAAAGTGCTGCTTAAAAGTTTTCCTGCAAGTACTACAGTCCTCCAAATGTAACATATCAAAAATAGTTAACAACCATCCATTTTGAAAATAATCTGTCATTACCATGTTTTGTTGAAGATGCTTTGCTTTTGAATACCCTAAAAAATATTAGGTTCTAGTAAATAACCATTCAGCCTTCAAAACAAAATCAAAATATGTCCATCTACAAAGTTATTGAACACTCATCCTTTTTAGCAAAGAATGTGCCTTTTGAGGAAAAAAAGAAAAATAAAAAACATGAAGAAAGAAAATGAATGTATCCCAGCACAAATAACCAAATAATTTAAATTATGTATACAATCTAATATAGGTTAATGTTAACTTAGAAAACGAAAAATCTCAAAGGCCAGGATCGCATTTCAACTTTGTATCTTCCAAATCTGCTGTATGTAGGTATTATTTATTGATTAAACTCAAAGGAAATTTACAACATTTTAAGGAAATTTTTAATCAAAAGTAATTGTTACCAAATGCTTCAATCTATTTTGACTATAAAAAAGTACTAATCACTAAAAATTTTTCTAGAACTTCCTAAGCTTTTGGCTTTTAGCTTTTTGGCAATTAACTTCAGTTTAACAATTTTAAAACTTATAAACGTGCTTAAAGTCTTTTAATGGCGACCACAGGTACAACAGAAATGTTGTGCAGTCCTGCGTCATCCTCACAATCATTAGCATGTTTGAGCCCATCCTCGCAGCTACTATACCGATCCATCTCACTGAGGGTCTCCCCCGCCCTTAACTGGCCCTGTACTTAACCAAGGACGATACCCTCTTGTAGTGATGGTTCATTCCTGATGACGTGTCCAAACCTAGTAAGTCAGACACTGTTCTGCTGTGACACATAATTTTTATGGAAGCTCCACTGGAACCTGTCCCTCATGGGTGACCCTGCTGGTATTTGAAATACTGAAGGCATAGCTTCCAGCATCACAGCAATGCATATGCACACCACCGCAATGCTACAAACTGAAAGGCACGTGGTGGAATTTGATAAACATTACCCTTAAATTTGTATTTTATATTAGTTTGGTCACTTAGAATAGATTCATCAGGTTGCTGAAACTTATAGAAAAAAAAATCTTATTTGTAAAATACTAGTTGCCATCAAATCAATTCTGACTCACAGTGATTCCAAGTGTGTCAGAGTAGAACTATGCCCTACAGGGTTTTCAATGGCTACCTTTTCAGGAGCAGCTCACCAGAGCTTTTACTTCTGAAGTGCCTCTGGGTAGACTGGAACCTCTAACCTGAACCTTCCACCTTTCGGTTAGGAGCCAAGCATGTCAACTGTTTGCACCACCCAGGGAATCCATTTGTAAAATATATGGGGATAATTGTACAACTTTCACATTTTACTAATCAGAAATATTTTAAAATATAATCAGTAAAATGATGTGCTAACTACTCTAAGAACATACCAATGCTCTTTAATTTACCAATAAATACTTCTACAAATTATACTCCTTTTACATGCCAGTTCATTTTGCCTTAACAGTCCCTTGGTCTTAAGTCTCTCCCCACTACTTACGGAATAACACAAACATTTAAAGCTCTGCTGCCTTTCTGGAGGTTCTAGGCTACTGAGGATGTTGCTTCTTTTCTGGGTGTAGCTCATGTCTAATAAGGTTGTACTGAGCTGCAATTAGATAACTCAGTCATTGCCATCTAATATAACTTAAGATTGAAAATTACTAAGGTTAAATTAATTTGTTCTCTCTTTTAAAGGAAATTGAGAATTTTGTAATCAGAATTAATTTCAAATAAAACTTAAGGTTCTACTGTGATGAAAACTTTTTATTAGATAAGGGCTAAATGACATAAAAAATGTGCATTACCACAATTTATGAAATCCTCAACAAAGATACCATAAAATTTCTCCCAACTGTCTGGGGTAGGCAGGGATTGTTTAAAAGAACTCTGAATAAAATCCTAGTTCTCACACATACACCAAAATAACTTACGAGAAGTTCCCCATGCAGTTTCTCTCCATTCATCATCCCCAAGAAATATGCCTTTTTGTCCATCTTTTGTTGAATCATCAGGTTCCCAAAACTTTTTGGTAGGCAAAAGCTATTTGGGGAAAAAAAGAAAGTAATTATATTTAAATTGTATTCTAACCACACAGTACCAATATATAGGAGAAAGTAAACGTACCAGTGATACAAGTTAATCTTTAATGCTGATAAAAATTCAGTTACCTATTTCCTAATTTGGCTCGTTGATAACAACTACTCCCAACTTACATTTAGGTACTGGCTCTAATAAGTACAGACCTGAACGTTAATCAAAGTCCACTTCTCACTTTTCTACACTTTCAGATGGTTTTATAATTATGTGATTTTCTTTATAAACTTCTTCATAAGGCTTACTGAATTTCTTATACAAGAACAGGTCATTAAACAAAAATGCCTACAGGAATGATTAAAATTTTCCCTTCACTTCCAAGTAGTGCCCTTTTTTGTGGACCACTTTTCCTATCCTACAGCTTCCAGCACAAAAAAAGATGCTTTTCATTCTTATTTCAGTTACTCAATGGACATGAATGTCACAACTCTTACTAGCTCTCAAATACTAGCAACTTGTCAACTCCAAATCAGAGTTCTATGGAGAAACACAGGAAAGACTCCAAATATTAGAGATAACAATCTCAAGCCTCTATGTTCTATCTTACATTGTCACATACACAGTTCATGAAAATTGTGATGCTATAGCTATTCATGAATTACTGAAAATGTACACGTGACTAACTGCTATTTATTCTTTAATATTTATCCAGTTCTCTTCTCTCTACCTTCTCTGACCACTCAGAGGAGGTGGACTGGGGATATGTATGCTTGAAAAGAGATTGGTTTTCTGAGATATGCATTTTTCATACAAGCATTTGTAAGACTTACATTACTCTCAACCTGTAATTAGGTCCCAGTCTTTCATTACTCTTTACCAAACTTATACACACTTCTATTATTAAATTACCTGTGTTTACCTCCTTAAGGGCAGACTGACCTCATCTTCAGAGACAGTTCGCAATATACAAACTAGCTACAATAGAATGTAACTTAGTAACACCTAAATTGGGTCTGAAAGATAAATAAGATGGTGCCTGTGTGGAGGATGAGGGAGGCACAGCAAAGCATGAACAAAGGCAAAATTTGAGAAAACACAGTGTGTAGAACAAAGAGGGAGATGGAGAAACAGATGCAGGAAGGTCAAAAATCAATGCTAACTAAGTCAGATTATGAGGAACCTTAAAGACACGCTAAGGGTACTGGATGTTATATTGAGAGTAGTGGGAGTGAAGAAAGGTTGGCAAGAATGACATCACTATGTTTTAGGAAACAACTCAAGTGGCAGTAAGAATAATGGATAGGAAGGAGGAAAGATGAAAGGCAAGGAAACCATTTAAGAGAATTACAACTGGTCCAAGAGACACTGGGTATTGGCAGAAAGAACTAAAAAAAAATCTATAATGGATTTGAGAAATATTTAGAAGACTCAATAGGATCTGAATACAAATAAGGTGGGGACGGATAAGAAGAATAAAACTTCAAATTACAGGTAGCAAGGCAGATGGTAGTGCTGTTGACCAAAATGGAAAAACTGGAGAAGTGACACGGTGTTCTGCTATTGTTTTTAGAAGGGGCAGGGGAGGGGGGAATTCGATTTGGCCACGTTCCTAATTTACATATCAATTTTAAAAGAAACTAACTTCTGCTATTTTAGAAAAGTTTTTGTACGTTAGGATCTTCCTGGGCTGCAAATGATTTGTAATAAAGTACAGACATCTAACAATAATCTGCTTTAACAGAGATCCCAGTAAGTGAAATGCAACCTGTTAGTTTGGTGCTTTTTTTTTTTTCTTTAATTCATTATAAAAACCAGCAAAAAACCTCATTGCCATCGAGTCGATTCTGACTCATACTGACCCTACAGGACAGAGTGGAACTGCCCCATATCCGTTTCCAAGGGGCGCCTGGTGGATTCGAACTGCTGACCTTTTGGTTAGCAGCCCTAGCTCTTAACCACCATGCTACCAGGGTCTACTCATTATAAAAGTCATGTAAATACTCACATAAAATGTAAAGCTGATAATGCAACATCAAAGCACCATATTTGATATATTTAGCTAATTAAACTTTCATTTACAGTAAAACCTAAGTCAATCCCTTAAAAATACTGTACACAAATAAGCCATTTCAGGCAGAAGTGACTTTACTGCATCCTTAATGACAGGAAATATCTCAATATCAAAATAAAAGTCATAAACAGGAAATTTAAACAAAGACAAGTTACAACAACTAATAGAAGCGCTCATTACAGACAGCGAAGTGTACGAAACAGGCCAATCTTCTGAGGTAGCAGAAATAATAGAACCCTTTTGAGTAGACTGTTCCGAAGTCTTCTAGAGTAAGATTCTACACAGTGCCTTGACAGACCACTGTTTAAAATGTAAAATGTACTCCTCAAAATAAGACAAACAACTATGTCAAGCACTTACCAACTGTGCTTATTTTGCTAGCACTGTTCTAGGAGTATCTCCTCCATTTTGCAAACATACATAAATTATCATGCAGAGAAATACAACTTCGTAGCTAATAAAACTGAGATCTCTCCTACCAAAGGCCTTCACCAACATTCTAGAAACAGCTTTCTGTGAGTTTAGAAATTGATTTCAAATATTTTTAGAGAACTACTAGCTTATAATCAAGAATAGGTTAAAATGAACAAAATATAGAGTAGGGCAGCAATTCAGGAATAGAACAGTTTAAAAAAAAACAAACTTAAGTGATATACTGACTGAAATGACAATGAAAATAGGTATTTGCCCTGGAGACTCTTTTACCTTAGTAGAAACGGAAGAACATAACAGTAGGGTTGAAATCTTGAGAATCTATAAAATAAATCATCTAGTATCATTTCACACTAGTTTCGTAGTGCACAAAAGCGGTAACACAAGGTCAGGCAACTCATTATTTCTTGTCAGCCTGTTCTTCTGTCCTTCCAACTCAGAAATGATTGAGTGGACATACAAATTCATTTCCAAACTGTCCACTCTTTTATAAGTTCTTTCCTTCAAGAAGCATTAATGGCTTGTCCTGATCATCTCCACAAATAAATCAGTCAGCATCCTACCATACTATTAAAAAAAAAAATTCCTGCTATAAGGGGTTTATGCTATGAGTCACATTTACACTTGAAACAGTTTTCTAGTACAGAGTATTATGTGAAATCCTCAAAGCCATCAAATTAACAAAATCCTAAGAATTAAAAAGATGTAAAGTTGAAACATCTACACCATGTTTTAAACTAAAATGTTCATGTAACTCTCTTTCAAACTGGGACACTTTTGACAATGAGAGTGCCACAACAGGTGTATATGTAAGACTATCCTAGGCAGATCAGGATACGGTCATACTATTTATAACGGAAGTGCATAAAAGATAGATATAGATGCTAATAACTACGTTGTACAGAGAACAAAAGAAACAAAGTTCATTCCCTAGAACCCCAGATTGGTGCTTTTCCAGACTTTATCTTTTCTGTTAATAAAAGATATTAAACTTAATTTTTTCAACTGAGACCACTTGCCCAAAACTTCTCCATTCCTAACATGAGCAAGCATTATTAATGCTGTCATTTCCAATGGGAAGTAGTGTTGTAAACAGTAGGACATTCAAGGTCAGACTGCTCTTCAAGCACTATGATGTGACTTTAAATCAGTTAATTCAACTTTCTGAACTTCAGTTACCTCACCTGTAAAGGGTAATAATATAATTCCTGCCACAGACTTATTATGAGGTTAGATGCATAGCATCTAGTACACGGCAGACACGTAACTACCAGGTATGTTCACCACCAAACGCATGAATCCTTTAATATTATAAAACATTAATGACACACTGGCCGACAACATTTGAGTGGCTGGTTATTTCGAAGGACTATAATATTATTCATTACAAAGATTGCATCTATAGTTGTCACCTTTTCTTGAATCAATCTGGGTATCCTAAGGGGATCATGAAATCTCATTACTTATTATTTATGAAGAACAGCTGGCTAATATAAAAAATATAGTCATATCTTAAATAAGAAAACGGAATCAGAGGTGAAACAAATTGCCCAAGGTTACATTCATAGTAAACGGCAACATCAGAATTTGAAGTCAATTCTCTTTACAGTTATCAGAGAGTTCTTTCCAAGTCATCAATATTTTAGAAAATTTCCAATATTCAAATACTATTACCTATTTTATGTAAATAACGTGCGCCTTTTACGTTTGTTTGCCAACTGCCCCCCAACGAGGTATTTTCATTAAGTGCTGCTATGCTAATTTTTTTACAGCAACATGTAAAAAAAAACTGACATATCTGAAAATACCTCCCAGGGGAAGGGTGCACACAGCAAACAAACAGAAGGTGCACGTCATTTGCGTAAAAGTTCAGTAGGTATAATAAAAAAGTAAAAGTTTAAGATATCATCACGATATTCTTCCCATAAGATGTAGCCATTCATTATAGTGAACATAGACTAAGATAGGGTTGCTGAGATAGGGATTATGTAAACAAAACTATGGTCAGCTACTTAAACGCTGTTTGAAACAGACGATTTCCATGCCAGTTATTCCTAAGCTCAGATCAGAGCTGGAGCATTTGAAAGGTATACATACAAAAGGTTATTCTTGCTGTATTCAAAGAAGTCAGTCTTATGAAAAGTCATACTATTCATGGTTGATATAAGAAAAAAACAGAAGTTTCCTTACTTCCCTACCCAGTACGTCTTCCACTTCACTTTACCGTATCTGGGATCTTGTTTGTCGTTAGTCGCCATTGAGTCAGTTTTGACTCACGGCGACCCTACATGTGCAGAGTAGAACGGAGCTTAGTGCATAAATATTTTAAAATGTTATTATGTCACAAAAGACAAGAGGGAGCATTATTTATCATACTAAGCTATGAAAATACTTCCAAAATAAAACACATTAACTCAGTGATTTAAAGTTAAATTCTGGGTTCCATGAAGAATTTCAGGTAGGGTCCTTTTTCCTCTTATTTGAAAAATAAATAGGTGTCCAGTTACATATGCACCAACAACCTGGAGAAGGTAACAGGTAGAGGTATGCGTCTCTACAGTGTAGGTGATTAAAACGTTATCCTAATAAAGCTGAGTTCAACCTCCTGTGGATCAGCTTTGCTCTTTCTAAGCCACATGACATAACTTGAGTCAGAAGGTCTTTTGACAAAAACGTGCTATTAATAAAAAAAAATGGAAGAGTTTATGAATGGATGAACACAAATCGTTCCCATTTCTGAATGAACAACTAGAATAGACTGTCCTTCTAATAATGGGTCAGTAAAGTCATCATAAGTTACAAAAAGTGGCACGTCTGAAATTAGTCCTATATGTAAATGCAGTGCTTTATACACCAGAGAGCTACAACAACTTAAGACATAATAAGCAAAAACTTTTATTTTTTAGAGAAAAAGTCAAGGCTAGGGCAATCCATTAAAAAGGATTTTGCATTAAAAAAACATACAAGCAGTTTTAGAAAACTTAAGAGCCAGAAACTCGAGGCTGCTCTTAATTTATTCCAATGAATAAATTCTGGGATAAAACAAAACAAAAAAAACCTCACCTGTCAGGAAAGGAGGAGAAGACTGGTGAGAGAGAGACAGGCAAAGAAGGAAATCCCAGAAGGTTCCCTGCTGCCTGTGAGATGAGGAAAGATAGAAAGGCTTGTGGGAGAGAGAACCCAGAGTCAGATATCTGAGGTTTCTTAGCTATCTCTTAGAGGTAACAGCAAAAATACCTTAGTGAATAACAGTTTATTTTAAAGTACATGTTTACTAGATGAAGGTCACAGATGCACTATAACCTGCTGCTATCCGTCAAGTAGCACCCATTCTAAACCTTGAACAATTTTACTCTGCATGTTGGACATTTCCATAAGGCCTGGATTTAAGCTTATTTATTTTAACCTACTATTCGACCCAGCTCTTCTTTTCAAAAAACCTCACATACCCCTCTTTCTCCTACCCTCGAACAACTAATCCCTTTAACCACTGATCATGACATTTTTGAACTGCAAAGCATTTGGGGCTGTCAAATGCTATTTAGAAAGGAAGGAAAAAAGAATCAACTTGTAAATATATATACAATGTAGATGTGGGAAATAAAGTGTAGGGGGTCTAACTAGAATTAAATAGGGTGTGACTCTCTTTGCTCTTAAAAGAATCAGCAAATTTACATTTGTCACAGATCGAAAGGCTGAAACACTGTTCAAACCTGCTTTTAAGATGTTATTCCGCTTTCTAAAGATCAAAGAAAACAAGCAAGTGACAGGAAAAGAATGAAGGCCCTTTTCAACTGCCTGTTTCATTCCCACATAATGTAAATAATGCGTAAGTAGCCACTCCACTGCAGTGAAGCTATAAGTTTTTTGTTTGTTTGAATAAAAAAACTATTCCCTCTCTCAAATTTCTCTTAGGGCCCAGAATTTTACCTTATGCACTGGACTAACAAGTTTATTTTGGCAATACTTAAGCACCTTAACTCACCCTTAAATCAGTCCTCTGAAAATGACAAACTCTTTGGAAAACGCTGTTCTGGAGAAGGGGAGGGTTAGCTAGCTGCAGGGTGCCCTCTTGTGGCCCAGAGGAGTGACTGGACTCTTTTTCTGCATCTGAAGAGCACAGCATTGGATGGAGTGAGTCTCATGAAGGTCTAATCTACCAAAGTAAAATAATCTCCAGAAGCAAGCAGTTAATTACATGTTGTAGATCTGTTCAGTTATTTTCTAGGATCAAAGTCCATACTAAGTTAGGTATTACAGAACTTGACAAAGATGTGACCACAGGGGCTTTCGTAACCCAAGTTTTCTAAATATTCATTAGGTATATGGAAAAGCTAAGTATTTTTGATATCTTAAAATATGTAATGGTGAGATTAAATGGTGCGTGCAAAGAAAATTATATATTAACAAGATTGATAAAATCCATTAAAAAATTTAGAGTACCTACTATGTGCTAGGCATTCAAAGCTAACAACCTATAAGGGAGAGAGAGAAACACAGAACAAATAAACTATGACCAGTAATATAATAAAAGTATGTACAAAAAACTATGAAAAGTCAGATGAGGAAGTAATTAATTTTACTGCAGATAGCAATAGGACGACAGATAAGAGTCTTTTCAGTAGTCTCACAGAGGATTAAGAGTTTATTAAGCAAAAAGCTATGGGTGAACAACACAGATTTTACAAGGGAGAATAGTGAACAGACAAGTGTCGCTAAAGCAAAGGTAGCACACATAAAAAATACAGGACAAGGGTAAAGAGTTTTCTTCCGAGCAAAGTTAATTACGGTTCATTACCAAAACACAAGACATTCTCTAAACAATTCAATCAGATAACCTAGATAACCACGCTAAAAATTACTTACTGCTAATAATGAAAAACAAATAACAACAACAACAAAACTCCTTAAAATCTTAAAATCACTATAACTACAGAATTCCACGACCTAAGATTAAACCCAACATCATTTAGGACATGTAACCATCATTTTCAAGATTGATTTAAAAAAAAAAAACTCAATGGTTCAAATAAACAAAAGTAAGGTATAAATTCTTAGTATTCATAAATATTTACCTCTCCCATTCCCCGAGATTCTAATGCAAGAGCTTGAAAATCATGATTCATTTCATCCACAGATCAAACCTGCTGAATAACAAAAACAAAAATTAGTAAAAAGATACCTTAAACAACAGGCTGCATCAACTATTTTTATTATATATCACTGCTATTATTGATATTGGGATGACCAGAGATGGGCAAGAAGTGATTTATCTATGAAGACAGGTTTTCTCAAATATGTGCAAAGATAGAGCACATGATAACAAGATACAGTAAAATTTGTGGGAAAAGCTGGAGTTGAGTGTCCTTGCTGGATTATTCCGTATGCCAACAGAAACTCCTACTAAATTCCTGAGCAATGGACTAGATGGATAAAGAGTAGAAGGGAACTCAGGTATCAAAATAGTTATCATTTTCTTTTTCAGAAATTATTATTTTGCATCACAGTACAACACAAACATAACATGAAAGGGAGGTAAGTGTTCACGGGTGATCTCGAGGCAGGAGTTAAGTGCTCTCTACTATAACAAACTGGGTTAGAAGAAACTGGAAGGATGTGGGAACATGGGTGACAAGATTTCCGGACAAACCAAGGCGGATGGAGCCTCTGGTTCTGAGCGGTGAAGTGGAGGGGTGTGGGAGAGGAGGTGGGTCAACAAGGCAGACCCGGGTCTAC
Organism: Elephas maximus indicus; assembly: GCF_024166365.1. Taxonomy (NCBI): domain Eukaryota; kingdom Metazoa; phylum Chordata; class Mammalia; order Proboscidea; family Elephantidae; genus Elephas; species Elephas maximus. Next base: position 36,812,036 of record NC_064830.1, read on the forward strand.
AGAGGCAGAGGGACTGAGCTGCCTCCCCGACACCCCAGTCCCAGTATTTCCCTACCTGGCCCCCTGACCTGGGCCTCAGATAATCACCACCTGCCTCTTCACAACATGGTCATTGGCACTGACCTGTGGCATGCTGGGGATGTAGTGAAATGGCCAACAAGGCTAAGCTTAGTCACTTTGTGTGCATCTGTGCCTCACTCTGTAATGGATTAAATTGTGTCATCAAAAAGCGTGTGCTGTAAATCCTAACCCCTATACCTGTGAATCGACTCGATGGCACTGGGTTTGGTTTTTGGTTTATACCTGTGAAACAACTTGACAGCAATGGGTTTGGTTTTTATACCTGTGGAGGAGCCCTGGTGGTGTAGTGGTTAGTGTTATGGCTGCTAACCAAAAGTTCGAATTCACCAGCTGCTCCTTGGAAACCATATGGAGCAGTTCTACTCTTTTCTACAGGGTTGCTATGAGTCAGAATTCACTAGATGGCAATGGGGTTTTTTTTAATACCTGTGGTTGGAGCCCTGGTGGTGCAGTGGTTAAGAGCTCAGGCTGCTAACTAAAAGGTTGGCAGTTTGAATCCACCAACTGCTCCCTGGAAACCCTATGAGACAGTTCTACTCAGTCCTGTATGGCCGCTGTGAGTTGGAATCAGCTAAACAGCAACAGATTTTCTGGTTGTTAGACCTATGGTTGGAGCCCTGGTGGTGCAGTGGTTAACAGCTTGGCTGCTAACCAAAAGGCCAGCCATTAGAATCCACCAGCCTCTCCTTGGAAACCCTATGGGGCAGTTCTACTCTGGTTTATACCTTTGGTTATAAACCTATCTGGGAATGGGTCTCCCTTGCTGAATGTTATATTAATGTAGCAGTATTAGTGTGGGGTGTGCCTTAACTCAATCTGGTTTGAAATATAAAAGAACAGATTAAGTACACAGTAAAGAAGCAGGCATGGGGGAAGATAGACGCCACGCCACACCACATGAGATCTCCAAGGAACCAAGAAACACAATCTGAAAAGAGACAAGGACCCCCGCCCAGAGCCAAAAGAGAGCGAAAGCTTTCCCCTAGAGCCACATCCTGGGTTCGGATTTCTAGCCTCCTAAGCTGTGAGAAAATAAATTTGTTTCTTAAAGCCCCCCCCACCAAAAAAATTATTTTGCATCATTTAATACTTTTCACAGTTAATATTTTCAAAATTTCCTGGCCTTTCAATATTTGCAGCTCTTACACCAATGATAAATAAAAACAAATTTCACTGCAAATATTTAAGTAGTAAAATATACTCAATAGAAGTTACCCAGTTCTACTTCAATGCAACACATAATCTGCTATGAGAGTATTAAATTTCTTGAAGAACAATTCCTTTTCTTTCTTCTCAAACTAAGTAAAAGCATGTTTTTCTATCTTGCTATTCTTAACGAATAGTTTATATTGTTTTTTATCTCTTACGTGACAAAATGTTTTGAGCCAATGGCTCTTTGCCCCCCGCACTAGCACTGCCGGAGAAAACATTTCGAGATTAAAGTCACTACAAATTCATAGCCTTCAAATGCAACTGGACCTTAGTTGTAATCCTGTTATTTTCCCTAGTCAATTTTCTCCAAAACACCACAGCATTTGACATTATGAAGCACCCCTCCCTTCTTGAAATACTTTTCACTGTTACTACTTTGTTTCTTATGAAAATTCCTCTTATCACTTCATGTTTCCAGGAGCTTCTTCACAGACTCCTATTTTCTCTCCCACCCCTTAATTCTGTCCAAGACACTGTCCTCTCTATCTCTGCCTTTTATCCTGAGCAATCTCATCCACTCATTGCTTTAAGTGCCACAGATCTGCTTAGGACCGCACACATTCGTATTTACAAACTATATCTTCTTCCTCAAAATTCCCAATTATCTCCTTCCCTCTCCTCCCACCCCATGTACCACAGGAACATCCAGCTTACTTTCTTCCCACTTCTAACTTTAATTCTTTCCTTTCTTATACCCAATATCCAATCACTTACCAAGTCCTGTCAAGGTGACTTCCTGCCTCATTTAAATCCATCCATTTCATTCAATTCCAACTACCTCATTGTTCAGACCACTACCATCCAAAATAATCTTTTCCTGTTTTCCCATCCTGCAAACTAATCTCTAAAATGCAATGGATCATCTTTCTGAATCATATAATTTGATCATGTGACTCCAAATCCCTTAACGGGGCTTACGTGGAGAACCATCAGACTCAAATCATAGTGCTGGCACCTACTAGCCTGTAACTCTGGACAATGAACCTCAGCCTTCTCTTCTCAATTTCCTCATCTGAGGATAACTGTAGTGCCTGTCACATGGACTTGCTGTAAGAACTGAATTAGACGACATAAAACACTTAGAACAGTTCTTGGCACATGGACAGTCAAAGGGAGCTACTAAAAGCTCTCCGATCTTTTCATCAGATGGTGCTGGAAAAATCAGATGTCCATATGCAAAAAAAAAAAAAGAACTTTAACACACACCTCACATCTTAAAAATCAACTCAAAATAGATCATACACATAAAGGTAAAACTTAAAATTATAAAATATCTAGAAAAATACAGAAGAAGAATGTGTGACCTCATGTTTGGCAACGAATTTTTGGATCAACATCAAAAAGCACAATACATATAGGAAAAAATTGATAATTTGATCTTTATTAAAATTAAAAACTTTGCACTACAAGACACTGTTAAGAGAATGAAAAAAACAAGCCATACGCTAGGAAAAAAGTTTGCAAATAACATAGCTGATAACGGACTTGTATACAGAATATACAGAGAACTCTTTTTAAAAAACTGACAATGAGAACAAGCCCAATAAAAAAATAAGTAAAATACCTGAACAAATACTACATGGAAGAAGATATAAAGAAAGCAAATAAGCATATGAAAAGATGCTCAACATCATTGCTCTTTAGGGAAATGCAAATTAAAGACTATAATGAGATGCATCTACACATCTATTAGAAGCCTCTGAGTGGAGCAAACTGGTTAAGTATGCCACTACTAGTCACAAGGCTGGCGGTTCAAACCTCTCCAGAGGCATCTCGGAAGACAGGTCTGGTGATCCGCTTCTGAAAGGTTACAGCCTTGAAAACCCTATGGAGCAGCTCCACTCTGCATATATGGGGTTGCCATGAATCAGAAGTGACTCAACAGCAAGTAACAACAACAAAGACATCTATTAGGATAGCTAAAATTAGCCACATAAGATAAAACTATCAGTATCTTCTGGTCCGGAGCAAAGGGAAGTAGAAGAAAGTAAAGACTCAGGGGAGCGAGTCCAAAAGACTAACTGACCATATGAATCACAGCCTACACGACCTCAAGTCCAGAAGAACTAGATGGTGCCTGGCTACCACTACTAACCGCTCTGACTGGGATTACAACAGGGGTCCCAGACAGAGTGGGAGAAAAATGTAGAACAAATGATCAAATTCACAAAAAAGACCAGACTTATTGGTCTGACAGGAGGAACCCCTGAGACTATGGGCCTTGGGCACCCTTCTAACTCAGAACTGAAGCCACTCCTGAAGTTCACCTTTCAACCGAATATTAACCCACCCACTGCCGTCGAGTCAATTCTGACTCATAGTGACCTTAAAGGACAGAGTAGAACTGCCCCATAGAGTTTCCAAGGAGCGCCTGGTGGATCTGAAGTGCTGACCTTTTGGTTACCAGATGTAGCACTTAACCACTACGCCACCAGGGTTTCCAACCAAATACTAATACTAGGCAGGCCTATAAAACAAACAATACTACATGTGAGGAATATGCTTCTTAGATCAATCAAGTATATGACATCAAATGGGCAACACCTGCCTAAAAATAAAAATGAGAAGGTGGGAAGGGACAGGAAAACTGGACGAATGGAACTGGGGGAACTTGGGATATGAAGGAAAGGGAGAGGGTGCTGACATACTGTGGAATTGCAACCAATGCCATCAAACAGTTCGTGTATAAATTTTTCAATGAAAAATTAATTTGCTCTGTAAACTTTCACCTAAAGCACAAGAAAAAAAATTGTCACATTAAAAAAAAAAAGGAATAGCTAAAATTCAAGAGCAGGAAAAAAATAAAAAATAAAAAACCTGGAAAGAATGCGAACGTAGAGTAACAGCAACTCTAATCACTGGTGGGAATGTAAAATGACGGACACTTTGGAAAACAGTTTGACAGTTTCTTAAAAAGTTAAACACACCATAAAAAAAACCAAACCCGTTGCCATCAAGTTGATTCTGACTCATAGAGATCCTCAAGGACAGAGCAGAACTGCCCCACAGGGTTCCAAGGAGCATGTGGTGGATTTGAACTTTCGACCTTTTGGTTAGCAGCTGTAGCTCTTAACCACTACGCCACCAGAGTTTCCAAACACACCATATAACCCACCAATTCCACTCCTAAGTATTCTACCCAAGTGAAATGAAAATGTTCACACAAAACCTATATAAATATTTATAGTAGCTTTATTCCACAAGCTAAATGTCCTTCAATAGATGAATGTATTTTTAAAAAAAAAAAAAAGAGAGAGAAACTGAGACCCAGGCTGACAGATTCCTCTAAGTATACAGGAAATTCACAAAGGTCACTAACCAATTTGGAATGTACCCAAGAACAGGTAAAAAGGAACAAAGACATATTGGAGACACAGTGATCATAAAATCACCCCCTTGGTGACACTTGTTAACCACGAACTCACTTAAAGTTCACCGTAATCTGCTTTTTGTCCTTGTTCCCTGAGAAAATAGTCCTAAACCTCTAAAGTCTCCTAAGTAACTGAGATATTTGTACTGTGCAAATAAATGAGGGCTGGCTGGGAAACAAGCACTACCAGGTTAACCCAGGAAGAGGAACAGGCCGCTGTTGTCGGCTGCCATCAAGTCAGCGCCCAGCTCATGGCAATCCAATGCACAATGGGGTCGGACCATTGTGATCCACAGGATTTTCACTGGCTGATGCTTTTGGAAGTACATCTCCAGGTTTCTCCTCCTAGTCTGTCTTAGTCTGGAAGCGCCACTGAAACCTGTTCAGCATCATAGCAACACGTAAGCCTCCACTGACAGACAAATGGTTGCTTATGAGGTGCAGTGGCCAGGAACTGAATTCCGGGTCTCGCACATGGAAGGTAAGAATTCTTCCACTGAACCACCACAGCCCTCACTAATTACATTAAATGTTAATAAAGGCAGAGACTGTTAGAATGACTAAGACCCAACTACTGTATATGCTATCTACAAGAGATGAACTTTAAACATAAAAGCATAGATGGGTTCAAAGTAAAAAGATGTGTGGAAAAGACACAGAAGTCTAGAGTGGCTATATTAGTATCAGATAATGTAGACCTCAAAACAAAAAGTATTCTCAGAGATAAAAAGGGATATATTATAATGATAAAAGTGTTGATTAATCAGGAAGGCATAATAAATGTTTGTGTCTAGTAAAAGTTTCAAAATACATGAAGCAAAAAATGACTGAATTAAGAGAAAGACAAATTCACAATAATGTATTTCCTATGTAATTCCCATTCTACTCCCTAACTAATCTAATTACTTAACTCTTGATATCAATTCCCTTTTTCCTCCAATAAATTTAGCCAATGAAGATCAAACTGGACCTAATAATAATACAACCGTAAGTCCATAGGCTATTTAAAGTCTCATAGATGGGTCAGGTGTATACTTCAGCTTGAAGGGAGGCAGTTTCTGAGCAATATAGTAAGATCTTTCTAAATCACAAATGTTATATTCATTTTACATATTTTTGACAAGATTTAAACCAAGAGACTAAGCTACAGGTTACAGCTGTATTAGATGTGAGAAACAACAGCACTGTGGAAGAGGCATTTATTTAAAATAGATGATGGATTCAAAAGGCATTTCATAAATAGGAGTCAAATTCAAAAGTTAACTGTTATGGGGAAGGAGGAATGAAAGAAGGTGAATTTCAGATTTCTAACTTGGGTAAGTAGGTAGACAGTAATACCATTAAGAGAGTGACAGGAGGAATAAATATAATTAAGAGATCATTAGTTCAGCTTCAGAAAGCACTGAATAGTGGTTAAGTGCACCAGCTTGAGAATCAGACAGACATAGGATTAAGCCTAAGTTCCATCACTTCCTAGTACTGGGATCTTCAGCAAGTAATTAACTTCCGGAGGCCTCAATTTTCTCCTTTGTAAAGTGAGGAAAATATGATACCTCAGAAAATTCTATTAAGGAAAAAGATCACACATTTAATACATTCAGCACAATGCCCAGCACATATTAAGCACTTAGCAACATAGGTGGTTACGTTAATCTTTTTGTCATACAAGTGGGACACCTACATGGAGAAATAACAAGTACCTGGAAATGTACATCAGGTCAAGGATGAAAGAACCGTTAAAAAAAAAAAAAAAAAGATGGGAACATTTCAAAAGGACACAAGAGTCAGCTTTAAGGGGCTTCTACTAGTCAAATCAGGAAAAATTTTAATATCAAAACAAGCAATGAAGTAATGGATTATAATCTTTCGTATACTAAAAAATGTATACCAAAAATAAGTTAGGAGAGAAAGGAACACTTTTACAGTGGTTTCAACACCAACTAATTACTGTTGAAGAAATTACAGTTTTAGAAAAATCACCATTTTGCAACCATCATAGTAACTGATTCATTCTCCAATGATACACAAACGGCCAACAATCACATGAAAAGATGCTCAACATTATTAGTCATTAGGGAAATGCAAATTAAAACCGCAAGGAGGTACCACTTCACACCACCACCAGCTTCTTGGAAACCCTATGGGGCAGTTCTACTCTGTCCTATAGAGTCGCTATGAGTCGGAATGGACTGGATAGCAATGGGTATGGGTAAAATGGTTATTAAAAAAAAAAAAAAAAATGGAAAACTAGTCCAGGATTTGGAGAAAATTGAACTCACACACTGCTGGTAGGAAAGTAAAATGATTCAGTGGAAACTGGCAGTTGCTCAAAAAGTTAAACATAGCATTACCATATGACCCAGGAACTCTGCTTCTAAGTACACACCCCAAACAAAGGAAAAAAGGTATTCAAATACATGGGCTTCCATGTTCACAGCAGCACTTACTCTCAATAGCCAAAAAAAAAAAAAGTAGAAAAACAGCCCAAATGTCCATCAATAAATGGATAAACAAACTGTAGTATACACATACGATGGAACATTATCCAGCCATAAAAGGGAATGAAGTACTGATACTAATTACAACATGAATGAACCTTGAAAACACTATGCGAAGTAAAAGAAGCCAATCACAGGTCACATACTGTACGATGCCATTTATATAAAATATCCAGAGCAGGTAAAACCTTAGACAGAATGCAGATTGGTAGTTGCCAGATGTAAAGAGGGGGGAGGATGGGGAACAGCTGCTTAATGGATACAGCACTTCTTTTGGGGTTTTAGAGCTATAAAGAGGTGGTAGCTGCACAACACTTTGAACTTAATAAATGCCGCTAAATTTTTTACTTAAAAATAGTTAATTCTAGCTGGTAATAGGGAACCCAGGGTTGAGAAGAGAGTGTTGACATGTCGTGGGGTTGTTAACCAATGTCATAGAACAATGTGTGTACTATTTAATGAGAAACTAGTTTGTTCTGTAAACCTTCATCCGAAGTACAATAAAAAAATAAGAAAAAAATAACTGAATTAATATCATGTTAAAGTAGTATACAATTACCTTGACTTGATCTGAAATAAATGGTGTGCTAAGGTTTCAATTGCTACAAATGACAAGATAAATGTAAAAGCGCCAGCTAAACTATAAAACGCTAAAGGTACCACAGTCGTTAAATTTATCTGTAAAATAGGAATTTAAAAAAATGTATTTTTGTTTTTAAATGTAGAATTTTTTTTAGCTTATAAGACTGGTATATGCTTTTTGCTGAAAATTTGAATGTTTCCTATAGAAAGGAAAAAAACTACTCTCAAAGCCTGCTACTACGATCATTTTGATGTTTTCTTCAGGTTTTTTCTCAGCACATTAGAATATAAATTGTGATCATAGAGTTAGATGTTACGTGTATTCTTCGAAATTTGACTTTAATGTTTATATGATAACCCATTATGTCTCTTCATACATGATTTAACCATTTACCTGTTACTGGACATTTAGGTTGGTTTCAACATTTTGTAATTTTACATTTAAGTACATAAAGATTCCTAACTGAACTCCTTTCCAGTTGAAATATTTCTGAAATTAAATTTGATCTTAACTGATTCAGGCAGGAATCAATGGATACTAAAGCTGGTGGATGGAAGTTTGATGAGGAACAAGGATATTTAAACAGTCTGATTGTTATTTCCTTATCAACAATGTATTAAATACAAATTTGAAAAAAGTAACTTTCTAGAGATGAAACCAAGGGACACCACCTTACCCAAGTAATGAAAGTTAACATCATCAGTAATGGGACCAACAGAGTACAAAACATTACAAACTGACCTTGTGTGCCCCCTGTTGGGAAGCACTAGAAAGAACACAACATCATTTGTTATTCCTAAATGTATAATCTCAATCAAATCATTAGAAAATGTCAGATGAATTCAAATTGGGGGACAGTCTATAAACTATTTTATATAGCTCTTCAAAATGTCAATGTTGTGAAAGACAAAGAAAGGATAAAAACTGTTCCAAATAAAGAAACCAAAGAGACATGGTAATTAAATGCAATGCATGATACTGGATCTGATGTTGGATTAGAAAAAAATTGCTGTACGACACTGAGAAACGGTGAAATTGAAATGCAGGGCCGTACATTAAATAAAATAGTGTCAATGTCACATTTCCTGAATTTGGTAACTGTACTGTGTTTGCTTAAGAGAATGTACTTCTCCTCAGAAAATAAACATCTAACATGTATTTTATCTAAGTACTAATAGATAAACGGATACCAACTCATTTGGCAGAATGACAGCTTTGAAGGTTAATATTTTTCTCCTTAAAAATGGTACTTGGTAAACTGACACAAAGGAATAGGGAAATGTGATGTGACTAACTAAATGTCCACGTGCCATCTGTTACTGTCGATCCTCGTTATTCATAGATTCAGGATTTGCGAATTGGCTGCTTGCTAAGGTTTATCTGTCGCCCCAAATCAATACATACAGCACTTCTGCAATCATTTACGAACGTTTTCAGAGCAGCAAAAAATTCTGAGTCACTCAACGTGCACATTTCCAGCTGAAGTCAAACACGGTGACACTTTTTTTTTTTTTTATCAGTTCTTATACTATAAACAAGTATCCTTTCTGTAGTCTATTTAGTACCACATTTTTCGCATTTTTTGTGCTTTTTTTTGGGTGACTTCACTGTTTAAAATGTCCCCAAAGCATAGTGCTGAAGTGCTATCTAGTGTTTCTAAGTGCAAGAAGGCTGGGATGTGCCTTATGGAGAAAATACGTCTCAGGTAAGCTTCGTTTGAGCATGAGATATAGTACTGCTGGCTGTGAGGGTCAATGTCAATGAATCAATACAGACGTCCAGAAAAAGGAAGAGGAAATTCGCCACCCTGTACGCGAGGTCACTTCAGAAAGTACTAAAGTAACATGCTTGACGAAGCTATGGAAAAGCAGCTAAATGTGTAGATTCATGAGATGACAACTAATTTTAAAAAAGCACACTGTACAGCATTGTTGTAAGACTGAAAGCTAAAAAAACTTACGGTCACATTACCTGGGGTCAGGAAAATGTTAAAACTTCTCAGCTAGTGTTTTATTATAAAGAAACAATGCATATATTTCTAAGAAATGCATATTAAATGAGCTGTCTTAAATAGAAGCACACATAAAACAAGCTTATGTATAAACTGGCAGAAATGTTGTGACCAGACGCTTGCAAGAACCTAACCCTGTATTTCCCCTAGAAGCAATCACTTGGTATTCATAAAGTCCGTGTCTGTGGTAACTTTATAGAATAAGACTGCTACAAATAGTAAGAATCAACTGTACTTATATTAGGCATTAAACTTACCTAAGGTTAAAAACCAAACCAAACTCATTGCCATTGAGTCGATTCTGATTCATAGTGGTTCTACAGGACAGAGTAGAACTGCCCTATAGGGTTTCCAAGGAGCAGCTCGTGGATTCGAACCGCTGACCTTTCGGTTAGCAGCCTATCTCTTAACCCCTGTGCCACCGAAGCTCCTATCTAAAGTTAAAAAAAAAAAAAAAAACCCAAACCCATTGCTGTCCAGTCAATTCTGATTCATAGTGCCTCTACAGACTATATCTTAGTTATATTTTCAAATACCTGTGATGGTTTTAAAATACGTTAAAAAATTCTTTGTTATGACTTCAAGAGGGGCAAAGTCTAACTGCCCTTCCCTAGACTTAGTGACTTGCTTCTAACAAATGGAGTAAAGCGGAAATCATGGTTTCCTCCTCCTCACTCACTCTTTGAACACCTGCTCTAGGGGATGTTGTGAGTAGGCTTACGCAGCCTATGGAGAGCCAGTTTCTCACATGGTGAGGAATTGGGGCCTCCTGCCAAGAGCCATGTGAGTATGCCATCTTGGAAGCATATCATCCAGCCCCATTCAAGACTTCAGATGTCTGTAGCCTCTGCTAATATCCTGACTGTAACCACATGAGAAACTCTGAGCCAGAACAACTCAGCTAAGCCACTTCCAAATTCCTGACTCACATAAACTGTGATATAATGTTTATTCTATTAAGCTGCTAAATTTGGGGGTAATTTGTTATCCAGTAATAGATAACTTATGTAATACCTAAACAGAAAGTAGTTTACAAAATAACTATTAAAAAAAAAAAAAGATTTGGGGAGCAAAGCAGATAGAGGGATTCTCCCCTCCTACTATCAGGATAAGTAAGGGAATCCTAGTCCAGATGTGTCCTGTACTTCTTAGTCATCCAATCAAAGTTCTCAGTCTGAATATGACACAAATCCATTCTAATGTCTAGTATATTCTGTTTAAACCTGCTTTGATTTCTAAATTTTCTTTAAAATTCCTTAAATGTGGACAAGGTCCATCCAAGTATTTTACAAGTACTTCAAAGGATTTCCCATACTGCTCTAGACTCTATGTCTTTTATATTCATTTTTTAGATTTAAATTGGTGATCTTTCTCTTAAATCTTATACATCATAGATCTCCCATTCAATTATGGCCTCAAATTATTCCAAGCTAGAAAGAAATGAATTCTCATTAGTAACCAATAAAAGTAAGAATGCTTAAAGTGTCTAGATCAAACGTTTTCCAAATCTAATAGCCAATCCTCTGAAAACTTTAGGCTACTGCTAACATGTTATCAGGAATCACTTAAGAATCACAACAGTTCGATCCAGAACCAGTCATGGGGATACTGCAGTATCGGGCATTGTTTTGTTCCACGGTGCTCGAGGTCACCATGAATCAGGGGGCCAACTTGGCAGCAGCTAACAACAAGAGACTAAATTTGTATTTTGGGGAAAATGTTTGCGCAACTTTCTAATCTGCTGAGACTGCCTCAAATTTAAATCCTATCACCTAGACAATGTACCCATCATACATATAATTTTGGCTTTATAATTCAATTTATAAACATATTAAATGATATCAAGCCCTGAACCCTGGGCTCAAAGTACACAGACAACACCAATTACAGTCACTTGTTTTAATCATCTATGTAAGTAACATTTACCTGTATCCTCTAGAAATAGAGTGTCCTTATTAAATGAACCATTCCATTAGGGTCAACACTTAAGATTTTTATTATGTAGAATGGAAATCGTTCTAAAATTGATTTATTATTTTGCTATCCTAAAGAAAGCAAAATGTGAGGATGGCACAGGACCAGGCAGTGTTTCGTTCTGTTGTGCACAGGTTTGCTATGAGTCAGAACCGACTCGATGGCACCTAACAACAATGACAACAAAGAAAGCATAATGGATACAATTTGATCTGTAAGACAATGTAGTAGAGTATAAGTAATATGTGATTTAGACTTAGAAGATGTGGAGCATTTGAGTTTGGGTTTCTGTAAGTCCCCCAACCCAGAAATCTTAGTTTACTTCTCTGTTGTGAGGAACAAATGAGGTAACGCACCGAGAAATATTTTCTGAGCTACTAATAAATAAGTGTTCAACATACACAGTTATCATCATTAAGAATATCATCATCAGGCTACATTCTATAAAGAAATGACACTTTCAGGCTTTTGGAACACCCAATGCTTCAATCTCTTATGTCTCCTTTCGACTTGACTTGAACATAAAGATGCCACTTCTAAACTTTCTAATTAGTTGCTTTTAATTTGCAGCAGTCCGTACCCTCAGACATCCAAGTATGGTAGACTTGTAAGAGTAAACAGAAGCTATTGCTAACACACACACAAAACACACAAAAAAGTGACAACCCTTTAGGAAGGCAATGTGGCATCATGTCTTGAACCAGTTTTTCCAACTCTGAGAGTCTATTCTAAGAACAGCACTTGAAATGTAAGAAAGCTTTATGTACAAAGACATAGTAGTGTTACATACAGATCCTAAAATTATAAACTACCTGTCCAACAATAACTAAGTGATATAGTTCATCTATAAAATGCAGTATCATGTAGCTGTTAAAAATATTTCAGTATGTAATTAAAGAAATAGTTACATAGTACTGTTAAGACTGAATGGAAACAAACCAAAGTCCATGTAGTTAAGTGATGAGATCACAATCAATTCTTTTCATCTATTTATCTGTATTTTACTACCCTTCTACAATATATCTATATAATTTATGAGCTGGAGGGGGAGATTTTTATTTTAAAAAAAGCACAAAGGAATGACATAAATTTTCTCAAGAGTAAAGCACTAGAGCTTTACTGAAGCCCCCCCCCTTTTTTTTTTGCTTACTTCCAGGTATTTTTGTCTGTGATACAAATAGATGAGGTCGTGATCTAAAAGACCTCTGGATAATCTTGAGCCATCTTCTAGATCTGTAGATCCATTCTTACTTAGCTTTCTGTAAAGGGGCAGATGGCAAAATAGGCTTTGAGGGCTATACGGTCTCCCACTACTACTCAGCTCTGCCTTTGTAGCCCAGAAGCAGCCACAGACAATATTTAAATGAATGAGTACAGCTGTGTCCCAATAAAACTTCACTTACAAACACTGAAGTTTTAATTACATATATTTTTCACATATGTCACAAAATATTGTTAGTCTTGATTTTTTTCCATCTATTTAAAAATGCAAAAACCATTCTTAGAACATGAGCCATGCAAAAAACAGGTGGTAGACCAGATTTGGCTGCAGGCCAGAGTTTGCTGGCCTTTGCTCTAGTGTATTTACGCTCCTGACTGCTCTACAAGGTATGAGAAAACCAAAAGTTAAGCATCAGAGACTAAGGGACTAGGGACCGTATCTTAGCCATCTAAATGCTCAATATATATTGAATGAAAAAGATTGTATTTTATGAAATCAACTAATGCATATAGTGACAATTTATACATATATAAACAACCTCCATATACATTAATATACAATGCTCATTTTTATAGAGCAATGATGACCAGACTCTTCCTCAGACTTTTTGTACTATGACTATTGAGTACAACTTCTCAAGGGCACTACTTCTCCAAACTGGTCTTCTTTATCTAGAAATTGCTATTACCTTTCGTTATAAATTACAAAAACAACAAAATTACTTGAAAACTTAATAGAGTCACATAAATATAAGTCAATATGCACAGAGTGTAAATTAAGCTGCTTATGAAATACTCTTGGTAGTAATCTTCCTTGGACTGTTTTTAATGAACATCATCACTGAAGGCATCCATTGCAAACATGCTAAAAACCTTAACAGTATCTTCTTCTCTTCAAAATATTACATCACATCTTCAAATTTGCAACACGGCTAATTTCTTTAGCAATGTCTTTTCTTACCTCCATGACAAAGATAAACAAAAATCCAAGTTTAGGCATTTATCGTAAACCTTTATTTTAGCCTCTAAAATCTGACATTCAAAGCTACTAATAACCATCAATACCTAGTAATCTGTTATTTCTCTGAGGCATGAACTCAACCATATGTTTTTCCAGGGGTGTTGAACAAATCACTTACCCATGACCAACATTAACAGTTTTTGATATTTTCTACTTGTTTGTCCGTGTACTTCACGGGAGAATTATATATGCTCATTTTACTAGCAAAGCAAAAACTCTTAATTATGGCAAAGAACCATATTATTGATTCAATTATACTAAGGAAAAGTCAAGTTCTATGTTTTGAGTGAAATTCAACATAAAAATTAACATTAGCAACTTACAGACTCCTAAAAAACAGAAATCGCCTTCAAAGTCCCTCAAATCTTCTAATCAAACATTTTATTCCAGCACCAATATTTAAACATTGAATAAAAATTTACCAATATTTCTGTGCAAGAATGTTTTAGCTCTTCGAGGATAAATGTCACAGAGATCTTATTCTCAAAGAGGAAAGACCGAAAAAGAAAGCATATAGTACTTACATGGTCACAAATATAAAGCAAGATTTTTTCCCCCCTAAAATCCTCTCAAGGAGAATAGCAATATATTTGAGTCATTACAAAGTCTTTGGTATTACAAGGCTTTCTCTCAATTGTTTTATTTTAAAAACAAACAAAAAAAAAACAAAGTACTGCTTAGAGAAGTTACAGCCTAAATCAATCTCAATCAATGCTTGTTTTTGATGCTTTTAGATATCACCTAAAAGACTCAGGTCAAATAAATTAAATGCAAATGGAGGTGACATAATTTAGAAAACTGATAACCCAAAAAGTGGTTTTAATGATGTCAAAGATACACTATGAAACAAGTCCCCCAAAAATGGTATTTCTAAATTAACATTACTTTCTGTGATTTAATATGTGTAATCATCCTAACACCCAGGTGTCTGTCAGATTGTCGTACTGTGGAGGCTTGCATATTGCTGTGATGCTGGGAGCTATGCCACTGGTATTTAGATAGCAGAAGGGTCACCCACGGAGGACAGGTTTCAGCTGAGCTTCTAGACTAAGACAGACTAGGAAGAAGGACCCGGCAGTCTACTTCTGAAAAGCATTAGCCAGTGAAAACCTTATGAATAGCAGCAGAACATTGTCTGATATAGTACTGGAAGATGAGCCCCCCGGGTTGGAAGGCACTCAAAAGACCACTGAAGAAGGGCTGCCTCCTCAAAGTTGAGTCGATCTTAATGACGTGGATGGAGTAAAGCTTTTGGGACTTTCATCTGCTGATGTGGCAAAACTCAAAATGAGAAGAAACAGCTGCAAGCATCCATTAATTGGAACCTAGAATGTATGATATGAATCTAGGAAAACTAGAAATCCTCAAAAATGAAATGGAACACATAAACATTGGTATCCTAGGCATCAGCGACCTGAAATGGACTGGCATTGGCCATTTTGAATCAGACAATCATATTGTCTACTATGCCAGGAATGACAGCTTAAAGAGGAATGGTGTTGCATTCATCATCAAATAGTACATTTCAAGGCCAATCCTGAAGTACAACACTGTCAGTGATAGGATAATGTCCATACACCTACAAGGAAGACCAGTTAATATGACTATTATTCAAATATATGCACCAACCAGTAAGACCAAAGATGAAGACAGTGAAGATTTTTATCAGCTGCTGCAGTCTGAAATTGATCGAACACGCAATCAAGATGAACTGATAATTACTGGTGGTTGGAATGCAAAAGTTGAAAACAAAGAAGAAGGATTGGTAGTTGGAAACTGTGGCCTCGGTGATAGGAACAATGCCGGAGATTGACAGAATTTTCCAAGACCAACGACGTCTTCATTGCAAATACCTTTTCTCACCCCCATAAACAGCAACTATACACATGGACCTCGCCAGATGGAATACACAGAAATCAAATTGACTACATCTGTTGAAAGAGACAATGGAAAAGCTCAATATCATCAGTCAGAACAAAGCCAAGGGCCGACTGTGGAAGACCATCAATTGCTCATATATAAGTTCAAGTTAAAACTGAAGAAGATCAAAGCAAGTCCATGAGAGCCAAAATACGACCTTGAATATATTCCACCTGAATTTAGAGACAATCTCAAGAACAGATTTGACACACTGAACACAAATGACTGAAAACCAGATGAGTTGTGGAATGATATCAAGGACAACATAGATGAATAAAGCAAGAGGTCACTGAAAAGACGGCAAAAGAGAGAAAAGACCAAGAAGAGACTGTGAAACTTGCTCTCAAATGTCGAGCAGCTAAAGCAAAAGGAAGAAATGATGAAGTCAAAGAAGTGAAAAGAAGATTCCAAGGGCCAGCTCAAGAAGACAAAGTATTATAATGACATGTGCAAAGAGCTGGAGTTAGAAAACCAAAAGGGAAGAACCTGTTCGGCATTTCTCAAGCTGAACGAAATGAAAAAAAAAAAAAAAAATTCAAGCCTCAAGTTGCAATAGTGAAGGATTCTATTGGGAAAGTATAAAACTATGCAGGAAGCATCCAATGATGGAAGGAATCCACAGAGTCATTGTATCAAAAAGAATTAGTCGACATTCAACCATTTCAAGAGGCAGCATATGATCAGGAACCGATTGTGCTGAGGGAGGAAATCCAAGCTGCACTGAAGGCACTGGCAAAGAACAAGGCTCCAGGAATTGACAGTATCAAATGAGATGTTTCAACAAACGGATGCAGTGCTGTAAGTGCTCACTCGTCTATGCTAAGAAATTTGGAAGACAGTTAGCTACCTGGCCAACCAACTGGAAGAGATCCATATTTATGCCTATTCCCAAGAAAGGTGATCCAACTGAATGTGGAAATCATCAAACAATATCATTAATATCACACACAAGCAAAAATTCTGCTGAAGATCATTCAAAAACTGCTGCAGGAGTGTATCAACAAGGAACTGCCAGAAATTCAGGCTGGATTCAGAAAAGGATGTGGAACAAGAGATATCATTGCTGATGTCAGATGGATCCCGGCTGAAAGCAGAGAACGCCAGAAGGATGTTTACCTGTGTTTTATTGACTATGTAAACGCATTCAACTGTGTGGATCATAACAAATTATGGATAACATTGCGAAGAATGGGAATTCCAGAACACTCAATTGTGTTCATGAGAAACCTGTACATAGATCAAGAGGAAGTTGTTCGGACAGAACAAAGCGATACTGAGTGGTTTAAAGTCAGGAAAGGTGTGCGTCAGGGTTGTATTCTTTCACCATACCTATTCAAGCTGTATCCTGAGCAAAGAATCTGAGAAGCTGGACTATATGAAGAACGGGGCATCAGGATTGGTGGAAGACTCATTAACAACCTGCATTATGCAGATGACACAACTTTGCTTGCCGAAAGTGAAGAGGACTTGAAGGACTTACTGATGAGGATCAAAGGCTACAGCCTTCACTACGGATTACACCTCAACGTAAAGAAAACAAAAATTCTCACAACTGGACCAATAAGCCACATCATGATAAAGGGAGAAAAGATTGAAGTTGTCAAGGATTTCATTTTACTTGGATCCACAATCAACAGCCATGGAAGGAGCATTTAAGAACTCAAAAGAGGCACTGCATTGGGCAAATCTGCTGCAAAGGACCTCTTTAAAGTGTTGAAAAGCAAAGATGTCACCTTGAAGACTAAGGTGCACCTGACCCAAGCCATGGTATTTTCAATCACATGATATGCATATGAAAGCTCAACAATGAATAAGGAAGACCAAAGAAGAACTGATGCCTTTGAACCGTGGTGTTGGCAAAGAATACTGAATATACCATGGACTGCCAAAAGAACGAACAAATCTGTCTTGGAAAAAGTACAACCAGAATGCTCCTTAAAAGCAAGGATGGCGAGACTGCATCTTTACATACTTTGTACATGCTGTTAGGGAGGATCAGTCCCTTGAGAAGGACTTCATGTTTGGAAAAGCATAGGGTCAGCGGAAAAGAGGAAGACCCTCAAAAAGATGGACTGACACAGTGGCTGCAACAATGGGCTCAAGCATAGCAACAATTCTAAGGACGGCACAGGACCAGGTAGTGTTTCATTTTGTGGTACATAGGGTTGCCTGGAGTCAGAACCGACTCGACGGCACCTAACAACAACAATGATCCTAACAGTGGAACAGACAGTTGTCTGCTTGTTCATGATGTCTCATGATGTAATGCAACAGCAAAGATCATCACCACCTATGAAATATTCTTGCCTTAAAAAAAAAAACTACTGAACTTCAATTTTTCTAGTCAAGCCACTAATCTAAATACTGGCTTACTGAAAATATGGAAGACAGAAAAGTCAACAGATACCACAAGAAATTAATCACTGAATTCAAAAATATGAGATATATTAAAGGAAAAATTACCTAGTTTCTCTAGTATATCTAGGACAAGAAATTTTATTAAGGCACAGGGGAGGGAAGGACCATTATAGGCTCAGACTTAAATGTTAAATGTAGTATGTAAACCTTATTTAAACCCTGATTCTAACCAACTATTGAGACTTTTTGGAGACAATAAGGAAATAAAAACATAGAGTGGGTATCAGATATTAAATAATTTTGTTAGTTATAATAACAGCAAGGATTATAGTTTTTAAAAGTCCTTATCATTCAACCTTAGAATATCAATTAACATAATCTACCAAATAAATAGAACGAAAGGAAAAAAATCACATGATCATCTTAATTGACACAAAAGGCATTTGATAAAGTCCAACACCCGTTCCTGTTAAAAACTTTCAGTAAAATAGGAATAGAAGGGAAATTCCTCAAGATAATAAAGGGCATCTATACAAAACCAACAGCCAACATCATTCTCAATGGAGAGAGGCTGAAGCATTCCCCCTGAGAAGGAGAACAAGACAAGGATGCCCTTTATCACCATTCTAAATTAACACTGTGCTGGAAGTCCTAGCTAGAGTAATAAGGCAAGAAAAAAGAAACAAAGGGAATCCAAATTGTAAAGGAATAAGTAAAACTATCCCTATTTGCAGATGATGTGATACTGTATGCAGAGAACCCCAAAGGTTCCACAAGAAAACTATTGGAACTAATAGGAATATTCAGCAGAGTAGCAGGATACCAGAGAAACACAGAAAAATCAGTTGGATTCCCATACACCAAAAAAGAGAACTTTGAAAAGGAAATCAGGAAAACAATACAATTTATTATAGCCCCTAAAAAGATAAAATACTTAGGAATAAATCCAAGCAGGGATGTAAAAGACCTATGCAAAGAAAACTACAAAACGCTACTCCAAGAAACCAAAAGAGACCTACATAAATGCAAAACCATACCATGTTCGTGAACAGGAAGACTCAACTTTGTGAAAACGTCAATTCTACCCAAAGTGATCTACAGATATAGTGCAATCCTGATTCATATCCCAGCAGCATTCTTTAACAAGCTGGCAAAACTAATTTCCAACTTTATATGGAAAGGAAAGATGTCCCAAATAAGCAAAGCATTATTGAAAAGAAAATGAGCAGAGTAAGGGTCCTCACACTACCAGATCTCAGAACCTACTATACAGCCTGGTACTAGTACAATGACAGACATCTAGGCCAACGAATGGAACAGAATCAAGAACCCAGAAGTAAATCCATCCACCTACAGTCAGCTGATCTTTGACAGAGGTCTAGAGTATACGAAATTGGGAAAGGACAGTCTTTTAAACAAACGGTACTGACAAAACTGGATGTCCATCTGTAAAAAAAAAAACAGGAGCCATATCTCACGCCATACAGAAAAACTAATTCAAAATGGATCAAAGACCTAAATATAAAACCAAAAACCTATAAAGATCATGGAAGAAAAAACAGGATCAATGCTAGAGGCCCTAATATATGACATTACCAGGATATAAACCATAACTAACTACATACAAACTCCAGAAGATAAACTAGATAACCGGGATCTTCTAAAAAATCAAACACTTATGCTCATCAAAAGACTTCACCAAAAGAGTAAAAAGAGAACCTACAAACTGGGAAAAAAAATTTGGCCATGACATATCCAACAAAGGTCTAATCTGTAAAATCTAAAAGATATCCTAACGCCTCAAAAACAAAAAGACAGTTCATTTGAAAAATAGGCAAAGGATATGAACAGACTCTTCACCAAAGAAGACATTCAGATACTCAAGTGGCTAACAGATACATGAAGAAATGCGCCAGCTCATTAGCCATTAGATAAATGCAAATTAAGACTACAATGAGATACCATCTCATCCCAACATTACTGGCTCTGATCAAAACTCAGAAAATAACAAAAGCTGGAGAGGCTGCAGGGAGACTGGAGCTCATGCAATGCTGGCAGGCATGTAAAATGGTACAACCACTATGGAAACGGATATGGCGCCTCCTTAAAAAGCTAGAAACAGAAATACCATACAATCCAGCAATCCCACTCACTGGAATACGTTCTAGAGAAATAAGAACCATCACATGAACAGACATGTGCACTGCAGCGTTATTCACAACAGCAGAAAGATGGAAATAACCTAAATGCCCATCAAAAGATAAATGGATAAACAAATTATGGTACATACACATAATGAAATGCTACGAAATGATAAAGAACAAAGATGAATCTGCGAAATACCTCACGACATGGATGAATCTGGAGGGCGTTACATTGAGTGAAATAATTCAGTCACAAAAGAGCAAATACTGTACGACCCCACTATTATAAAACCCAAGAAAAGGTTTACATGCAGAAAGAAACAATCTTTGATGGTTATGAGGGAGGTGAGAGGTGGGAAGGGAAAAATACTAACTAGATAGTAGGTAAGTGGTAACTTTGGTGAAGGTAAAGACAACACACAATATAGGAAGTCAGCACAACTTGACCACAAAATAATGTGTGTATAAATTTTTCAATGAGAAACTAATCTGTGCTGTAACCTTTCACCTAAAGCACAATAAAAGATATAAAGTCCTCATCAGTAAGAAAATCCATCTTTGCAAAGACATGTTCTCTGGGATTTCCTTTGAAATACTCTTTAAAAAGTAAAATATGGGTATAAACAAGATTCACACAATGCTGAATACAGGTGACATATTCAGCAGTTCATTACAGTATTTTCTCTACTTCTGTGTTTGAAAAGTTCTGTAATAAAGTTTAATAAAATACACACAACAAAATTAATGAATTAAAACACTAAAAAAAGAAAAAATTTCACTTAGATGACTTAAGGTTGATATAAACAACCTGGCCAAAACACTCACTGGGGAATATCAGAGTATCACCATATATTTGGCATCTCTTCCTGGTCAGGCATATACAAAGAATAAGTATATAAAAAGGAAGACGACACCTGCCGCAGTATACAGAAGAGGAGCATTTGTTTTCATAGCAATATGACAGAAGGCCCTGTGAGGCAGGTGACAATATTTTTAACAAAACATTTATAAACTGACTGAGTTAGGGTCCAAGTGTTAGATAAACTTACTTCCTAAAATCTTATTTTTGACAAAATAGTCTATGAAAAATTTTCCTAAAAACTGATTTCCAAATGAGTACCAACTTCTTCAGACTAATTTTTATCAGACAGCCGTGCCCCAAAGAGAAGTAACGATTTATTTAACACTCAACTGTATTGCACTGATCATACGAAGCGCATTCTAATTCTCACTACAATCCAGCAAAGTTGGTATTGTTTTCCTACTTCACAATAAAGGAAATTTTGGCTAATTTCTTTTTATTAGAGCTACTAAATGACAGACAATTCAATATTGTCAAGACTCCAACTGCCTCTTACTCTTGCCTATATTATTGTTGTTGTTAGTTGTCATTGAGTCAATTCCAACTCATGGGGACCTCCTGTATAGAGTAGAACTGTTCCATAAGGTTTATCAAAGCTGTGACCTTTCGGAAGCAGATCTCCAGGCCTGTCTTCCAAAGAGTCTCTGGATGGGTTTGAACTACTAGTGGAATGTTTAAACTGATGCATCACCCAGGGACTCCAAGAATAAACAATCACTGGCTGACATGTTAATTACACAACTCTCTAAAAGCTCCTCAATCTTCCCTTTTTTGCTCACACTATTTCAACCCCTAGACAGCTTTTCACCACTTATCTCTTCATGTCTAAGTTTTACAAATCCTTCAAAGTTTGGCACAAATGCAACTTTCTCCATAGAATCTATGCCAAGCAATTTTTCCTCTTGATTCCAATGGTATTTAACCGGTAATTTCCAATCTATTAATAACATAATGTGACCCATTAGACTTAAAAATTCCTCTAAATCAGAGTTAGGACTGAAAAAAATCTATCACAATTTAACAAACTGCCTGGTTACACAGTGTTCCATGAATGTTAATAGCTATGAGGGAAGAGGATCAAACAGGATATTAAGGCACTACAACAGAGAGGGAAGCCCTGGTGGCGTAGTGGTTAACCAAAAGGTCAGCAGTTCAAATCCACCAGGCGCTCCTTGGAAACGTTACGGAGCAGTTCTACTCTGTCCTATAGTTGGAATCAACTCCATGGCAATGGGTTTAGTTTCTTTGGTTTATAACAGAGAGGGAAGGAGGGAGGGAGAGAAACTGATCATCCACTATGCATCCATTAAAAAACATGAGACAGATCTACTTGTGCATATACATAGAAAAAACATTCCAGGGTATTAAGGGAAAAGCCAAGGTGAAAAACAGCCTATGTTTCTATCATTCCACTTTTGTAAAAACAGGATACAAGCACATATATACATATATGTATACATGGAAAACAATCGGAAAGAGTACCACTTAACTGTTAATAGTGGTTGGATATGATATGTACATTTTATAGTTCTTTACTGCTTGAATATTTCCTACTTGTTATATTTCTGAATGTATTTAAAATGTGCACACGTTTTTAAAAAATCACTAAATACATTTATAGTTATTATAATCAAGTTAACTTTGAAATCAACGGCTTCGTTGATTTCAAACATTTAATTAATGAATTCATTATTAATATACCATACCAAGGTAAGACTAAAAAGAAGTGATTTTTATAGTGTACCTTTAAGGAATATGTATGTTTACGACGACGTGTGTGTGTGTGTGTTTTAAGAGCAATACTAGACTTTTCCTAAAATAAACACATCTAAATATAGACTAGAATCCCTGGATGATGCAAACAGGTAATGTGCTTGGCTGCTAATAGAAAGACTGGAGGTTTGAGTCCACCCGGAGGCACCTTGGAAAAGAAGCCTGGCAATCTACTTCCAAAAATTCAGCCATTAAAACCCCTATGGAGCACAGTTCTACTGTCACACATCCTGAGTCAGAAAGGCAACTGGTGATGGTGGTGGGTACAGATGATGTCTCACAACTTATGAAGAAATGTAACAGAAAAACATCTTTTCAATAAACTAGGCTTCACGTAAAAGAAAAAAAAAAAATTCCAACTTTAGTTTGGTCTGTAAGTTTCCACGGCTTTAAGAGGCAATAAAGAAGAAGGTATACCCATGACACCTTGGGTTTTTAACAAAAGCAAAATCCAGTTTGTAGATCTAAATATTCTCTCACCATTCAATTTTAAGCAACAGCACTTACATGATTTAAGTTTTTACAAATGCTGTTTTGTCTAGGTTAGCTCTACCCTACTCTTTAATATATTCCTCAATGCATAAGAAATGGAGACAATCAAATCATACATCTAAACTCAATACACTTGACAGTACGCTGTGATAAATGTGATTTCATATTTCTAGCTTTCAAAGTACTTCTTAGCATTGTTCTTTGCTTTGTAACATATTCTTTGACAGAAGCTTAGGAAAGGAAAAAGTGAACTGGTAAAGAAAAACTGTCATCACGCCTACCATTCAAGACCATCACTGATCTGAATTCAGAAACGCCAAAAGAGGCCAAAATAACCCACTTCTAATGCCATGTTTCACTCCAAATAGCAATGTGAATAAGATAGGAAGCTCAAATTAATCATTAAAAGAAGCTTCCTCTATGTCTGATACCCTAAAGGCTGAACTGCCTGGGGTAAAATGTACCACAGTAATATTTAGGATGGATAAGAGGTATGGCTTTCTTAGTACATATATTGAGGACCTATTGATTGATTACCAGGAAGCTTAATATACACTCACAGACATTCTGGAAACTCTTCATGTACCCCTCACTCAGGCATACTAACACCCAAATATTAAGGTCACTGGTTCTGAAACCGTCACAGTGCATCAGAATCTAGGTAGGTGATGTTTAAAACCTGTAGATGCTCAGATCCCACCTACTCAAGGCTGGCTTGAATTAGTGTGGGCTGGTGACCAGGTACAGATTTTTTAAGCTCTCCAGGTGATGCTTTCCTATGCGGACTTAAAATTCTTATATATCACCATACTACCTATGGCTAAGGAATATATCCAGAAACCCCTAGTGGTTTTCTGACTAAAAAAAATTTAGTACCATTTATTATGGTGGAGCCCAATGGTTAAGAGTTTGGCTGCTAACAAAAAGGTAAACGGTCTGAATTCAGCAGCTGGTTCCTTGGAAATTCCTTGGGGCAGTTCTACTCTGTCCTATAGGGTCACTATGAGTCGGAATCAACTCAATGGGAACTTCTTTTTTTTTTTTTAATTATTATTATTACGGTTTAACAGAAAAAGAAAAAAGTACAAGATTTAGAATACAGCTCCAGTTTGGCTCTAACTAGCTAAATGAACTCAGGCCAATTACAGACTCTGTAAGCCTGTTTCCTCCATTATAAAATTACAATTGCTTTTTTCATAGGGTTACTGTGAAGACTAAATGAGATGATATATGAAATATACATGCTTTCTACAGTATTGAAGACCCAACCTAATAAGTGGACATATTCTTTTCTGTTTATTTAAAAATCAATATAAAAGCCTTTGACCCAGCAATCCCTCTTCTGGGAATTACCTTATGTAAACAGCACCAATGTTTTAAAAAAACTTGTAAGAGTATTTACTGTGGCATTGTTTGCAGTGATTCAAAAACAGAAACTGAACACCCTCAACTGAACAACAGAACAATGGTTTGATAATATGGTAAAGTGCACTAAAATTACAAGTTATTAAAAAAAAAAAGTTGCATATACTAATACATTTTATTATGACCTGTTGCCGATGAGTCGGTTCTGACTCTTAGCGACCCTACAGGACAGAGAAGAACTGCCTCATAGAGTTTCCAAGGAGTGCCTGGTGGATCGGAATTGCCAACGTTTCGGTTAGCAGCCTTAACACTTAACCACTATGCCACCAGGGTTTCCCTATATTAAATAGAAACACCAAATTGCATGTTTACCATATGATCCCATTTTTGTTTAAAGGGTAGGCAGTGTAGATGGCTATATATGTTTGGGTAAAGTCTTAAAGGAACACCTAACTTAACTCTGGTAAGGAAGAGATGAAAAAGAACCAGTTGCCCTTGAGTGAATTCCAAGTCCTGGAAAGCTCATGGGTATCAGAGGAGAATTGTAGTCCATAGGGTTTTCAATGGCTGATTTTTCACAATTAGAATATCAGGTTGGGTAGACTCCAACCTCCAACCTTTTGGTTAGTAGCCAAGCATGTTAACCGACTGCACCACCCAAGGATTCATGTTGGCCTTAGTATCTCTGTGTTATAAGGCTTTAGTGAAGTTACCAAAACTAAGTTTTGTTTTTGTTTTTAAAGGTCCTATATAAGTTCAGCTCATATATGTTATAGTTTAGAGGCTTTATCACAGAATAGAAAACAAGAGATTGTGTGCTATTTTCAGCTCATGGTATTAGTACTAGTTTAACACCCTATCTAGTAATTTTCAATTGTTAACACAGAATCAATTCAAGTTACTATAGTGCCAAGGAAAAATAACTTCAGAAATGTTAAGTAGGCTGTAAC
The DNA here is from genome assembly GCF_024166365.1 of Elephas maximus indicus. Lineage (NCBI taxonomy): Eukaryota > Metazoa > Chordata > Mammalia > Proboscidea > Elephantidae > Elephas > Elephas maximus. The sequence continues at coordinate 36,837,871 of NC_064830.1, forward strand.
AAAGGGAACTAAAGGAAGTTACCTTTGTGTGCGTGGTGTGCGAACTAGAAAAAGATTAAAATCATTTTAAGCAGAAGACTTTAATGCAATTTTAATACGATTTTTTCTTTAGACTAGAATTTTCCAAAGTGTATTACTTAAACACCAGCTCACATAATGTGTTCTTTGAAAAAAGGGGTTCCTAGTCAAATAAATTTAGGATATGCTGCTCCCCAGCAGCACTTATTCTTCTGCAAGCACTTTGAGCACACGTTCATTCTTGTGGTCATCTTTTCCTTTCCCTTTCCTAGTGTCATCAGCATAGTAAAAGCTCTGAGAAGTCCTACAAGGAAAACTCTTTAACTTTAACCTGATAGTACAACTTTCTTCTACAAATATGTTAACAAAGAAAGCAGGCATTTTGAGAAAGAGTATTTCTAGTCATTTCCAGTAAAACTTAAAAGAAAATGAAGGAATGGGTTTATATAACATATTTCAGCTTTCTCATACAGGCTGGGTAGAATAATAATTTAATTTTTGTTTAGGGAAACGCACAACTTATGACAGTTAAAAACTCTAAACTATGTTTAGTTTTTATGACCATTCTGAATATTCTAAGAAAAATACAGGGGCTATACAAATATTTGAATTAAGTAAGAGCAATCTTTTAGGTGGTGGGCGTAAATTGTGATTTTAAAGTTCCCCAAATACTCGAGAATAAGGCTTGAATCGGTGATCATTTATTTCCTAAAAACTTTAAGTGAGATAAGCCAATATCCTAAAGAAAGTGAAGTTTTTAAAAAACGCATTGCTTAAAAAAGCAACAACAACAACAAAATCAAACACCTAGGTTGCAATGTCTGAAATAAAAACCAAAACATGAAATTTGTTTCAAGGACTAAATATGAAGTTATACTCAACAACAACAAAAAGCCCATTTGGTAGAAAAAGATTCTTGGGTAAAATTTAAATGAAAATTTACCCTATATTTGTTACAAAAATATAACTTCTTCCAAAAATTTCTAAGTATCCTGTAGGAAATACATGCAATAAAACAAAGCTAAATTTAAGGAAAGAAGGAAGCAACTACTGAATAACAAAAATATTAAAAAAAAAAAATTACAAACTTGCCAAAAATTGTAAATTCAACTCTAACTTCTGAAGTTCCAAAGATAAAATGGGAGAAAAAACAACAGTAAGTTACATACAATCTCATTATCCACAGGGAAAATCATACTAATTTCCTGGAAGCAACCTTATTCCTAGCACTAAGTTTTAAAAGAAAGGTATTATATAGGGTATTATAGCAGACAGGGTTGTAACAGAAAATATCCTCAACAACACCCCAACAGCACATGCCAAGCTTTATATAAGCGTACTTAGTTTCTCAAGAAGTCAAGTACATAACTCCTAACACAAGGTGCTTTAGGACATTATGGTCTAAATCTTCCTAATTTAAAATCCTGGATTCCTGAATTCCTCTGGACTGTCCAAATATATAAGACCCTTAAGTCTGGTGAGGCCCTGCCTATCTCCCCAGTTTTATCTTTTGCCAATCCTTCTCCCTACCTCCACTTTAAGATCTGCCATTCTCCCTTATCAGTGTCACTGTGCAGACTAATTCCTCTGGCTGAATGCCATTTCAACTGTCTCTTGACTAAATTAACTTCTCTAAGTCTTTTGGAGGAGCCCTGGTGGAACAGTGGTTAAGTGCTCAGGTCCTAGCCAAAAGGTTTGCGATTTAAACTCACCAGCTGCTCTGACGGAGAAAGATGTGGCAGTTGGCTTCCATAAAGATTACAACCTTGGAAACCCTGTGAGGCAGTTCTACTCTGTCCTTTAGGGTCACTATGGGTTGGAACGACGTGACAGTTGTGGGGTTTAAGTCTTTTGGGATGCTCTTCCTGATCTCTGCAGTCTGGGTCCACAGGACTTGTAGGCCCGCCTCCGTGGCATTTAGTATGTTGTTAGTTGTCAATGAGTCAGCTCTAACTTGTGGTGACCTTACAAATAACAGAATGAAACGATGCCCGGCCCTGTGTCATCATCATGATGATTGGCATGTTTGAGTTCATCATTGTGGTTACTATCAATCCATCTATCTTATTGAGGGTTTCCCTTGTTTGCACTGACCCTTTTTACCAAGCATGATGTCCTTTTCTAGCATTTGCTCTTTCCTGATGATGTATCCAAAGAAAGCAAGATGAAGTCTCGCCGTCCTTGCTTCTAAGGAGCATTCTGGTTGAATTTCTTTTAAGACTGATTTATTCGTTCTTCTGGCAGTCCACGATAAGTTCAATACTCTTCACCAACACCACAGTTTGTATGTATCAATTCTTCTGTCTTCCTTTTTCACTGCCCTCCTTTTGCATGCATAAGAGGCAACTGAAGGCCAGGGCCTGGGTCAGGTGCACCTTAGTCATCAAAGTGACATCTTTGCTTTTTAACACTTTAAAGAGGTCTTTTGCAGCAGTTTTTCCAATGTAACGCATTATCTGACTTCTTGACTGCTGTTCCATGGGTACTGATTGTCGATCCTATTAGAATGAAATCGTTGACAACTTTGGTTTCTTCTCCATTTATCATATTGTTTCTCAGTCCAGTTTTGAGGATTTTCATTTTCTTCACATTCATGCCTAATCCATACTGAAGGCTGTAGTCCGTAAATGCCTTAAGTCGTCTCCAATTTCAGCAAGCAAGATTATGTTATCTGCATATCTCAGGTAGTTAATAAGTCTTCCTTCAATCTCGATGTGACATTTCTCTTCATATAGGCCCTGCTTCACAATTATTTGTTCAGCATACAAACTGAATAAGTTCTGAACCACAAACTATCCCCTTGGTCTCTTAAAGGGACAGCCTCTTGATCCATGTACATACGGGTCTGACACGAACACAATTAAGAATGCTAGAACTCCCAGTCTTCATATATTACCCTGAAATGGCCAGTTTAAGCATCTTTCTCTCCACTATACTGTAAACTCATAATAAGGGCCATATCATCTTATCGCTACTTATATCACCAACAACTAAGGACAGTATCTGGCACATAATAGGCCTGCAACTCCCAAAAATGCAAGTTTCTGGTAGTCTAGCTTGATGAAAAGATACAATTTAGAATGTCCAGAGTAACAAATGCACTAAACGTTCTTCAAACAATACTCACGAATAGCCTTTCAACCAAACTTCAGATGAAAATTAGCAAACAACACATCTTTGGCAGGAGCCATGGTGGCGCAGTGGTTAACCAAAAGGTCGGTAGTTCAAATTCACCAGCCACTCCTTGGAAACTATGGGGTAGTTCTACTCTGTCCTATAGGGTCAATGTGAGTCGGAATTCAACTGACAGCAACAGGCTTTGAAATACTATTCTTATTTTTGCTGGCTCAGGATCAACATAATTTACAGATTCCATTAAAGGATTTAAGACTCCCCTTTGGATGAAAGCAATTTATTACACTAAAACTGGAACAGGCCCATCTACTGAGTCCTTGATGAAAACATTCAGTAATGACAGCAGGCCACAATCCAATTCTTCTGATCTCATGGCAAAGAAGGCAGTAGTAGCACATGGAGGCAACTAAACCTGAAGTCCAGTTCCTTCTCAGATTCCTCGGTCTCCTTCTTCCGCTGCGCCAGGCAAACAGAGACTATTTTATCAAGAATGGCTGCTCACAAGCTTATAAGACTCCAGGCACTATTTGCCAAACCAGGGAGTAGAAAAGAAACTCTAAGAACAGTGTTAAGCCAATTGGCTGGATGGTCCCACGAAGCCATGAACCTAAAGCATTCTAACCACGAGAACTAATCCCATGAGGCCTTTGGTTGTACCTAAGTAGTACTGGCAACTGCAATCTTGTTTGTTGTTGTTGCTACTGTTGTAAAATTATATATAACACAACATTTGCTATTTTGCCCTTTTTCTGGTATATGACTTTAGCAACATCAGCTACCTTAGTCAGGTTGTATAACCATTACCCTTATTCGATGCCGATTTCCCCATCACCAGAGACATAATTTCGCTACTTCCCTGAGAATGATTCCCTCTTCCCCCCTCCCAACCCAGGTAACCACTAATAATCACAGGTCTCTATGTATTTACCTATTCCTATCATTTCATACGAGTGAGGTCATACAGTATTCCTCCCTTTGTAATTGACTTACTTCAGTCAGCATGATGTCTTCGAGGTTCATCCATGTTGTGGCATGCATCAAGGCTTCACTTCTCCTTAAGGATGAGTAGTATTCCACTGTATGTATGTACCACATTTTGTTTATCCATTCATCCACTGATGGGCACTTAGGTTGTTTCTACTACTACTTTTTGCTACTGTGAATACTGCTATGAACATGGGTGTATATATTTCTGTTTGTGTCACTACTTTTAGGTTTCCAGAGTATATACCTAAGAGTGGAATTGCTGGGTTGCCATGATTTGGAAGTTCACTGCACGGCAGCTAACAACTCTTCAATGAGGTCCTCTACTTATTTATTGGTGTTTTTCAGGACTAAAAAAAGGAAACAATTCTTCCCAACCTCCTCCAATATTTTATATACTTTGGTACTCAGAAGTGAAAACAAATGATATGTAAACTAAATTGGATGGGATCACAGTAGTTAAATTTCCAAAAGTGGTATGTACTAAGGACACTATTCTTTTGTCAACATGCTTTAATTCCTAGGTCATTTTAGAAGAACATAAAAAACAGTCAAGCAAGGGTCAGACGAAACTCTTCATTTACAAAAAAAGTTTTCTTCAATTTCATTAAGAAGTAAAATGACTCTCCGGAAGGTGACACGTGTGTTTAATTAGGCAAGTCTTAATTTTTCATTTATTAAAAAAGTTGGGTCTTTTCAGTTATGGAAGAAAAAATTATTAAGAGAAAAATATATTAATCATGTCTCTAAACAGTATTTTTTAGTTTTTAGTATGTTCCACCTCTGCAAACTTAGCTACTGTAATCCCAATCATTTTTAGTTTACATATCATTTTCACTTTTTACTCTATACCTAAAACTTTCCTAAGGAAAAACATTTATAACGCACCTACCTATACATAATCAATTCTATACGGTGTTTCTTTTACTGGAAAAGTCTGAAAGCATTATTTCTCTGTAAATTCACCTTTCAACTACAATCAATAAATTATTTAAATAAAAGTTGTTTTCTATCTATAATGCCAAATACAAAGATCGCTATTAAAATATTAACTTCTAAAAAAATACTGACAACGCTAGAAGCCCTAATACTTGGCATATACAGTATACAAAACATCACTAACAATGCAGAAGAGAAACTAGGTAACTGGGAGCTCCTAGAAATCAAGCACCTATGCTCATCCAAAGACTTCACCAAAAGAGTAAAAAGATTACCTACAGACTGGGAAAAAGTTCTTAGCTATGACATTTCTGATCAGCACCTGATCTCTAAAATCTACATGATACTGCAAAAACTCAACTACAAAAAGACAACCCAATTAAAAAATGGGCAAAGGGTATGAACAGGCACTTCAGTAAAGAAGACATTTAGGTAGCTAACAGATACATGAGGAGATGCTCACGATCATTAGCTGTTAGAGAAATGCAAATCAAAACTACAATAAGATTTCATCTCACTCCAACAAGGCTGGCATTAATCCAAAAAACATAAAATAATAAATGTTGGAGAGGATGGGGAGAGACTGGAACACGTATACACTGCTGGTGGGAATATAAAATGGTACAACCACTTTGGAAATCGATTTGGCGCTTCCTTAAAAAACTAGAAATAGAACTACCATACGATCCAGTAATCCCATTCCTTGGAATATATCCTAGAAAATTAAGAGCCTTTACATGAACAGATATGCACACACCCATGTTCACTGCAGCACTGTTTACAATAGCAAAAAGATGGAAGCAACCAAGATACCCATCAACAGACGAATGCATAAATTATGGTATATTCACACAATGGAATACTATGCATCGATAAAGAACAATGATGACTCTATGAGACACTTCATAACATGGAGGAATCGGGAAGGCATTACGCTGAGTGAAATTAGTCAGTTGCAAAAGGACAAATATTGTATAAGACCACTATTACAAGAACTTGAAAAATAGTTGAAACAGAGAAGAAAATACTCTTTGATGGTTATGAGAGTGGAGATGGTGGGAGGGAGGGAAGGAGGGAGAGGCATTTTCACTAATCAGATAGTAGGTAAGAATTATTTTAGGTGAAGGAAAAGACAACATACAATACAGGAGAGGTCAACACAACTGGACTAAACCAAAAGCAAAGAAGTTTCCTGAATAAACTGAACACTTCGAAGGACAGCATAGCAGGGGTGGGGATTTGGGGACCATGGTTTCAGGGGATGTCCAAGTCAACTGGCATAATAAAATCTATTAAGAAAACATTCTGCTTCCCATTTTGGAGAGTGGCATCTGGGGTCTTAAATGCTAGCAAGCAGTCAGCTAAGATGCATCAATTGGTCCTGGAGCAAAGGAGAATGAAGAACACCAAAGATTCAAGGTAATTATGAGCCCAAGAGACAGAAAGGGCCACATAAACCAGAGACTACATCTGCCTGAGACCAGAAGAACTAGATGGTGCCCGGCTACAACCAATGACTGCCCTGACAGGGACCACAATAGAGAACCCCCGAGGAGAAGGAGAGCAGTGGAATGCAGACCTCAAATTCTTGTAAAAAGACCAGACTTAATGGTCTGACTGAGACTGGAAGGACCCCAGAGGTCGTGGTCCCCAGACCTTCTGTTAGCCTAAGACAGGAACCATTCCCAAAGCCAACTCTTCAGACAGGGAACGGACCAGACTATGAAACAGAAAATGAGAGTGGTGAAGAGTGAGCTTCTTGAATCAAGTAGGCACATGAGACTATGTGGGTAGCTCCTGTCTGGAGAGGAGATGAGAGGGCAGAGGGGGTCAGAAGCTGGCTGAATGGACACGAAAATAGAGAGCAGAGTGAAGGAGTATGCTGCCTCATTGGCGGGAGAGCAACTAGAAGTATACAGCAAGGTGTATATAAAATTTTGTATGAGACTGACTTGATTTGTAAACTTTCACTTAAAGCACAATAAAATTGGGGAAAAAAATTAACTTCTAAATGATAGGATTTGGGGAAACATTCTTCCCCCATTCCAGAATTCAGAAATGAGTGAGACAGGGGTTAGGCAAACGGCAATCCAAATATCACCTTTATTACTGATAAAGCTACACTGGAAGGCATAATTTAGACCTAGACCAAGCAGGTTTCCTAATACCACACCCCTTAATTTTTCTAACCTAGTCAAAAAAAAAAAAAAAATTTTTTTTTTTTTTTTAGTCATAGAAAAAAAAAAATTTTTTTTTTTTTTTTTTTTTTAGTCATAGATAGCACTCCTAAAAGGGACAGAGTCTATCCTTAGTGGGCTCATGAAGAAGCAGAGCAGGTTGTTTTCTGTAGGGGACAAACTCCCAAAGACAGAAGAAGGGGTTGAGCCATGTCAGACCAGTTCCCTTTTAAAAAATCATCAAAGGGAAAAGCAATGAGGTGGACGACAGGTCCAAGTCAGACTATTTTTATGCCTTCTTAAAAACAGCAAGAAATCTAGTATCACAAACCAATTTAACAAGAGTTATGAGTAAAATTTTTCTCTTAATCACACTTGTCAGTAAAATGGATTCAAACTGCATGAGTCAGACAAAGCCAATCAAAATAAGAATGTTCAGATATTTAAAATAAGTTTTAAGAATATGAAAGGATGCATAATTCATTCGTGTTCAAAGGCCTTTAAAGTTAAATGGAAAAAATATCTGCATATCTCAAAATACCACCAAATTCAAAGGTCCTTGAATTAAGTGTGTATAATTTGAGTCTAAGAACCAGAAATCAACCTTACTTAAAATTATTAAGATCCTGTCACAGTATCTATAAAAAGGAGACAGTCTGGTCACCAAGAAGACTGGCTTTGAACATCACACCTGGCCCAAATCTCTGATCATAAATACTTCTGCTAACCGGGATGATAAGTCCAGAAAGGCAAATTATCTTCCAATACCAGAAAGATTTATAAACAAATATGGAAATATTCAAAAGAAACAAAATCATAATATCAATATATGTGCTAAGACTACATTACTTGGTATTGTATATACTTGCAATGCTTAAGAGAATTTGGCCTATTTAAGTGACAACTTTGTAAGACCAACTCCAAATGTGATAGCAAATTAAGACGTTCTCATTGAAATCTTACAAAGTATTGAAACATCTCAGAGGACTTCAGGCTCAGACAAACGGAGTTAAGGAAGCCACATATTAAAACTAAACGCAGTTTACAGCCAAACACCTCATGGGATTTGGTGCCTTGGTTTGGAGGTTTAGGGTCACAGTTCATGGGACATCCCAGTTAACTGGCCTACTAAGGTGTTTGGTGCTTCTGTTCTATCCCCCAGTTCTTGCATAGTGCCTGAGGTCCTAAAAGCTTGCAAGCAGCCATTCCAGGCTCAACAACTGGTCTCTATTCACCTGGAGCAACAGATGGAGTCAGGCATAGGAGGAGGATATGGAATGCGTGGCTAATTGCCTCCAGGAACAATTGCCTCCTTCGCCATGAGACCTGAAGAACTGGATAGTGTCTGGCTACCATTACTGAACATTTCGATCGAAGATTCCATAGATGAATCCTGATCAAAAGGGGAAAAATGCAGAACAAAATTTCAAATTCTCATGGACTCTAGACTTTCCAGAGCCATGGCAGGTGAACTCCTGAAACTACTGCCCTGAGATAATCTTTAAACCTTAAATCAAAAATATCCCCTGAAGTCATCTTAAAACTGAACAATAGCTTAACTAGTAAAAAATGTCTGCCTTGAGCATTAAGCTCTTTTAAGCAAAGGGGATATAGGATCAAAGTGACAACAGTAATTGGAGAGATCAGACAGGAACCTTAGGGGGCAGGGAGTTTATGATAACGAGGGAGGAACAACTCAGAAAAGGAGTGTGAGAATGGGTTGCACAACTTGAAGAATGTAATCAATGTCTATGAATTGTACTTGCAGAAAATGTTCAGTTGTTTTACTGCGTATATTCTCAACAACAAAAATTTAGAAAACAATTAAATGCGGTTTAAATTATTTGGGTATGTGCACGTTTGTTAATGGCAAATCCAACTGAAAAATAAAATAGCTCGACTTGTGTAGAGTAAGAAAACTGAACTTAAAAGCCCAAGGACCAGGTTTCTAAAATTATAACTTCAGTTTTTAAAAATTAGTGGAACTATTCTGCATACAAAAATTGTCCTCAAAGACATCAAAACACAATTCATTCTACACAACTCAATTTCACCAAAAATTGGAATTTTAAAGATATTCTTGCTATAAAGGAAATGCCATTATGTGTTTGACAACTGTGCACGTGAGGTAAATCGTTTAAAACAGCAGGTATTAAAAGACTGACAACAGAAACTCAGCCAATTAAAAATATTTATCTTTATATTTTTAACAGAGTTCCTGGCCAGAATTCCTTAAATCATCCTCCATACACGGGGTCACATGGTGCGGAGTCACCTATTAAACATGGATCTAAGCAGTAAACAAGCTTTTAAAATCCTTAAGTAACTTCCTTTATTAAAATTGTTTTTCTTGACATACAACACCTTCACAAGTATTACATTTCTCTTAATCGTTTAAAAGCATTTTTCTAATAAAGCTTCCTCTAAAAGCCTTTACCAAAAAAATCTGTCACCAATTTTCTTAACAAAAATCTCACAAAGTACTAAGTCCTGATTTTAATTGACATGACTGTGTTACGCACCTAATATGTCGGCAATATACTGTCCTCAAATGCTTAAATATTTGCTAGAAAGAAAAGCTAAGAAATGTGGTTTCCCCTAGCGATGTTTTCAAACGTAACAGTAACTTTTACATGAGTGTTTGGACATGAAACTGTAACAGTTTATTTTTCCAATATTTGACACAACTCTGATACTAAGTTACAGCTAAAATACTTGAAGTATCTAACCTTTTCTTTGGTTTTAATTATATATTTTTCTAAATCTCACCATCTGTTCCTGTAACGAAAACACAATATTCTTTACTAATGGCACCTAACAACTTGGACCTAAGTCACTGTTTCTTTCATACCCACACCTGTCTACTGCAACCTTTTCCCGGACGCACTTGGACCCTCGAGAATTCCCACACTTATTCTTGTAAACCCACTCCTTCCTCTTCAGGCACTTCCAACTCGCACGCTTCTCGGGATCCACCAGGCCTCTCCCCCACTTTCCGAACCTAGGGCTGAGGCGGACCGACAGCTCGGTCTCCAGCCCCAAGCGCGCCGAAACGAAGAGCTGGGTCGGTCCCCCAGTGCCGCCAGGCTATGTCAGGGGGGAGGAAAGGAAGCGGGAAAGCGGAGAGGGGAGCCCCCCACCGGGCGCACACCCCCTTCCGGCACCCCTCCCCCGGCATTGTGCGAGCGGGCCCGAGGCCGCAGCCGTCTCGGGTACTCTACAGGCCGCGCCCGCCAGCCCGCCGGCCGTCCGCTCCGGCCGAAGCCGCCACACAAAGCCTGGGAAGCCAGACTGCAGCGCAAAAGGACGGAGAGAGGGAGCGCGCTGACTTACGGGGCTGCTGCGGCCGCGCTGCCTCAGCCGGGGACACCGACCGTTGGGCACACGGCGGCGTCGCTCTTGGCCGTCCTCCCCCTCCTCCGCCTTCGGTGGCGGCAAAATCTTCTTTCTCCACCTACCTCCCTCCCCCCCCGCCCCACCTCCTCCTTCTCCTCCTCCTCCCCCTCCTCCTCCGAACCACCGAAGTACCGAGGTTGAGACACAGAGACTCACAACAACATGGCTACCACCGCCGCCTCCCCTCCCCTCCCCCCGCCCACCGGGCGCGCGCAGTGCACTCCGGGAGAAAGGGGCGGGGGAGCCACTCACGGAGCTTCGGCGCTGCTCAGTGGCCTCGGTGCCTTCTCCCGCGCTCCGGGAGCGGGCAGGCGGGGGCTCTGCGCCTGCGCGCGCTCTCTCCGCTTTCGCGTTTTTGGCCGTCCCTCTGGCGTGCACTCCCCCGCCCTCACCTTGCGGGCTCGCCGCTAGCATTGGGGTTTGGCAGCTCGCGCTCGCCTCTTTTGATGCCAGGCAGCGGAGGCGGCGCCCTGCAGAGGCGTGTGCGGAGCTCGGACAGGGCTAGCGTGGTGTTTCCGAACGCTGCGTTCTGCTCTGTCTTCCCGCGTGGGGCCTCAACTTCCGAATTCGTTTACCCTCCCCTTCCTCCCCCGTAGCTCATTGTTCTCCCCCAGCTGCCTGTGCTGGTGTACGCGCCTGCGCCACCCACCGCGATGTACTCCTAGTACTTCGCTTCCGGGGTGCTGTCACCCACAGGAGCCGGACATTCCTTCAGGCCTTTAGGTGTCACCCTTACCGACGCATGGTGTGCTGAAAATGGTGCCCCTTAAGTGGATTGTCACCGTCCTCGTTTCCCCCTGGGCAAGTGGGACCAGCGCTCAGCAAAATTGCTGACCTACAGTGTTTGACTTTGATAGAACCGCTGGGTGGTGCAAATGGTTCGCTTGGCCTGCTAACGGAAAGGTTGGAGGTTCAGAATCCATCCACAGGCACCTCAGAAGAAAGGCCTAGTGATCTACTTACAAAAAAAAATCAACCCTTGAAAACCCTAGGGAACACAGTTCTATTCTGACACATGGGGTCACCATGAGTGGGAGTCCACTCCACCGTAAATGATAGTGTTAGAGCAAACACAGGAAAACTGGTGGGCTTTAAGCTGGACCGGTGATCCTCAACCCTGCCCTCGCTGACTGTGCCTAACCACCCCAACTTTGCTGCTGGTTAGAGATTCCAAATGGGCACTGCAGAGGCACAGCCATCCTCTTGGCTCAGTTGCTTCCATAGCAGTGATTCCAGAGTTGTCACCCAACTTGTGGCTTCCCCCATTTCTGTCACACGGCTGTGATGTAGAAGAGCACGGGCATGTCGTCTTTTGTTCTTGATAGTTTGCACAGCTCCTGACTCTCTTTATATTCTGCACTTTGTAAACATTGATTGCTTTTTAATTCCTTAACCTCTGTCTTTCCTGGGTGACCATAAACTCCATAGGGCAGGGACTATGTATTTTTTATTCCTTGGTGTGCTTCTGCAGTGCCTGGGCCATCGTAGGGTGTTTAATAATCATTTATTGAAGGAGTGAATACTTCTATTTTTATTACCAAAAAGCTTATGACATCAAAATCCATCTCAAGGCCTTACTTCTGGCTCAACTTCCAGGCTTCTAGATATTTCCACTTGAATATTCTTCCTGGCACCAAACATGTTAAAAACTGAATTCACACCCACCCTCCACCCTCTTGCCTTACCTCACAGTTGGTAGTCTCACCACCTATTCAGTTCCCCAAATTAGTCCTTGAAGCTATCCTCTCTTCCTCTTGTCTCCCACTTCCCATGTTGATAACTTGCCAAGGCTTGCAAATTTTACTTCCTAAATATTTCTGGGGAAACCCTGGTGGCGTAGTGGTTAAGTGCTACGGCTGCTAACCAAAGGGTTGGCAGTTCGATTCCACCAGGCGCTCCTTGGAAACTCTATGGGGCAGTTCTACTCTGTCCTATAGGGTCACTATGAGTTGGAATCGACTCAACGGCACTGGGTTTGATTTTGGGGGGTTTAAATATTTCTGGAGACAGGCTTTTCCTCTGCACCCCCAGTAATACCAGGTTTTTGTAGCAGGGTCTTAATTAGCCTTTCTGTCTCCAGTCTTATTTCAGTCAGTTCTGTTTACTGTCGTCTAAAATGCAAATCTGATTCCTGGCACTCAGTCCCCTGCTTCCAACTACTCCGCTGCTTCCCATCCCACAACAGCATCCTCCAAGAGTGCTCTGTTGATTGTTGATGTTCCTTTACGAAATGTCTCACCATCAAGGAAGTGTGGCAGATAACTGGGTGGACAAAGATTGCCTGCCTTGTCTTTTCCAGTCAACTGGACTGGTAACAGTGCAAGAGTCTTAATATACAGTCACTTAGTCCAGGTGAAAATAGGTGGGCCCAACAGTCCTCCCTCAGAATACAGAGTTGGAACTAAGAAATACCAATCTCCCCCTGGGAAGTACCTTGAACCTGGGATCTCTAGGCTGACTTGTCCCACCACATGGACAGGGGATTCATACAAAGTGTGATTGAGAGAGAAACAGAGAGTCCCGATGATGTTTCTGTCCCACTTGGTTCCTCTTCCTGACTGGCTGCCTCAACCCTTGGATCCTGAGACACATTTCTGGATCCATGTAATAAATTCTGCCTTTTTGCTTAAACTAGATGAAGTGAGTTTCTGTTACATCCCAGAGTCCTGACTAAAAGCTGCATGTATACTTACAGTGCACAAGTACCAAAGCACTTTCTCTACATCGCAGTTAGAATCGACTTGATGGCAACGGGTTTGGTTTTTTATATCCTCATGAGCAGAGCCAGCTCCGTGGGCTTGTGACCTTGCAGTCTGTGATTAAAAGGGCTCTGCAATTTGGTTTAATGCTCTGTTGTCACTGTCTTGAAAGTCTTAATAGTTCTTAAACAAAAGGCCCCTCATTTTCATTTTATACCAAAGCCCACGAATTATGTAGCTGGTTCTGCCTGTGAGGTATTATGTTCATTGCCAGATTTCTTGTTGTTGTTGTGTGCCCTTAAGTCAATTCTGACTCATAGTGACCCTATAGGACAAAGTAGAACTCCCCCCACCACCACCCCATAGGGTTTCCAAGGCTGTAAATCTTTACAGAAGCAGACTGTCACACCTCTCTCATGCAGAGTAGCTTGTGGGTTCAAACCACCAATCTTTCAGTTAGCAGCCAAGTGCTTAACCACTGTAACACCAGGGCTTCTTCCTCACCTTTAAAATCAAAATACGCTTTGTGAGTTTCCAATTGAGGTTTGTAGTTTGCAACATTTCCCAGACATATTTGTCCACAGAAATAATACTTTTTTTTTTTTTTTTAGCTGGAGAATCTCCTAAAGGTTTTGTGCTCTGCAGAACACTGAATACAGCCCAGCCTTTAGTGATCGGCCTCTGCCTCTGCCTCATCTCTAGCAACTGCTTGTGGTTCCCTATGCTCAGTGGGCAGTTTCTTGCTTCTGTGCCTTCACACATGCTTTGCAGTCTGGCCATCCTCATTAAGTACCTTCAGATTATAATTGGCTTCTCCTGTAGATTTACCTCCAAGGAAAGAATATACTCCTCAGCTAATATATCTGGTATGCTCAATAGTTAAGGTGGACATTGTAATTGATGCCTCAACAGCCATTCTAATCACCTCAGAGCTTGTTAGAAATGCAGAATCTTGGCTCCACTCCTGACCTACTGAGTCAGAATTGGCATTTTAACAAGATTTGCAGGTAATTCCTATGCACAATAAAATTTGAGAAGCATCGGTAAGCCAATCACACTAATTCCATCTTGCTTGCTATGAAGTAGTTCTGCAGTGGGTGTGTCATATCCATTTTGAGCCAGTGAGAGGCAAAGATGTGCCAGCTCAGAGCATCTGGGAAAAAGAAGTTACTCTCTCTCCTTCTAGATATGAACAAGAAACATGTTGCCCTAGTTCTTTCTGATGGGCATCTTAAGACCACAAGGGAAACCAGCCTATGGCTGAGACTGGTAGTTACCTATCCAGTATTCATCCTCCTCTTTTTCTTCCCCTTAGTAAGGTCCTATAATGGATCTTCCTGTGGGCTGTTGGAGACACAGGATGAAATGATGCCCTGACTTTCCAACATTGCACCTTGGGGATGTATCCCAAAAAATGTTTGTTGTAAATCCTAACCTCTATGCCTGTGGTTGTAATCCCATTTGGGAATGGTTGTCTTTATTGTGTTAATGAGGCAGGGTTAGCATAAGGTGTATCTTGAGTCAATCCCTTCTGAGATATAAAAGAGATTAAACAATTTGAGAGGAGGTGGGACCAAGATGGTGGAATAGCCAGACACTTCCTGCAAACCCTCTGACAACAAAGACCCGAAAAAACAAGTGAAATGGTTCTATTTATGACAAGCTAGGAGACATGAACATCAAAGGCAAAGTTAGAAAATGGACTGAGAGGCAAGGGGAGGGAGAGATGGTTCAGGAGCAAAGAGGAATTACCGGACTTGAATTGCCAGGATCCCTCAGGCACCATTCCTGGGAGTGGCTGTGGTGGGCTGGTAGTAGCATTCAATGGCAGTTTCCTCAGGGAGAAACAGCCACCCGCACAGCCTACTCACACTTTTGTAACCAGAGAAGAATGGTGCTCTCGGCAAAAGCTAAGTACTTGCATACATTTTACCGTGCCCCCAGCCCCCAAACTGGCTTCAGTGGCTGTTGATTTCCCTGGGCCTGAGATAAGCCCTTTTGAGCACCCAGAGGCATTCTCCCAGCCTTGGAGTAGGAATAAATTCACAATTGTGGGAAAAAATGATTTGCCAGCTCCACTAAATGGGGGAGATCAGGACAGAAGCGGCTCCTGTCCAGGCATAAATGGTCCGTGGACTTCGAATACCTTCCCCCCCGCATGGACCTGTGTGGGCCTGTTTCAGGAGAATAGGCCCTTGTTGGCAGTCAGCAACCATTTCAACTGTGTGGTGCAAAGGTGCGTGTTTGATATTTGACACCACTCTGCCTATTAAACAGGGTCCTCACCTACCCATATCAGGAGCATAAGGACCAGTGGCTCCACTCAGGTCACCCAGCCACCCATGACAGGGGTCCAGGGATAACTGGTACCTCCCAGTCATTACAACCCGAAGCATTGGGTGCCCACGGCCTGTCTGTAGAACCCACCCACCTGTACGTTCTAGGGAACAGGGATGTGCTTTCCTCACAGACACTCGGGGATGGTCCTTAGCCCCCTGCCTTGTTCAGAGCATGACACTGTGCTGCAACCAGACACCTGTACCTACACCAAACACCCCTGCACCTCTAAGACTGTAGGACAGAGCCTGTACCACAAGCTTGATGGTCAACTACCTGGACAGGTGAGGTGAATTCATACAAGAAAAGTGAATAGAATCCTAGACTGATATACCTGAAAACAGCTCTAGCCATCTGGTGAAAGGACATCAGAGCTTCAAAGGTGAAAATAATCAAGCTAGCTCACTCAAGCAACCTATCTGGGCATATTAAAACAAAACAAAGCAAGAAGCTAGGATATAGTAAGCAAACATAAAATAAACTAATACAATAACTTATAGATGGCTTGGAGACAACAGTCAGTATCAATTCACATAAAGAAACAGACCATGATCACCTCAATGAGCTCTCAGAACGAAGAATCAATGGATCTTCTGGATGAAGGTGCCTTCCTGGAATTACTGGATGCAGAATTTATAAGATTAATATACAGAACCCTTCAAGACATCAGGAAGGAAATGAGGCAAAATGCAGAATAAGCCAAGGAACACGCAGATAAAGCAATTGAAGAAATTAAAAAGATTATTCAGGAACATAATGAAAGATTTAATAAGCTGGAAAAATACATAGACAGACAGCAATCAGAAATTCAGAAGATTAACAATAAAATCACAGAAGTAGACAACTCAATAGAAAGTCAGCGGAGCAGAATTCAGCAAGTGGAAGGCAGAATTTCTGAACTTGGAGATAAATCACTTGGCACTGATTGAAGAAAAATCGGATAAAAGAATTAAAAAAAAATGAAGAAACCCTAAGAATCATGTGGGACTCTATCAAGAGAAATAACCTACGAGCGATTGGAGTACCATAACAGGGAGAAATAACAGAAAACACAGACAGAATTGTTGAAGATTTGTTGGCAGAAAACTTCCCTGATATCGTGAAAGACGAGAAGATATCTATCCAAGATGCTCATCGAACTGCACATAAGGTGGACTTTAAAAGAAAGTTGCCAAGACATATTATAATCAAAATTGCCAAAACCAAAGATAAAGAATTTTAAGAGCCAAACCAAACCAAACCCACTGCCGTTGAGTTGATTCTGACTCATGGAGACCCTATAGGACAGAGTAGAACTGCCCCATAGAGTTTCCAAGGAGTGCCTGGCGGATTTGAACTGCTGACCTCTTGGTTAGCAGCCATAGCACTTAACCACTATGCCACCAGGGTTTCCATAATTTTAAGAGCAGCTAGGCATAAATGAAAAGTCACCTACAAAGGAGAGTCAATAAGAATAAGCTCGGACTACTAGGGCTACAGGCAAGAAGGGAATGGGATGACTTATATAAAGCACTGAAGGAAAAAAAAATGCCAGCCAAGAATCATATATCCAGCAAAATTGTCTCTCAAATATGAAGGTGAAATTAGGACATTTCCAGATGAACAGAAGTTTAGACAATTCGTAAAAACTAAACCAAAACTACAAGAAATACTGAAGGGAGTGCTTTGGTTAGAAGATCATAATATCAGGTATCAACCCAAGACTAGAACACGAGACAGAGCAATCAGATGTCAACGAAGACAAGGAAATCACAAAAATAAATCAAGATAAAAAAACGCTCAAAACAGGGAAAGAGCAATGTTATTATGTAAAAGAAGACAGCATTAAAATGAAAAAGAGGGACTAAGAAATGTAGTCATATATCTTTCATATGGAGAGGAAGACAAGAGTATATAAAGAAATAAAAGTTAGGTTTAAACTTAGAAAAATAGGGGTAAATACTAAGTAGCCACAAAGGAAACTAATGATCCTACTCATCAAAATAAAATACAAGAAAAAAATAGAGACTCAGCAGACACAAAATCAACAACAACCAATAAGAGGAAAAGACAATATGTAAACTACACAGCACAAAAAATTAAGTGGGAAAAACAAACTGTCAACAACACACAAAAAAAGACACCAAACTGACAGCACGGTGAATGTAAATGGACTAAATGTACCAATAAAGAGACAGAGAGTGGCAGGATGGATAAAAAAAACACGATCCGTCTATACGCTGCCTACAAGAGTCACACCTTAGACTTAGATACACAAACAAACTAAAAGTCAAAGGATGGGAGAAAAATATATCAAGCAAACAACAATCAAAAAAGAGCAGGAATGGCAGTATTAATTTCTAACAAAATAGACTTTAAAGTTAAATCCACCACAAAGGACAAGGAAGGACACGACATAATGATTAAAGGGACAATATACCAGGAAGATATACCCATATTAAATATTTATGCACCCAATGATAGGGCTGCAAGATACATAAAACAAACTGTATCAGCATTGAAAAGTGAGATAGACAGCTCTGCAATTATAGTAGGAGACTTCAACACACCACTTTCGGTGAAGGACAAGACATCCAGGAAGCAGCTCGATAAAGACATGGAAGATCTAAATGCCGCAATCAACCAACTCGACCTCATAGACATATAGAGAACACTCCACCCAACAGGAGCCAAGTATACTTTCTTTTCTAGTGCACATGGAACATTCTCTAGAATAGACTACATATTAGGTCATTAAGCAAGCCTTAGCAGAATCCAAAACATCAAAATATTACAAAGCATCTTCTCTGACCATAAGGTCATAAAAGCAGAAATCAATAACAGAAAAGGCTGGGAAAAGAAATCAAACACTTGGAAACTGAACAACACCCTGTAGAAAAAAGATTGGGTTATAGAAGACATTAAGGATGGAATAAAGAAATTCAGAGAATCCAATGAGAATGAAAACACTTCCTATCAGAACCTTTGGGACACAGCGACGGCAGTGCTCAGAGGTCAATTTATATAAACAAATACACACATACAAAAAGAAGAAAGGGTCAAAATCAAAGAATTATCCCTACATCCTGAACAAATAGAAAGAGAGCAACAATAGAAACCCTCAGTCACCAGAAGGAAGCAAATAATAAAAATTAGAGCAGAACTAAATGAAATAGAAAACAGAAAAGCAATTGAAAGAATTAATAAGACCAAAAGCTGGTTCTTTGAAAAATTAACAAAATTTATAAACCTCTGGCCAAACAGACAAAAGAAAAACAGGAAAGGAAGCAAATAATCCAAATAAGAAATCAGATGGGCGATATTACAATGATTAAAAGAATCATATCAGATTACTATGAAAAACTTTAACAAATTTGAAAACCAAGAAGAAATGGATGAATTTCTAGAAACACACTACCTACCTAAACTAACACAAACAGAGGTAGAACTAAATAGACCCATAACAAAAGAAGAGATTGAAAAGGTAATCAAAAAACTCCCCCCAAAAAAGAAAGCACTGGCCCAGGCAGCTTCACTGCAGAGTTCTACCAAACTTTCAGAGAAGAGTTGACACCACTACTACTAAAGGTATTTCAGAGCATAGAAAAGGATGGAATACTGCCAAACTCATTCTATGAAGCCACCATATCCCTGATATCAAAACCAGGTAAAGACACCAGAAAAAAAGAAAATCACAGACCTATATCCCTCATGAACTTGGATGCAAAAATCCTCAACAAAATTCTAGCCAATAGAATTCAAGAACATATCAAAAAAATAATTCACCATGACCAAGTGGGATTCATACCAGGTATGCAGGGATGTTTCAAATTAGAAAAACAATTAATGTAATCCATCACATAAATAAAACAAAAGACAAGAATCGCATGATTTTATCAATTGATGCAGAAAAGGCATTTGACAAAGTTCAACACCTATTCATGGTAAAAACTCTCAGCAAAATAGGAATAGAAGGAAAATTCCTCAACATAATAAAGGGCATTTCTACAAAGCCAACAGCCAACATCGTCCTAAATGGAGGGAGTCTGAAAGCATTCCCCTTGAGATCAGGAACAAGACAAGGATGCCCTTTATCACTACTCTTGTTCAACATTGTGTTGGAGGTCCTACCCAGAGCAATTAGGCTAGATAAAGAAATAAAGGGATCCAAAATGATAAGGAAGAAGTAAAAGCATCTCTATTGGCAAATGACATGATCTTACACACAGAAAACCCTAGAGAATCCTCAAAAAAACTACTGAAACTAATAGAAGAGTTCAGCAGAGTATCAGGGTACAAGATAAACATACAAAAATCAGTTGGATTCCTCTACACCAACAAAAAGAACATGAAAGAGGAAATCACCAAACCAATACCATTGACAGTAGCCTCCAAGAAGAAAAAGTACCTAGTAAAAGACCTATACAAAGAAAACTACAAGACACTACTGCAAGAAACCAAAAGAGACCTACATATATGGAAAAACATACCTTGCTCATGGATAGGAAGACTTAATATTGTAAAAACGTCTATTCTAACGAAAGCGATATATAGATACAATGCAATTCCGATCCAAATTCCAACGACGTATTTTAATGAGATGGAGAAACAAATCACCAACTTCATATGGAAGGGAAAGAGGCTCCAGATAAGTAAAGCATTACTGAAAAAGAAGAACAAAGTGGGAGGGCTCACTCTACCTGATTTTAGAACCTATTATACTGCCACTGTAGTCAAAACAGCTTGGCACTGGTAAAACAACAGATACATAGACCAATGGAACAGAATTTAGAATCCATGTATAAATCCATCCACATATGAGCAGCTGGTATTTGACAAAGGCCAAAGTCAGTTAAATGGGGAAAAAACAGACTGTTTAACAAATGGTGCTGGTATAACTGGATATCCATCTGCAAAAAACTGAAACAAGATCCATACCTCACACCATGTACAAAAATGAGCTAAAAATGGATCAAAGACCTAAACATATGGAAGAAAAAAAAGGGACAATGCAAGGAGCCCTAATACATGGAATAAAGAGTATACAAAACATTACTAACAATGCAGAAGAGAAACTAGATAACTGGGTAAAAAAAAAAAAAGTTTTTTTTTTTTTTTTTTGTTGTGTTGGGAGCTCCTAAAAATCAAACACCTATGTTCATCCAAAGACTTCACCAAAAGAGTAAAATAGATTACCTTTGGACTGGGAAAAAGTTTTTAGCTGTGACTTTTCCAAACAGCATCTGATCTCTAAAATCTACATGATACTGCAAGAGTCAACTACAAGAAGACAAATAACCCAATTAAAAAATGGGCAAAAGATATGAACAGACACTTCACTAAAGAAGACATTCAGGCAGCTAACAGATACATGATGAAATGCTCACGATCATTAGGCGTTAGAGAAATGCAAATCAAAACTACGATGAGATTCCATCTCACTCCAACAAGGCTGGTATTAATCCAAAAAACACAAAATAATAAATGTTGGAGAGGTTGTGGAGAGACTGGAACACTTGTACACTGCTAGTGGGAATGTAAAATGGTACAACCACTTTGGAAATCGATTTGGCACTTCCATAAAAAACTAGAAATAGAACTACCATATGATCCAGCAATCCCACTCCTTGGAATATATCCTAGAGAATTAAGAGCCTTTACATGAACAGATATATGCACACCCATGTTCACTGCAGCACTGTTTACAATAGCAAAAAGATGGAAGCAACCAAAGCGCCCATCAATGGAGGAATGGATAAGTAAATTATGGTATATTCACACAATGGAATACCATGCATCGATAAAGAACAATGATGAATCCCTGAAACATTATATAACACGGACAAATCTGGAAGGCATTATGCTGAGTGAAATTAATCAGTTGTAAAAGGACAAATATTGTATAAGACAACTATTAAAATAACTGGAGAAATAGTTTAAACAGAGAAGAAAATATTCTTTGATGGTTATGAGAGGGGGGAGGGATGGAGGGAGGGACAGAGGTCTTCACTAATTAGATAAAAAAAAAATTAGATAAGAATTATTTCAGGTGAAGGAAAGACAACACACAATACAGGAGAGGTCAGCACAACTGGACTAAACCAAAAGCAAAGAAGTTTCCTGAATAAACTAAATGCTTCAAAGGCCAGTGTAGAAGGGGTGGGGGCTTGGGGACCATGGTTTCAGGTGACATCTAAGTCAATGGGCATAATAAAATCTATTAAGAAAACATTCTGCATCCCACTTTGGTGAGTGGCTTCTAGGGTCTTAAACGCTAGCAAGTGGCCATCTAAGATGTATCAACGGGTCTCAAGCCACCTGGAGCAAAGGAGAATGAAGAACACCAAAGACACAAGGTAATTATGAGCCTGAGAGACAGAAAGGACTACATAAACCAGAGACTATATCAGCCTGAGACCAGGAGAACTAGATGGTGCCCGGCTACAACCAATGACTGCCCTGACAGGGATCACAGCAGAGAACCCCTGAAAGAGCCGGAGAGCAGTGGGATTCAGACCCCAAATTCTTATTAAAAGACCAGACTTAATGGTCTGACCGAGACTAGAAGGACCCTGGAGGTCATGGTCCCCAGACCTTCTGTTAGCCGAAGATAGGAACCATTCCCAAAGTCAACTCTTCAGACAGGGATTGGACTGGACTATGGGATAGAAAAAGATACTGGTGAAGAATGAGCTTCTTGGATCAAGTAGACACATGAGACCATGTTGGCATCTCCTGTCTGGAGGGGAGATGAGAGGGCAGAGGGAGTCAGAAGCTGGCCGAATGGACACGAAAATAGAGAGTGGAGGGAAGGAGTGTGCTATCTCCTTAGTGGGAGAGCAATTAGGAGTATATAGCAAGGTGTATATAAGTTTTTGTATGAGAGACTGACCTGACTTGTAAACTTTCACTTGAAGCACAATGAAAATTAAAAAAAAGAGAGAGAGATTAAACGGGGAACAGAGGAGAGATGGGGTAAGATAGATGCCAAGAGACATGGAGCTCTCCAAGGAACCAGGAAGTAGAAGCTTCACCAGAGCCGACAGAGTGAAAGCCTTCCCCTAGAACCAGCACTCTGAATTCAGACTTCTAGCCTCCAGAACTGGGAGTAAATAAATTTCTGTTTGTTAAGGCCGTCTGCTTGTAGTATTTCTGTTATAGCACTAGATAGCTAAGACAGTGTCTATATGGCCTTTTGAGACAAGTGGTTCCCAACTAGTGTGTACATCAGAATTACCCAGGAACATTTTTAATGTATCAGCCATTTCAAGAGGTAGCGTATGATCAAGCACCAATGGTACTGAAGGAAGAAGTCTAAGCTATACTGAAGGGAATGGTGAAAAACAAACCTGCAGGAATTGACGGAATACCAGTTTAGATGTTTCAACAAATGGATGCAGCACTGAAGGCACTCACTCGTTTATGTCAAGAAATTTGGAAGACAGCTTCCTAGCCAACCGACTGGAAGAGATCCATATTTGTGCCCATTCCAAAGAAAAGTGATCCAACAGAATGCAGAAATTATCAAACTATATTATTAATATCACACACAAGTAAAATTTTGCTGACGATCATTCAAAAGCAGTTGCAGCAGTACACCACAGGGAACTGCCAGAAATTCAAGCTGGATTAAGAAGAGGACTTGGAATGAGGGCTAACATTGCTGATGTCAGATGGATCTTGGGTGAAAGCAGAGAATATCAGAAAGTTGTTTACCTGTGTTTTATTGACTACTGTTTGGATCATGACAAATTATGGATAACATTGCAAAGAATGGGAATTCCAGGGGACTTAATTGTGTTCATGAGGAAGCTGTATATAGACCAAGAAGCAGTCGTTTGAACAGAACAAGCGGTACCGTGTCATTTAAAGGCATGCATTAGGGTTGTATCCTTTCACAATACTTATTCAGTCTGTATGCTGAGCAAATAATCAGAGAAGCTGGACTGTATTAAGAGGAACGGGGCATCAGGATTAGAGGAAGACTCATTAACAACCTGAGATACAAAGATGACACAACCTTGCTTGATGAAAATGAAGAGGACTTGAGCATTTACTGGTAAAGATCAAAGACTACAGCCTTCAGTATGGATTGCGCCTCAACAAAAAGAAAACAAAAATCCTCGCAACTGGACCAATAAGCAACATCGTGATAAAAAGAGAAAAGACTGAAGTTGTCAAGGGTTTCATTTTACTTGGATCCACAATCAATGCCCATGGGAGCAACAGTCAAGAAATCAAATTACAGGTTGCATTGAGCAAATCTGCTGCAAAAGACCTCTTAAAGTGTTGAAAAGCAAAGATGTCACTCTGAGGACTAAGGTGCACCTGACCCAAGACAAGGTATTTTCAATTGCTTCATATGCATGTGAAAGTGGGACAATGAATAAGGAAGAGCGAAGAAGAATCGACGCCTTTGAATTATGGTGTTGGTGAAGAGTATTGAATGTATCATGGACTGCCAGAAGAATGACCAAATCTGTCTTGGAAGAAGTACATCCAGAATGTTCCTTAGAAGCAAGGAGAGTGAAACTTCTTTTCGCATACTTTGAAAATGTTATCAGTGGACCAATCCTTCGAGAAGGACATCATGCGTGGTAATGCAGAGGGTCAGTGAAAAAGAGGAAGACTCTCAATGAGATGAATTGACGCAGTGGCTGCAACAATGGGCTCAAACATAGCAACAATTACGAAGATGGCACAGTACCGGGCAATGTTTCATTTTGTTGTACTTGGGATTGCTGTGAGTCAGAACCAAATCGGGGGTACCTAACAACAACGATTCCCAAGCTCCACCCCAGAAGTTTTTATTTAATGGGTTTGGGCTGAAGTCTGGACATTGGTATTTTTTAAAAGCTCCTCAGAAGTTATAACGTGTAGCCGTGACTGAGAACGACCAATTTAGACATGACATCTTAGAGCAAAATGCCATTTTAATATTCTCTCTGCAATGCCCCTTTCCCACTAGAACTGTGTGTGAAACTTCTTGTAAACTTCTTTAAAAATTTTGCTGTTCTTAATTTTAAAAAAATACAAGCCCTTTAGAAAAACACAATACAGAAAAAATTAAATGTTCCTAAATTTAGTATCACAAAAATACTGATATCTACACTTGATGAACATCATTAGAAGCATAAATAGAGAGAGAAGAATGGGTAGAAAGAGATGTAGATAGACTGATTAACAGAATAGCCTCGTTCTTCAATGCTATTTTTTTTTCAATCAAATTACTTTTTAATTGTATAGAGTTTACATACAGGGTTACGTCCTCAGTTTTGTAAACAATATTTATAGCTTTTTGTGTGTGTTTGTGCTTTAGGTGAAAGTTTACAGCTCGAGTTAATTCTCATATAAAAATTTAAGCACATATTGTTATGGGACACTAGTGACAGCACACTCCCCCTTTCCACCCCAGGTTTCCTGTGTCCCTCCAACCAGCTCCTGTCCCTTTCTGCCTTCTCATCTGCCTCTGGACAGGAGCTGCCCTCCAATGCTATTTTTAAAATATTTTAAAAATACAGTATTCAATTTATTCTTGTTTGATTTAACGAAAGAAAAAAACTGAAGAAATTGCTCAGATGCAACTGGTTAGTATGTTTGCTTAATGTGAAGACCCTTTCATCTCAAGGTTATTATGGGCAGACCTGTGAGACTTTGTGTTTGTTTTGAGCTGGCATGAGGAAAATCTTTTTGATAGATTTCTCACTAATTTGGGACAAATTTGTTTTCCCTTCAAAGTTGTAGTTTGAGTACTGGGTATATAGTTCTTAAGCCAGTTTCCTGTAGCCTGAGGAAACCATGGTGAGGGAGGGAAATAGCGTATTCAGGTGTATTAGTCTCCAAGGCTGCCATGACGAATTTCTGCAAAGCGGGTGGCTTAAGATAACAGAAATTTATTCTCTCACAGTTCTGAAGGCTAGACGTCTGCTAGGTTTCTCCTGAGCCATGCTCCTGCGAAAGTCTGTAGGGGAGAATTCTTCCTTGCCTCTTCCAACTTCTGGTAGCCCTAAACATTCCCTTGGTTTGTGCCATCAAGTCAATTTCAACTGATAGCGAAACTATAGGACAGAGTAGAAGTTCCCCACGTGCTTTCCAAGAATGTAGTCTTTACAGAAGCACATCTCCAGGTCTTTTCTCCTGCAGAGCAGCTGGTGGGTTCGAAAGGCCAACCTTTCAGTTAGCAACCAAGCACTTTAACCACTGTGCCATCAGGGTTCCTTTGATTCATGGCAGCATAACTCCAAATTCTGCCTCTGTGTTCACATGGCCACCTTCACTGTGTGTTGATCTGTGTGTCTCCTCCTCTTTTTATATAAGGACTCCTGTCATATTGGATTAGTGCCTACCCTGCTCTACTATGAACTGATGCTAACTAATTAAATCTGCAAAACCTCTTTTCCAAATAAAGTC
Organism: Elephas maximus indicus; assembly: GCF_024166365.1. Classification (NCBI taxonomy): domain Eukaryota; kingdom Metazoa; phylum Chordata; class Mammalia; order Proboscidea; family Elephantidae; genus Elephas; species Elephas maximus. Next base: position 36,863,945 of record NC_064830.1, read on the forward strand.
ACATTCGTACATACTGGGGATTAAGACTTCGACAAATCTTTTAGGGGGACACGACTCAACCCATAACACAGGATCAAGATGAGTTCTTGCTGTAGGACCCAGATTCTAGCCCCGAGGTAGAGAATCTCTTGAACAATCCATGCCACTCAGTCAATTCCACTCCCGTGAGCTTCAGCTTGTTCTATAATTAACAGTGCCCTGGAAGATGGCAAGCTAAGGTGATTTCTGTGTTGCTCTCTGGGTTGTCCCATCATAGCAATGTGATATTTTAGGATCCTGCCCAGTCTTAGAGCCAAGCAAGAGTACTGAACCAACTTAGGTATATCTGCCATAAACCTCCTTTCCCCTTCCAGGACAGTCTACTTTCCTAAGGAATTATGTTTGTGGAACCTGGGTGTATACCATTTTCAAAATTATGAGGAAATTTCTTAGACAGTCTTAGTCTGATGAACTTATCTAACACTGAATATACTTTGCTCCCCAAATGAGATATCCTGTTTCCAGTAGAGCATTTTTCCAAAGCTTTTGTTTCCAATCTCAAAGAAGTTTCTACTATTTCCTTCTGTAGTTCTGATGGTATTCTAGGGAACAAAATGGGTCATCCTCGCTCCCACCCAAAAACAAACAAACAAACAAACAAACAAACAAACAAACAAACTCATTGCCTTCAAGTCAACTCCAACTCAGAGTGACCCTATAGCAACCTTATAGGACAGAGTAGAACTGTCCCATAGGATTTCCAAGGCTGTAATCTTTACAGATTGCCACATCTTTCTCCTGCAGAGTGGCTGATGGCTTGAACCACTGACCTTTCAGTTAGCAGCCCAGCCCTTAACCACTGCTCCACCAGGGCTCCTTAAATGGTTCACACAGGCTTGAACTCTGCTCCCTTGCCCCAAAGGCTGCACAAAATAGAGACTCCACTGTTAGCTAAGCCATGACTACCTACTGTTCTTGAAAAACAGGCAATAAAACAATGGGGATCTGGATTGTGGTATATTTTGGGTTCTGGAACAATTGTTCTGGCTTGGATAAGTGACTGAAGCACCTAGATTATAAGTTGCTATGATGACTGTAGGTTTGCTTGTATTCTCTAGATGTTATGTATATAAGGCCAGTGCTGTGATAATCTGACATTTATTTAATTTTGTTGTTGTCGTTGGGAATATACACAGCAAAACATACACCAACAATTTCTACATGTACAATTCAGTGACATTGATTAAATTCTTCGAGTTGTATAACCATTCTCACTCTCCTTTTCTGAGCTGTTCCTCCCCCATTAACATGAATTCCCTGTCCCCTAAGGTTCCTATTTTTTTTTTTTTAAGGTTCCTATATAGTCTTTCAAATTGTTTTTGTCAATTTGATCCCATGCGGATAGTTCTTTAAAGAGCATAATGCTCAAGGAAGACATTTTTTTACTAGTTAAGCTAACCTATTGTTTGATTTTAAGAAGACTTTATGGGATTTTTTGGTTTAAGGTTTAAAGATTATCTCAGGGCAATAGTTTCAGGGGTTCATCTAACCTTCATGACACTAGGATGTCTAGAGTCCATGAAAATTTTATATTATGTCCTACATTTTCTCCCTTTTGATCAGAATTCTTCATTGGAATCTTTCATCAAAATGTTCACTATTGGTAGCCGGGCACCATCCAGTTCTTCTGGTCTCAGGGCAAAGAAGGCAACTGTTCCTGACTCTCCTTCCTCTGTCATTCCAAAATGGAGACCTATTGTTGTGCCTTGGATGGCTGCTTGCAAACTTTTAAGATCCTAGCACTGCACATTGAACTAGGAGATAGAACAGAAGCACCAAACGTTACTAGGCCAATTAACTGGGATGTCCCGTGAAACCATGACCCTAAATCTCCAAATAAAGAAACCAAATCCCATGAGGTTTTTGATTGTACATAAGCAGACTCAGCAGCTACTCTTTTTTTTTTTCTTGTGTCGTAAACTTATCTGTCACACGACTTTGCCAATTCAATGTTTTACAGATGTACAACTTACTGACAGTAATTATAATAATTGGCTGGGCAACCATTAATCACCATGATATTTCCATCACATTAACCTTTTCCTCCCACCCCTAGTAACCAGTAATAAACTTTGTTCTCTATACTTTTGCCTTTTCTTGTCTTTTTATATAAATGAGGTCATGCAATATTTGTCCTTTTGTAGTTGACTTATTTTACTCAGCATTATGCCTTCCAGCTCCATTCATATTGTAGCATGTATTAAGACTTCATTTCTTCTACCGGCTAAGTACTATTTCATTGTATGTATGTACCACATTTTTTTAATCCATTCATCTGTTGATGGGCATTTATGTTGTTTTCACCTTTTGGCTATTGTGAATAGTGCTGCAGTGAACATTGGTGTACAAGTCTCTGAGTCTTCGATGGCTTTTCATGTGTTTGGTGGCCATTTGAATGTCCCCTTTGGTGAAACCTCTATTCAAGACCTTTGCTCATTTTATGATTGTATTGCCTTTTTGTTGTTAAGTTGTGGAAGTTTTAGATATATTTTAGTTATTAGATTCTTGTCAGATATATGGTTTTCAGAGATATTCTCCCAGTTGGTAGCTTGTCTATTCAATTTTTTGGTAAAGTCTTTTGATGAACAAAAGTTTTTAATATTTTTAAGGTCCCAATTATTTATTTTGACTTTTGCCGTTTGTGTTTTTGTTATTATATTAAATAATCCACTGTTAAAAGCTAGGCATGACAACATTGCCCCTGCATTTTCTTCTAAGAATTTTATGTTTTTAGTTTTCACTTTTAGGTCCTTAATCCATTTTGAATTTGTTTTAATGTGTGGTGTGGGGCATGGATCCTGTTTCATTTTTCTGCATGTGGAAATTCAATTTTCCCATCACCATTTATTGAAGAGACTCTTCTTTCCCCATTGAATGGACTTAGCACCCTTGTCGAAATCAGTTGATATGTGGGTTTATTTCTGGACTGTCAATTCTATTCCATTGGTCTATGTATCTGCTGTTAATAACAGTACCGGGCTGTTTTGATTACTGTAGCTGTATAGTATATTTTAATATCAGGAAGTGTTTGTTCTCCTACTTTGCTCTTCTCTTTCAACATTGCTTTGGGTATCTGGGGCCTCTTGGCATTCCATATAAAGTTGAGGATTGTTTTTCAGGAAACCCTGGGGGTATAGTGGTTAAGAGCTACAGCTGGTAACCAAAAGGTCAGCAGTTCAATTCTACCAGGTGCTCCTTGGAAACCATAGGCACCAGTTCTACTCTGTCTCATATGAGTTGGAATCGACTCAATGGCTACGGGTTTGGTTTTTTTTTTCCATTTCTGTAAAGACAGCTGTTGGAATTTTGATTGGGATTGTGCTGAATCTATAGATCTCTTTGGGTATTATTGACATCTTAACAATATTATTAAGTTTTCCAATCTGTGAACATGGAACATCTTTCCATTTATTTAAATATTCTTTAATTTCTTTCAGCACTGTTTTAAAGTTTTTATGGTATAAGTCCTTCATGTCCTGGTTAGATCTATTCCTAGGTATTTTATTCTCTTTGATGCTGTTGTAAATGGAATTATCGTCCTAACTTCCGTTTTGTTTTTCTCATTGCTGATGTATAGAAACCCAACTGATTTTTGTATGTTGACCTGTACCCTGCAACTTTGCTAAGTTCCTCTATTAGCTCTATCAGTTTTCTTGAGGACTCTTTTGGATTTTTTATATAGGAATCATATCATCTGCAAATAGAGATTATTTTACTTCTTTTTTTCCAATCTGGATAGCTTTTACGTCTTTTTCTTGTCTTATTGCTGTGGCTAGGACTTCTAACACAATACTGAATAGAAGCAGTGAGAGTGGGCAACCTTGTTCCTGATTTCTAGGGGAGTGCTCTCAGTCTTTCTCCAAGAAGTATAACATTGGCTGTTGTTTTTTTGTATGTGTCCTGAATCATACTGAGGAATTTTCCTTCTATTCCAATTTTCTTTAGGGTTTTCATTGGATTTTATCAATGCTTTTTCTGTATCTATAGAGATGATTAGGTATTCTATTGAAGTGGTGTATTATGTTGATTGATTTTCTAATGTTGAACCATTCCTGCATTCCTGGAATAAATTCCACTTGGTCATGGTGTTTGACTCTTTTAATATGCTATTGGATTCTGTTTGCTAATATTTTGTTGAGGATTTTTGCATCTATGTTCATAAGAGATATTGGCCTGTAGTTTTTTTTTCTTGAGGTGTCTTTGTCTGGTTTTGGTATCAGGCTTGTGTTTGCTTCATAGCATGAGTTAGGGAATATACCTTCCTTCTCTTATCTTTGGAAGAGTTTAAACAAACAGTGCTGGTGTCATTTCTTCTTTAAATGGTTGGTAGAATTCCCCAGTGAAGCCATCTGGTCCAGGACATTTTTTTGGGGGTGGGGGGAGATTTTGGATCACTAATTCGATTGAGACTTTCTATTTCCTCTACAGTCAGTTTGGGTAGGTTGTATGCTTCTAAGAATTTGTCCATTTCATCTAGGTTACCTAGTTTGTTGTTATACAGTTGTTCATAAGGTTCTGTTGTAATTCCCTTTGTAATGTCCCCTTTTTCATTTTTTATTTTGATTATTTGCATCTTTTCTCTTCTTTTCTTTGTCAGCCTAGCCAAAACACGTTGCTGTCAAGTCGATTCTGACTCATAGTGACCCTGTATCAAAACCAAACCAAACCCATTGCAGTGGAGTCAATTTTCTGACTCATAAAAAAAAAATAGGACACTGTAGAACTTCCACGTAGGGTTTCCAAGGAGTGGCTGGTGGATTCAAGCTGCTGATCTTTTGGTTAGCAGCCAAATTCTAAACCACTGTGCCACCAGGGCTCCTCAATCTAGCTAAAGTTTTGTCGATTTTATTGATTTTTTTCAAGGAACCAACTTCTGGTTTTTATTGATTCTCTCTATTGTTTTTCTGTTTGATTTATTTCTGCTCTGATTTTTGTTATTTCCTTTCTTCTGGTAGCTTTGGGCTTAGTTTGATCTCTTTCTAGTTCTTGGAGTTGTCAAGTTAGGCAGTTGAGATCTTTCTTCTTTTTAATGTAGGCATTTATTGCTATAAGTTTCCCTCAGAGTACTGCCTTTGATGCATCCTATAAGTTTTGGCATGTCATGCTTTCATTTTCATTTGATTCTAAGAAACTTGTGATTTCTTCCTTGACCCATTGGTAGTTTAGTAGTGTTTAATTGTTTAATTTCCATGTGTTTGTGTATTTTCCTGTTTTTTTTTTTTCTGTTATTGATTTCTAGCTTTTCTCTGTTGTGATCAGAGAAAATACTTCATATGATTTCAATCTTTTCAAATTTATCAAGACTTGTTTTGTTATCTAGAATGTGGTCTCTCCTGGAAACTGATCTATGTGCACTGGAGTAAAATGTGTATTGTGCCTTTTTTGGGTGGAGTGTTCCATGTGTGTCTGTTAAGTCTAGTTGGCTTATAGTGCCACCAGGTCCTCTATTTCCTTGTTGATCTTCTTTTTAGATGCTGTGTCCAATATTGAAAGTGGTGTTTTGAAGTCTTCAACAGTTATTGTAGTACTATTTCTCCCTTCAATTCTATCAGTGTTTGCTTTCTATATTAAGTGCCCAATGTTGAGTGCATGTATATTTATGATTGTTAAATGTTTTTTGATTAACCAGCCCTGTTATCACTATGTAGTGTCCATCTTTATCTCTTCTGATAGATTTTGTCTTAAACTCTACTTTTTCTTATATTAAGATTGCCACCCCAGCTCTCTTCTGGTCATTATTTGCATGGAATATTTTTTTTCCATCCTCTTCCTTGCAACCTATTTGTGTCCTTGGGTTTAAGGTGCGTTTCTTGTAAACAGCATGTGATTGGACCATTTTTAAAAAATGCATTCTGCCACTCTCTGCCTTTTGATTGGAGCATTTAGTCCACTTACTTTCACTGTAATTACTGATAAGAAGTGACTTGCTTCTGCCATTTTATTTGTTTTTGTGTGTCTTAAGCCTTCTTTGTCTTTGTCCTTTAGTACTGTTTGCTTTTGTGTTTTGTTGGCTTAGGGTAGTGAAGCTTTTTGATTCCCTTCTCCTTTCCTTTTGTGTATTTTTTAAAATGTATTTTCTTAGAGGTTACTATAAATATTACATTTAAGAGCTTGTATTTGTAACCTTCTAGGGTAACTTGGTACCAACTTAACTTCTGTAACATACAAGAAATTCTGTACCTATACAACTCTTCTCCCTCCCCCTTTGTTGTTGTCATTAATTACTTCTTTGTATTTCTTGTGCCCTGTAACATAATTTTATCTTTGCTTTTTATATGCTGTTGTTGTTGTTAGGTGCCGTTGAATTGGTTCTGACTCATAGCGACCCTATGCACAACAGAACGAAACACTGCCTGGTCCTGTGCCAGCCTTACAATCGTTGTTATGCTTGAGCTCATTGTTGCAGCCACTGTGTCAATCCACCTCGTTGAGGGTCTTCCTCTTTTCCACTGACCCTCTACTCTGGCAAGCATGAATGATGAAAAATTTAGGATTATCAAGCATGAATACCTTGTAACTAGCCCTTATACTTGTCCATGCATTTCCCTTTATTGGGGATCTTTCTTTTTATGTATAGCTTTTAATTACTTTCTTATGTCTTCTTCCTTCCATCTACAGAACTCCTGTTAGTAATTTTGTAGAGCTGGTCTGGTGAATATGAACTCTCTCAGCTTCTGTTTGTCTGGGAATGTTTTAATTTTATACTCATTCTTGAAGGATAGTTTCACTGGGTATAATATTCTCGGTTGACACTTTTCTTTTTCTTTCAGCACTTTAAACATACCATTCCATTGCCTTCTGGCCTCCAATGTTTCGGGAGAAAAATCGGCATTTAATCTTATTGGGGATTCTTTGATGCGACTTTTTGCTGCTCTCTCACTGCTTTCAGGATTCTTTCTTAATCTTTACTTTCTTGAGAGCCATACTATGATATGTTTTGGTGTAGATCTCTGAGTTTATCCTGCTTAGGGTTTCTTGAGCTTCTTGGATTTATGGATTCATGTCTTTCATTAGATTGGGGAATTTTTCTGTCATTATTTCCTCAAATATTCTTTCTAGCCCTTTCTCTTTCTCATCTCCTCCTGGAATACCCACGATGCATATATTAGGTCTCCTCTTGTTGTCCCATAATTCCATTAAACCACGCTCAGCCTTCTTGAGCCTCTGTTCTTGTTACTTTTCAATGTCTGTACGTTTTACTATCTAATCCTCTAATTTGTTGATTCTTTCTTCTGTCTGATTAAATCTGTTGGTAATCCTTCTGTTGTGTTTCTCATTTCAGTTACTGTCCCTTTCAATTACAATCTCTTTCTTTTTAGATCCTCATTTTGTTTGTGCATTGTTTTCCTTATTTCTTTTAGCTCTTTGTCTATGTTTTCCCTTAGTTCTCTAATTACGTCTAATGTTGTTGTATTATAGTCTTCCATTTTTTTCCCATTATTTGGTCATCCCTAGATGCACTTTCACTTCCTTTGTTATGTTCATTTGAATGGGCCATTATTTCTCTGCTCTTTGTGTGTCTTGTGATTTTTTGTTGAGGCATTGGAATTTCTGAGGGTGTTAACTTTCCTAGTTTTCCCCAGCATTTGGTGTTTTTGCCCACAATATTTTCTGGAAAAAACTATTAGGTGGGCAGAGCTGTCGGCCTTTGCTTACTATTTCCTCTCCTCTGTGGTAGTTTCTTCTCCCTCCCTGGTTAAATCAGGATTTGGAAGTGTCAGATTTTGGTTTTCAGCTTTCAGTCTCTCCCAAACACACCAGAGAACATGCTGTGGTCAGTCTGTCCACCAGCAGGCACTGCCACTCAGGTGAGATATTGTATACTAATTAATGGATATGTCCTTCAGGGGATGCAGTCTTCCCTCTCTGGTTATTTACTACTCCCTTCCCTTCTCTGTTTCTGCAACCACATTTTTAGTTGGAAATCCACCCATCAAGCCCTTTTCTGGGCTGGGAGTTGCCCCTAGTTTTGCCCGAGGCATGCTTCCCTGCTCTGTTGGGGGCTACTTATATCTGAGCTGGCATTCAAGAGAAGCACAAGCAGACTTTCCTCCATTTCAGGGCTGGCACTCCCTAGGAGGACCTCTGAGAGGTCTGTCTTGTTGGTTTCAGAGCTCTAGTGGTCCTGTTGTGGCTGGGGGAGCAGTCTCCACTAAGGTGACCCTCCTCCTGACTCTATTGTAGGGAACCTTATGTAGGATTTGTATCAGTCCAGCAGCCAACAGTTACTGGTTGATGTAGGGGTTGTTACATTTTGAACAGAACCTCAGGGAGGTATGCCTTGTTGCTATCAGACTGCCTCTTGCCCCCACCCCCCCATAGTATGTTGGCTGTAGGTGTAGCCTCCACTAAAGATGCCTGCTTCCTAGCACACAGCAGCCTCAGTCAGCAGTCCTCAGCACTGACCAAAAGCAGGAGCAGAGAGACCTGACCTGACTCCTTGGGAGGTTTGTCCTATTAATATCAGAAGCCTGAGCTATGGGGTACACAGGGAGGCAGGTAGAGTGTTAACTATGAGAACAGACTCCATTGCATGGGCCTTCAATAGCAATTTGCTGTAGGCTTGCAGTCAACAGTGTCCAGGTGGGGGAGGTGCTGGTACACTCCAAACGGACCCCTGGGAAGGTCTGCCTTGTTGATTTTACAGTAGAAGTTGGGGTCCTGTCTGTTTGTACAGGCAAGGGCTGTGGTAGTTAGGGAAGGAGGCTCTTTTTCTGGGGCCACTTCCCCAGTTCACAGCAGCTGGTGGCACATGTGGCTGGGGGGAGGTCAGGGGTAGTGGGAGGAGCAATTTTCCTACCATATAAACTCGTTGATTTATTTATTCTTGCATGTTGTAGTTCCCTGCTGCTTCCCTCTGCTTCCTGACTCAGAGTCCCTCAAAGCTGAGCACTGTTTCTTTGTTGTATTTGTGAAGGAGGGTCCAAACTATGATCTGTTTACACCAGCATGCTCCCAGAGTCCATATCTTATATATTCTTATATGTTCTCTCCTTAAAGGAAAGGCTGACTAGGTTCTAGAGGAAGAGCTGGGGGCGTTTTCCTGAATACGAACATTCCTGGATATGGTCGGGCTCTTCAGTTTAGTATGGTTTCTGAGGGAGAAAATCCTGGCTATTCCTCACACTTGAGCATAGTGGAGGATAGGGCACACCCTGCCTTAAGGATAAGAAAGGTGAGTCCTAGAGACAGGGAAATTGTTATGGATTGAATTGTTTCCTCCTAAAATAAGTGTCGGAATCCTAATGCCTATACCTGTGGATGTATAAGGTTTTCTTTGTACAATGCTTTTGCTTTTATATGGCCTTTGTAACTCCCACAAAACGGCTCTCTGGGGCTATGTACATTGAGTCACCTATGGTCTACCAAGGGGATTGGTCAGTTCATGGTCCTGGTGGGAGGACCGTGCCTTGAAATTGAGAAGGAGGAGGTTTATAAACCTGCTGTCAATGAGTTGATTCTGACTCATAGTGACCCATAGGACTTCCAAGGCTGTTATCTTATGGAAGCAGACTGCCACATCTTTCTCCCACAGAATGGCTGTGATTCAAACTACTAACATTTTGGTTAGCAGCAGAGCACTTAGCCACTGTGCCACCAGGGGTCCTTTGGGCTATTGACAAAGAAGGAATCAATACAGCCAAGACCCTAGTTTGGACTTTGAGCCTCCAAAACCAGAAGAAAATAAATTTCTGTTCTTTAAAGCCGTTCACTTGTGGTATTTGTGTTACTGCAGTGCTAGGAAACTAAGAGATCTATGACTTTGTCCAATGACTCTGATCAAAGCAAGGGCAAAGTGGACCAAAAGACCCTGTACCGTCTCAGATGTACTACTCTTCCATAATTCGTAGAGTGTGACCTGCGTACCATTTGGTTGACCCTGAGCCTCTGAGGGGGTGAGTCTGGGAGTGAAATTATGCTTATAAATTTAAAAATAAATCACTATTAGTCCATGGCGTCAAAGAAAACTTACTGGATTCTTCTACTTTCTAGACTTCCAGAAATGGAGTTTTTTTTTTTTTTATAACTTTTATTAAGCTTCAAGTGAACGTTTACAAATCCAATCAGTCTGTCACATATAAGTTTACATACATCTCACTCCCTACTCCCACTTGCTCTCCCCCTCTTGAGTCAGCCCTTTCAGTCTCTCCTTTCTTGACAATTTTGCCGGCTTCCCTCTCTCTCTATCCTCCCATCCCCCCTCCAGACAAGAGTTGCCAACACAATCTCAAGTGTCCACCTGATATAATTAGCTCACTCTTCATCAGCGTCTCTCTCCCACCCGCTGACCAGTCCCTTTCATGTCTGATGAGTTGTCTTTGGGGATGGTTCCTGTCCTGTGCCAACAGAAGGTCTGGGGAGCATGGCCGCCGGGATTCCTCTAGTCTCAGTCAGACCATTAAGTTTGGTCTTTTTATGAGAATTTGGGGTCTGTATCCCACTGATCTCCTGCTCCCTCAGGGGTCCTCTGCTGTGCTCCCTGTCAGGGCAGTCATCAATTGTGGCCGGGCACCAACTAGTTCTTCTGGTCTCAGGATGATGTAGGTCTCTGGTTCATGTGGCCCTTTCTGTCTCTTGGGCTCTTAGTTGTCGTGTGGCCTTGGTGTTCTTCGTTTTCCTTTGCTCCAGGTGGGTTGAGACAAATTGATGCATCTTAGATGGCCGCTTGTTAGCATTTAAGACCCCAGACGCCACATTTCAAAGTGGGATGCAGAATGATTTCATAATAGAATTATTTTGCCAATTGACTTAGAAGTCCCCGCAAACCATGTTCCCCAGACCCCCGCGCTTGCTCCGCTGACCTTTAAAGCCTTCATTTTATCCCGGAAACTTCTTTGCTTTTGGTCCAGTCCAATTGAGCTGACCTTCCATGTATGGAGTGTTGTCTTTTCCTTCACCTAAAGCAGTTCTTATCTACTGATTAATCAATAAAAAACCCTCTCCCACCCTCCCTCCCTCCTCCCCCTCGTAACCACAAAAGTATGTGTTCTTCTCAGGTTTACTATTGCTCAAGATTTTATAATAGTGGTCTTATACAATATTTGTCCTTTTGCCTCTGACTCATTTCGCTCAGCATAATGCCTTCCAGGTTCCTCCATGTTATGAAATGTTTCACAGATTCGTCACTGTTCTTTATCGATGTGTAGTATTCCATTGTGTGAATATACCACAATTTATTTAACCATTCATCCGTTGATGGACACCTTGGTTGCTTCCAACTTTTTGCTATTGTAAACAGAGCTGCAATAAACATGGGTGTGCATATATCTGTTTGTATGAAGGCTCTTGTATCTCTAGGGTATATTCCCAGGAGTGGGATTTCTGGGTTGTATGGTAGTTCTATTTCTAACTGTTTAAGATAACGCCAGATAGATTTCCAAAGTGGTTGTACCGTTTTACATTCCCACCAGCAGTGTATGAGAGTTCCAATCTCTCCGCAGCCTCTCCAACATTTATTATTTTGTGTTTTTTTGGATTAATGCCAGCCTTGCTGGTGTGAGATGAAATCTCATCGTAGTTTTAATTTGCATTTCTCTAATGGCTAATGATCGAGAGCATTTTCTCATGTATCTGTTGGCTGCCTGAATATCTTCTTTAGTGAAATGTGTGTTCATATCCTTCGCCCACTTCTTGATTGGGTTGTTTGTCTTTTTGTGGTTGAGTTTTGACAGAATCATGTAGATTTTAGAGATCAGGCGCTGGTCGGAGATGTCATAGCTGAAAATTCTTTCCCAATCTGTAGGTGGCCTTTTTACTCTTTTGGAGAAGTCTTTAGATGAGCATAGGTGTTTGATTTTTAGGAGCTCCCAGTTATCGGGTTTCTCTTCATCATTTTTGGTAATGTTTTGTATTCTGTTTATACCTTGTATTAGGGCTCCTAGGGTTGTCCCAATTTTTTCTTCCATGATCTTTATCGTTTTGGTCTTTATGTTTAGGTCTTTGATCCACTTGGAGTTAGTTTTTGTGCATGGTGTGAGGTATGGGTCCTGTTTCATTTTTTTGCAAATGGATATCTAGTTATGCCAGCACCATTTGTTAAAAAGGCTATCTTTTCCCCAATTAATTGACACTGGTCCTTTGTCAAATATCAGCTGCTCATACGTGGATGGATCTATGTCTGGGTTCTCAATTCTGTTCCATTGGTCTATGTGCCTGTTGTTGTACCAGTACCAGGCTGTTTTGACTACTGTGGCTGTATAATAGATTCTGAAGTCAGGTAAAGTGAGGCCTCCCACTTTCTTCTTCTTTTTCAGTAGTGCTTTGCTTATCCGGGGCTTCTTTCCCTTCCATATGAAATTGGTGATTTGTTTCTCTATCCCCTTAAAATATGACATTGGAATTTGGATCGGAAGTGCGTTAAATGTATAGATGGCTTTTGGTAGAATAGACATTTTTACTATGTTAAGTCTTCCTATCCATGAGCAGGGTATGTTTTTCCACTTAAGTATGTCCTTTTGAATTTCTTGTAGTAGAGCTTTGTAGTTTTCTTTGTATAGGTCTTTTACATCCTTGGTAAGATTTATTCCTAAGTATCTTATCTTCTTGGGGGCTACTGTGAATGGTATTGATTTGGTTATTTCCTCTTCGGTGTTCTTTTTGTTGATGTAGAGGAATCCAAGTGATTTTTGTATGTTTATTTTATAACCTGAGACTCTGCCAAACTCTTCTATTAGTTTCAGTAGTTCTGTGCAGGATTCCTTAGGGTTTTCTGTGTATATAATCATGTCATCTGCAAATAGTGATAACTTTACTTCTTCCTTGCCAATCCGGATACCTTTTATTTCTTTGTCTAGCCTAATTGCCCTGGCTAGGACTTCCAGCACGATGTTGGATAAGAGCGGTGATAAAGGGCATCCTTGTCTGGTTCCCGTTCTCAAGGGAAATGCTTTCAGGTTCTCTCCATTTAGAGTGATATTGGCTGTTGGCTTTGCATAGATGCCCTTTATTATGTTGAGGAATTTTCCTTCAATTCCTATTTTGGTAAGAGTTTTTATCATAAATGGGTGTTGGACTTTGTCAAATGCCTTTTCTGCATCAATTGATAAGATCATGTGGTTTTTGTCTTTTGTTTTATTTATGTGATGGATTACATTAATGGTTTTTCTGATATTAAACCAGCCTTGCATACCTGGTATAAATCCCACTTGATCAGGGTGAATTATTTTTTTGATGTGTTGTTGGATTCTATTGGCTAGAATTTTGTTGAGGATTTTTGCATCAATGTTCATGAGGGATATAGGTCTATAATTTTCTTTTTTTGTAATGTCTTTACCTGGTTTTGGTATCAGGGAGATGGTGGCTTCATAGAATGAGTTGGGTAGTATTCCGTCATTTTCTATGCTTTGGGATACCTTCAGAAGTAGTGGTGTTAACTCTTCTCTGAAAGTTTGGTAGAACTCTGCAGTGAAGCCGTCCAGGCCAGGGCTTTTTTTTGTTGGGAGTTTTTTGATTACCGTTTCAATCTCTTTTTTTGTTATGGGTCTATTTAGTTGTTCTACTTCTGAATGTGTTAGTTTAGGTAGGTAGTGTTTTTCCAGGAATTCATCCATTTCTCCTAGGTTTTCAAATTTGTTAGAGTACAATTTTTCATAATAATCTGATATGATTCTTTTAATTTCATTTGGTTCTGTTGTGATGTGGTCCTTCTCATTTCTTATTCGGGTTATTTGTTTCCTTTCCTGTATTTCTTTAGTGAGTCTAGCCAATGGTTTATCAATTTTGTTAATTTTTTCAAAGAACCAGCTTTTGGCTTTGTTAATTCTTTCAATTGTTTTTCTCTTCTCTAATTCATTTAGTTCAGCTTTAATTTTTATTATTTGTTTTCTTCTGGTGACTGATGGATTCTTTTGTTGCTCAGTTCCTATTTGTTCAAGTTGTAGGGACAGTTCTCTGCTTTTGGCTCTTTCTTCTTTTTGTATGTGTGCATTTATCGATATAAATTGGCCTCTGAGCACTGCTTTTGCTGTGTCCCAGAGGTTTTGATAGGAAGTATTTTCATTCTCGTTGCTTTCTATGAATTTCCTTATTCCCTCCTTGATGTCTTCTATAACCCAGTCTTTTTTCAGGAGGGTATTGTTCAGTTTCCAAGTATTTGATTTCTTTTCCCTAGTTTTTCTGTTATTGATCTCTAGTTTTATTGCCTTGTGGTCTGAGAAGATGCTTTGTAATATTTCGATGTTTTGGACTCTGCAAAGGTTTGTTTTATGACCTAATATGTGGTCTATTCTAGAGAATGTTCCATGTGCACTAGAAAAAAAAGTATATTTTGCAGCAGTTGGGTGGAGAGTTCTGTATAAGTCAATGAGGTCAAGTTGGTTGATTGTTGTAATTAGATCTTCCGTGTCTCTATTGAGCTTTTTACTGGATGTCCTGTCCTCCGAAAGTGGTGTGTTGAAGTCTCCTACTATAATTGTGGAGGTATCTATTTCACTTTTCAATTCTGTTAAAATTTGATTTATGTATCTTGTAGCCCTGTCATTGGGTGCATATATATTTAATATGGTTATGTCTTCCTGATCAATTGTCCCTTTTATCATTATATAGTGTCCTTCTTTATCCTTTGTGGTGGATTTAAGTCTAAAGTCTATTTTGTCAGAAATTAATATTGCTACTCCTCTTCTTTTTTGCTTATTGATTGCTTGATATACTTTTTTCCATCCTTTGAGTTTTAGTTTGTTTGTGTCTCTAAGTCTAAGGTGTGTCTCTTGTAGGCAGCATATAGATGGATCGTGTTTCTTTATCCAGTCTGTGACTCTCTGTCTCTTTATTGGTGCATTTAGTCCATTTACATTCAGGGTAATTATAGATAAATAAGTTTTTAGTGCTGTCATTTTGATGCCTTTTTATGTGTGTTGTTGACAATTTCATTTTTCCACATACTTTTTTGTGCCGAGGCATTTTTCTTAGGAAATTGTGAGATCCTCATTTTCATAGTGTTTGACTTTATGTTAGTTGAGTCGTTACGTTTTTCTTGGCTTTTATCTTGAGTTATAGAGTTGTTATACCTTTTTGTGGTTACCTTATTATTTACCCCTATTTTTCTAAGTAAAAACCTAACTTGTATTGTTCTATATCGCCTTGTATCACTCTCCATATGGCAGTTCAATGCCTCCTGTATTTAGTCCCTCTTTTTGATTATTGTGATCTTTCACCTATTGACTTCCATGATTCCCTCTTATGTGTATTTTTTTTTTAATTAATCTTAATTTGTTTGTTTTTGTGATTTCCCTATTTGAGTTGATATCAGGACGTTCTGTTTTGTGACCTTGTGTTGTGCTGATATCTGATATTATTGGTTCTCTGACCAAACAATATCCTTTAGTATTTCTTATAGCTTTGGTTTGGTTTTTGTAAATTCTCTAATCTTGTGTTTGTCTGTAAATATCTTAATTTCGCCTTCATATTTCAGAGAGAGTTTTGCTGGATATATGATCCTTGGCTGGCAGTTTTTCTCCTTCAGTGTTCTGTATATGTCGTCCCATTCCCTTCTTGCCTG
The DNA here is from genome assembly GCF_024166365.1 of Elephas maximus indicus. NCBI lineage: Eukaryota > Metazoa > Chordata > Mammalia > Proboscidea > Elephantidae > Elephas > Elephas maximus. The sequence continues at coordinate 36,879,480 of NC_064830.1, forward strand.
CATGGTTTCTGCTGAGTAGTCTGAACTTATTCTTATTGATTCTCCCTTGAAGGAAACCTTTCTTTTCTCCCTGGCTGCTTTTAAAATTTTCTGTTTATCTTTGGTTTTGGTGAGTTTGATGATAATATGTCTTGGTGTTTTTCTTTTTGGATCAATCTTAAATGGGGTTCGATGAGCATCTTGGATAGATATCCTTTCGTCTTTCATGATGTCAGGGAAGTTTTCTGTCAGGAGTTCTTCAACTATTTTCTCTGTGTTTTCTGTCTCCCCTCCCTGTTCTGGGACTCCAATCACCCGCAGGTTATCCTCAGAAATGGAGATTTTTAAAGTGAGCCGTGTTTTGTCATTTTGCCATTAAGCTAGAGATGCAGTCCCTTGGGAAAAATATGTACAAAATATTATTGAAAACCTCCTGATTGTGCAGCAGCCTCGCCCTCTGTTTATGGTCCCCTGTGTGCTGTGTATAAGAAGGACTCTTTTCAGCAGATGTTTAAAACTTCCCTCCCATCACTGATGCTCACAGAGAAGGCTTCTCCCAGACAGAAAACACAGCAGGACAAGGGAAACAGAATTGTCACATCATGTGGCCACAGCCCTGTCCCAGCACTACAGCCCTACACCCCACAAGGACCAGCAGAAAGAACTGCCAAAGTGGTGGCCAGCTGCACATTCCAGCAATTGACCAGCATCACCAGCAGGATACCAGTGGCAGCCACTTCTTTGACCTTGGCCTAGGAAGGTGAAGAATAACCAGGTAAAATGAGGTCACTCCATGCTCAGCAAATCTATGAAAGATTGCTATGGAGGCTGACCTGGTTATTAAGGCAAGAAAGGAACCTAGGTATGTAAATGTAGAATTATCCCCCACCGCACTCCCCAACGGACTCAGGAACCAGGGTGCTCAGCTCAGCATAGCATACGGTATCCAGTGTGGCTGGAGGCCACAGGCTGCCCAGGCCATGAGGCTGGTTCCTGGGCTGCCTGTGTGAGCCAGCACAACTGCAGAGACATGAAGGTACCAGCCTGAAACAGGAACACTCCACAGGCCAATCTCCCTTTCTTCTTGGTGTCCTGCTGCCTGGCTCTTGCCCTACCATGCTCTAAATTCCATCTCTTTTCTTACCATCTCTCCATCTTGGGACTTTAAATAGAAACTTCCTCCGGGTGAGCAGAGGCAGAAGCTCAGCCACCTGTCAATCACTCAGCAAATTACAGCAGCCCAAGGGAGGACAAGCAGGTCACTCTGAAATCATAGATTCCAGGGCCCTTTGCTCTCCGTCTGGCACCTTACTAACTCAGATCAATGTAAATGCAAGGACACGTGCTCCCAGGACAACTCAGCCAATTTCCAAAGAGGGAAGGTTCTAGTGCAAACTCCTAATACTCTCTAAGCCCATTGGTGTAGAACTACTTGAAGAAGTTTCTTTACTTAAAATGCAAACTCCAAGCAATTGTAGACAGAGAGACAGAATTCTCTATAACAGGCATATCAGCAGAGGTATCAAGAAGTGCACACCCCAGGTCAGACAGCATGGGATGAGGACACGGATGAGAAAGCATCAGAATTAAGGACAAGGAAGATACACACAGGACCAGAACAGAGATGTTTCCATCAGTCACACCTTGGTAAGTATTTCCTCAGTTCCATTGTGTGAAGAGATTCAATTTCATGCCAAAATGACATTCTAGAACACATCTGTAATAAAACTTATGTGATGGTGGAAATATTCTGTTTCTCTAATACGTATGTGGCTATTGAACACTTGAAATGGGGCTCATGCAACGGAAGAACTGCATTTTAAATTCCATTTAATTAAATAATATATTCAAATAGGCACATGTGGCAGTGGCTACAATATTAGACTGTGCAGTCTATAGAATTTGTAGTCATTGAGGGATTTTTTTTTAATAGTTTTAAATTGTCTCAAATAATTAAAAAAATTTCTTATAGGAATACAATTCTTGATTAAAGAACCATTCTGAATTCATGCAAGTGAAATTTGCAAATTAAAGGTTGGCAGTTCGAACCCACTCAGCTGTACCTGGTGATAGACCTGGCGATCTGCTTGCATTAAGATTGCAGCCAAGAAAACCTTATGGAGCAGTTCTGTTCTGTAACATATGGGGTTGCCATGAGTTAGAATCAACTCAATGGCAGTTAACCACCACCACAACAACAGAGTCTTGTGTAGGAAAGTTAAGTGAGCTAAATTGCTAGTTGTGCTCCAGATGGTGGTGTTCATAGTGGGCAAAACAAATGAGAAACAGCTCCCAGATGATTAGAAATGAATAATGACCAGCTGTTATATGTTCCTCTTGTTATAAAGTGGCCTTTTCAATAGCTAAAGTGCCGTACGCATTTCCCTGTGAAGTAGAATCTGCTGATGATCCCATCCCTACCTAAACCTTCTTCACAAAAGCCAATTAGACATAGGTTGGAAGAAGAAGTAGCATTTTTTTCTTCAGATCAGCACTGGAGACCTGACCCTCTGGAGTGTCTTAGTGTATGGGGGAGTGGTAGAGAGAAGGAAGCAAAGATGCAGAAAGAATAGTTGGGAAATGAGGGGGGAAATGGAGTCAACAGGAAGGGAAAGTTATCTTGTGTCTCAGATGAAAAACCAGCAAATTCCAAGGCCCTCCCCTCCACCCCTGTGAGAATTTACTAATGTATAACTAACACACTCACCTTTCAATCCATAGCCATGGAGAGCTAAAGGCTAAATAGTCTTCTGTGACTCATGAAGCTCTGGGAGGATGGGGGTGTGATATGGGCAAGCCCCATAGGTCGGCAGGGCCAGTGCCCTGAAGAAACAGGTAGAGAGTAAGGCTTTCAGAGCATAAAACTGCCAATACAGTAACCAGGAAGAGGAAGAAGCCTGCAGGTCAGAGGCTGAGCCCTGTCTCAGTGTTTTCGTGGTCTGTGAGGATGGGGGAGACTGAGGCTTGTTGGATACAATTGACCTAAACCAGTCTTCCCACAGCTTTCTCCCACTTGTCAGACATAGTGCCCTGAGCTTCAGTAGGGACCCCTGTGTGGCCATCACTGAGTTGTCATCATACTTGTAAGGGGGTAGACCCCTATCTGTGGCCCGGACCGCTCTCAGTAGTAAGTGTGAGGATCAAGTAGAGCATCTCACGAGTGGAGTTTTTAGACGTTGTGTTTTACTACGATTTTCATGGGCAGTTTCGCTGCCTGTAAAACAGAAATCATGTGTACCTCATAGGAATCTTGTCAATATAACCCAAAAGTCCCCACATCCCATCAGCCTGTAGAAGCAAATAAAGTCACATTAATACCAGTATGTCAGATTTCCTGCTCTCATCCCCACTTGCCTACTCAGGACTCCAATGCCCTGTTAATTTCCCTCAAGTATTTTATTTGGGGCCTTCTCAGGAAGTGCCTCATGTGTACTCACAAACTAGTCTGTCAGCTACAGTCGGTGTCAGTCATTTTCACCCTGTTGTCCCTCCTGCCCCTGCTCCTCTTTGTCAGTGTCTTTGCTCAGATCCTCATTTCTGTCTCTGCCCTTCATGAAAATGCCAATGTCTGTCCCAAGAATTCTTTCCAAAGCTGCTGAAACCCAAGAGAGGTGCTAGATTTTAGTCAGGAATGGAGGGAATGTCCCTTCCCTGATTTTCAAAATACTTTTATCACCTCAGCTCTGGAGCAACGCTGGTTGTGTAACTCAGCAACCTATGACTGTCAAATAAAGTCATAAAATAACAACTAAATTTTAGTAATAATAAAGTCTTCCTCTACCTCTCATCTCCGTCTTTCCAAAATGGAAGCCCAGTTCAACAGCTCTTCTCTTCAGATACTTGGAAGCTCTAAGGAATGCTTAAGAAGCCCTGGTGGGGTAATAGTTAAGCACCTCACTGCTAACCAAAAGGTCTGCAGTCCCAACCCACCCAGCAGCTCCTTGGGAGAAAAGACCTGGCAATCAGCTCCCGTAAAAACTATAGCCTTGAAAACCCGATGGGGCAGTTCTACTCTGTCCTATAGGGTCACCATGAGTCAGAATCGACTCAATGGCACACAAGAGGGAATGCTTATACTGTCCATGATTTACTCTTCCTTTTCACTCACCAGCCCCCCCGTCTAGAAAGCAGAATTCAGTCATATCCCTAGTGGTCAGACTCTGCTAATTCCAACCTACAGCCATGCAGTAGTTCTGGGTTTTCCCATGTCATGTACATAATAACACCCTGAAAAACTCAAGGCTCTATGGTCAGTGTTTGGAGTGTTCTTATATAAGGACTTGATCTAAAAGGCCATAAGATACACTTCTTCTCCTTTAAATCATAGAATAGCCAAGCTGGAAACATTCCTAGTAATGACCTGAAGTAATGCTGTCCTATTCATGAGGAGAACCCAAGCCCCACTGGGTTGATCATTACCAGAACTCAGTAGGGGTTGAATGGGTTACCAGCAAGTAGTCAAATTCTGGAAACTAGATCATGTCAGCCTTTGAGTGTTCTTAGCCTCACCCAGTTGTTTCAGATGTGCAGCCAAGTGTGTACAGGTGACTTTATGACCTGCAGCTGCCAGGCAGAAGACAGTCATTTCATAGAAGTCTAGTCTTTCCCAGAATCCTATATTAAGTCTGGGCTGGGCCTGTGGCTCCTGTACCTAAGGGAGAATGGGTTAAGCCAGGCTGCAAGACCTCAGGGTTGTCATGCCCTCTGAAGATTTTGTGTATTTCCCATTCTCCCCACCCCATGCTTTGGCATCCTGGGCACCTCTGCTGGAGTCAGGGCTGGATCCTGGGGGTCACTGATTGGGCTTCCAGTTTCAGGGTCTGTGTTCTATTCCAAACTCCCAATATGACTGGCTTATAATTTGGCCCTCACCTGTGTCTCCTGAAATCTCTTCAGCCACACCCCTGGCCACCACCCCCAAATACTGTGTCTTAAAGGAACACACCTTTTCCATTTTCTGCTTTCCCACATGAGGGTCCTCTTCCTTGCTCTCAGCAATCCACAAAGCCACGTCAGGCTATCTGGTCCAGATCAGCCTGCAGGGCAGTGAGGAGAGAGAGTCCTGGCAGGAGATGGAGCCCTGGGTTGAGAGTACAGGATAGCAGATGGGCAGAGGCATCACCTCAGGGAGTTATCATTAGTTAGAAGGAGTGGGCTGAGAGGTCCCATTGGTAAGGAGTAGTGGCGGGAATCTCCAGAGGCTGCCCAGTGCCTCCTTGGGCCACCAGAGGCGTTAGTGACGCAGAAAGCACTGAACTCTGCTGGATGCAGAGAGGCTGCCATGTCCTACACCTGCAACTTCCTCATCCCAGGGAGTAAAATGGGAGACCCAGAACAGAAGGGGTCATCCATCAGCCTATCCCTGTGCTCCTGTGGTCCACATCCCAGGAACTTCCAGTTTCTGTTAGTAGTCTTTCTAGAATCATTAACATCACACACAAGTAAAATTTTGCTGAAGATCATTCCAAATGGTTTTAGAAGTACATCAACAGGGAACTGCTGGAAATTCAAGCCAGATTCAGAAAAGGACATGAAACAAAGAGTATCACTGCTGGTGTCAAATGGATCCTGGCTAAAAGCAGAGAATACCAGAAAGATATTTACTCGTGTTTTATCGACTATGCAAAGGTATTCGACTATGTGGATAATGAGAAGAATGGAAACTCCAGAACACTTAATTGTACTCACGAGGAACCTGTACATAGACTAAGAGGCAGTCACTCGAACAGAAAAAGGGAATACTGAATGGTTTAAAGTCAGGAAAGGTGTGTGTCAGGGTTGTATCATTTCATCAGACTTATTCAATCTGTGTGCTGAACAAATAATCTGAGAAGCTGGGCTATATGAAGAAGACTTATTAACAACCTGAGATACACAGATGACATTCCCTTGCTTGCAGAAAGTGAAGAGGGCTTGAAGCACTTATTGATGAAGATCAAAGACTACAGCCTTCAGTATGGATTGCACCTCAACATAAAAAAAACAAAAATCCTCACAACTGGACCAATAAGCAACATCATGATAAACAGAGAAAAGACTGAAGTTGTCAAGGATTTCATTTTACTTGGATCCACAATCAACAGCCATGGAAGCAGCAGTCAAGAAACAAAAAGATGCATTGCATTGTGCAAATCTGCTGCAAAAGACTTCTTTAAAGTGTTAAAAAACAAAGATGTCTCTTTGAGGACTAAGGTGTGCCTGACCCAAGCCATGATGTTTTTGATTGCTTCATGTGCACGTGAAAGCTGGACAATGAATACGGAAGACCGAAGAAAAGCCAATGCCTTTGAACTATGGTGTTGGTGAAGAATATTGAATATACCATGGACTGCCAGAAGAAGGAACAAATGTGTCTTGGAAGAAATACACCCAGAATGCTCCTTAGAAGCAAGGATGGCCTGACTTCATCCCATATGCTTTAGATATGTTATCAGGAGGGACCAGTCCCTGGAGAAGGACATCATGCTCGGTTAAGTAGAGGGTCAGCAAAAAAGAGGAAGACCCTCAAGGAGATGGACTGACAGAGTGGCTGCAACAATGGGCTCAAGCATAACAAAGATAGTGAGGATGGTGAAGGACTGGGCAGTGTTTCGTTCTGTTGTACATAGGGTCCCTGTGAGTTAGAACTGACTCGACAGCACCTAACAACAATGACAGGGTCTAAAATTGTGCTTGGCAAGTAGTACTCACTCAGTAAATATTTGGTGAAGGAATAAATGACTCTGGAAGTAAAGTCTGCTGACCTGGAACTGCTCTGCAGTTTCATGAAGACACAGGCCATAGTTTCCATATCCCTTCTGTGTTGTGGAGAGGCCCAGCTCTCTTAACTGCCTCAGCCCTTGTCCTTCAGCAAGGCCTCTCTAGAACTATCACGATGCCCTCTTTGCAAGTCTCACTCAATAGGTGGACAGAATCAGGGCATGGGAATTCCCCATGATTTTCATTTTTTTTACCAGGCTGGCCAGAATCCTACCTTCACTCCTGTCAGACTGGTTTGGATGACTTCATTTCGTGCAGCCTAAAAACAATGTCATAAACACCCCATGGCATCACCGCCCACAGCTCAACCTCGCGTCACCTGAGCAGCTGCTTGCTTTGGTGAAGACAAGGACAGAGCTAGATGACTCTGTGCAGGGGCAAAAGTCCTCCTTGTACTTGTCTCAGAGGCTGGAGGGAATTCCTATAAAAGCCTTTCTTCTCCCACAGATGCTTAGGGATGACTGAGTATCCCCCTTCCTATAATGCGTTCAAGCATTCATTCCACACATATTTCTTAAATGCTTACTCCATGTCCAGCACTGTCCTAGGAGCTGGAGCACAGCCATGGGCACAACAAAGTCCTTGCTCTCATGGACTTCACATTCTAATGTGGGAAGATAAACAATAAACAAATAACATTTCACCAAAACCCCAAACCAAACCAATTGCCGTTGAGTCGATTCCAACTCAGACAACCTCAGGTGTGTTAGAGTAGAACTCTCTTTCATAGGGTTTTCAATGGCTGTGATGTTTTGGAAGCAGATTGCCTGGGCTTTCTTCCAAGGTGCCTCTGGGTAGATTCGAACTGTCACCCTTTCAGTTAGTAGCTGAGTATTTAACCGTTTGTGCCATCCAGGGACTCCAAATAACATTTTAGGCGGTGATAAATGCTATGAAGAAAAATGAGATTAAGGGGTTACAGAGTCACTGGGAAGGCTATGAGTGTGTGGGTGTTCTCTGAAGAAGAGTATTCAGAGAAGGTCTTTCTATCTTTTTTTAAATAATATTTTATCATGTTTCTGGTGCAAGTTTACACAGTAAATTCAGCTCCCATTTGACGATTTCTATCCAAGTTGTTCAGTGACATTAATTACATTTTTCACAGTATGTAAACATCCTCTTTGGCTGCTTTACGGTTCTTCCGATTCTAGAGGTCTTTCTGATAATGTGAATTTCAGCAGAAACCTGAATGAAGTGAGGAAGTGAGCTATGTGTGTATCTGGAGTAAAATAATCTAGACAGAGGCAGAGAAAATAAAATTGCAAAGACCCTGAAGCAAAAGAGTGGTACATTTGAAGAACACCAAGGCATCCAGTGTGACTGGAGTGAGGGTGAGAGGGATAGGAGACTTGAGAAGTAGCAGGGAGTCATATCATATTAATAATTTTGGTTAAGTATTGGATATATCCCAGGGAACACGGGATGCCATTAAAGGATTTGAGCAGAGGGGTGACATGATCCAACTTGAGTTATAAAAGGAACACAGTGACTGCTGAGAGCAGAATAGACTGGAGTGGGGTGAGGTTGGAAGGCCGGAGACAAAAGACTTTGCAGTAATTCAGGTGAGGAATGGTGGAAGACTGGATTAGGGTGATAATGGTGGATGTAATAAGGAATGGAAGGAATCCGGATATGTTTTGAAAGTAGAGTGAACAGGATTTTCTGGTGGATTACTTGTGTGATGTTAGAGAAAGATAAAGTCAAGAATGACTTGAGGGACGACTCAGACTTTTGATCTGAGCAAATTGAAAGAGAAGGTGTTATGACAAAATTCTTTCTTCCCTGGGATCTTATATTTTTCTGAAAAGAACATGAAAACCAGGAACCAGGAAAGGGGCATGCCAAGGACTTGGACACTGAATGATGACCCTGAAAATGTCCATGCTGATGGCCATTGAAGTATGCAAGGGGCTCAATGAAGATGTGGCTGTTATGGATTGAATGGTATGCTCTTCAGATATGTGTTGGAATTCTAACACCTACACCTGTGGATATAATCCTATTTGGAAATAGGGTTTTATTTGCTATGTTAATGAAGCCATATCAGCGTAGAGGCAAGCAAGCATGAATGGGTTGGGAAGGTGGAGGTGGGGAGTGACAGATAGATGCCATGCCACATGAAGATTGCCATGGAATCAAGGAATGCTGAAAGATAAATGGATCTTCCCGGAGAACCAATAGAGAGCCTTCCCCAACAGTCAGTGCCCTGAATTTGGACTGTGAGAAAATAAATTTCTATTTTTTAAAGCCACCGACTCGTAGTATTTCTGTTAGAGCAGCACTAGGAAACTAAGGCAAGGCCCTACCAGTGTAGGGTGTGTACTACTCCTAATCAGCCCTGAGTTATAAGGAACATCATAGACACAGAGACAAGCAAGCACAAAAAGGGAGACGGGAGTTGGGAGGAGGACAGATGCCACACGAAGGTCTCCAAGGAACTGAGGCACACCAGCACTACAGAAGCTGAAGGAGACAGGGCTCTTCCCCCAGAGCTGACAGAAAGAGAGCCTACCCCTGTAGGCAGTGCCCTGAATTCAGACTTCTAGCCTCCTGAACTGTGAGAAAATTAATTTCTGACCTTTAACACTACCCACTGTGGTATTTCTGGTACAGCAGCACTAGGTAACTAAGACTAAGATGGTGTGTATGTGGGTGACCTGCAGGTGAGCACAGGCTATATGCGGAGGGTGGCACTGGAGTGGTGCATTCCAATCTGCAGGTACCATATGGTACACCCAGATGAAATTATGTTAACATGGCAGCCTGGAAGGGTAGTAACTTACCTTGTTTTGACCAATGTATATACTAAACATCATGACTTGCATAGCCCAATAAGATTCACACAGCTCTAATATTTTCTATGGAAAAACTTGGAGGTTTTATTTGAGACTTTGCAGGTACATCAAAAGGATTAGTTGAGCCCCTACTCTGGAACGACAACCACAGTTTATTCTCAATTCTCATCAACAATAAATTATAAATGCTGTGCAAAAGTTCTCAATCTCAGCCTCCCATTTCACCTCACTGATTTTTGTAACTAGTGTGGCCAAGAGAATAGTTTCTACCTTTCAAATTTCCTCTACCCAAGGATTCTTCTATGTCTTCCTCTGTGAGCACAATGCTAAGATTTTTCCACAGGATGCAGATGGCTCTAGGGTGTTTGCTTCTTGCTTCAGAACTTTTGTTACTACTCATGGTCAAGGGTTCATTGTTTTTGCTTACCTCTTTATTTCAAAGGAGAATTTGCCTCTCTCTAATTTTTTTTTTAATATGCTTATAAGGATCCCTGGTGGTGTAGTGGTTAAAGCACTCAGTTGCTAACCAAAAGGTCAACAGCTTGAACCCACCAGCTGCTCCATAGAAGAAAGATGTGGCAGTATGCTTCTGTAAAGATCACAGCCTTGAAAATCCTATGGCGCAGTTCTGCTCTGTCCTATACGGTTGCTTGCTCATGAATTGGAATCGACTCGACAGCTCACAACAACAACTGCGACAATATGCTCTATGGAGTCCCTGGGTGGCACAAACGGTTAAACATTCAACTACTAGCCTAAAGGTTGGTGGTTCCAAGCCACCTAGAGGCTCTTCAGAGGTCAGGTCTGGCAATCTGCTTTCAATTTGCTTTGAAAACCCGACAGAGCACTTCTACTCTGCACACATGACCTCATCATGAGTAGGAATTGACTTGACGGTGACTATTTTTTTAATTTTTATTTTATTTGGTTTTGTTTATAAAATGCTCTGTAAAATCTGGCTGTCTTCTCTACTTGTCGTCCCTTCCACAACACAGCACAGCAGGCAGGGTGTGTTGGCACAGCCCGCCACCAGGGCCTGTAGTTCTTTGATAGCTAAAATAGCCTCATCTATGTGATGGAAGAGCTCAGGAATCCAAACGTGAGTCCGTGATGCCACTTTTAGGGGTGGAATCTTCAGACAGCTCCAAGTATTGTTGGTTAGGCTGACTCAGACTTATGAGCAATCTAGATGGAAACATGGGCCCTTTTTGCATACTAGTCATAACGATTTTCTGACTTTAATTTTTCCCAAGTTCATAAACTTTATAGTTTACAAACAAATTCATTCACTATGATTCGTGATTTCATTTCAACCTCACAATGCTGGGGGGTTTGCATTATCGCCCTCTTTTTGCGTTAGAGAAGGCAGAGAATCAGTTTTCTGTGTGGGGCATGGACAAAACTCATAAGAATGTCTTCCGAATTGACCTTTCCATGACACTATCTCAGATGCTTAGTTGATAATCACTAAAGTATGGGGGCGGGGCAGTTCACGATTTGGCCTAGCTAAGGGAAATGGGCTGATCCCAGCCTGACCAGGACCAGCTGTGTTAGTGGACTGAGTTAATGAATGTGTAAATGTACATGTATATTTCTATCCATCTATTATCATCCAGAGCCCTGGTGGTGCAGTAGTTAAGTGATATGGCTGCTTACCAAAGAGTTGGCAGTTCAAATCTACCAGCCACTCCTTGGAAATCCTATGGGCCACTTCTACTCTCTCATCTAGGGTCACTATAGGTTGGAATCGACACAACAGCAATGGGTTTGGTTGTTTTTTTTTTTTTTTTAATCTATCATCTACCTGAAGGGACCCCTAATGGCACAATGGTTAAGCACTTGACTGCTAACTGAAAGGTTAGTGGTTTGAACCTAACAACTGCTCTGTGGGAAAAAGATGTGGCAACCTGCTTCTGTAAAGGTTACAGCCTTGAAAACCCTATAGGGCAGTTCTACCTTGTCCTATTGGGTCGCTTTGAGTTGGAATCAATTCAACAATGATGAGTTTGGGTTTGGAATTATCTATCTCTACCTGTCTGTCTATCTATCTATCTAGCCAAATGCGTAAGCCAAAAGCATGATTTCACATTGATATTGCCAAGTCCATTCTAACATCACAGGGACTGTGATAGTTAAGATTGTGTGTCAACTTGGCTGGGCCATGATTCTGTGTTTTGGCAGTTGTATAATGTTGTGATCACTTCTGTTGAACTTTGATATGTGATCACCCCCATGATGGAAGCTGCTGAGCGGTACCAGTGTGGGCGGGGCCTATGGGGGCTTACCACCCCTCAGCCCTCGCATCCCTGCCCTCTGCTGCCTACTTCCTTCTTGCTCACCTTGCCATGGCTTTTGGCTTGTTCTGGATCCAGCAGGTGCCTCTTGTCTTCTGACTTCTGGTTCTTGGGTCTTGAGCTAGCAGTTTACCTGACGATTTTGGGATTCGTCGACCTTCACAGCCTGTGAGCAAGAGTCGTGCTCCCTGACTTGCTGATCTTCGGTTCGCCATCCTCTGCAGCTACATGAATCTGAAGAAAACTTGTGGTCTTGCCTGCTGATCTCGGGATTCATTGACCTCCACAGCCTATGAGCGGGAGCCTGCTCTCCAACCTGCAGATCTTGGATTCTGCGGTTGCCTGAATTGAGAGAGGCCTCTATGCTGATCCACATGGACTTGGGACATTCCAGGCTCTACAATTGCAGGAGCTGTTTCCTTGATATAAATCTCTTTATAGCTTTATTGATTTTGCTTCTCTAGAGAACTCAGCCTAAGACAGGGACATTCTAGGTTTGTGCCAATTTCCCCCTGCACACACTATGTCAGGAAACTTTTCTCAAAATATTTTTTCACTTCCATTATTTTGTTTTTCCTTTTTTGGGGACTCCATTTATGTGATTGTTTTATCTCCACTGTCTGTCTTCTCTATGTGTCAATCTCTTCCTAATTTATTTTAAAACCTTATTGCCGTTTCATTTTCTATGCTAGCTTTATTTTTCTTATTCTTGAGGTCTCTTACTATGTTTTCACAGTGTTTCTGCCCCCTTGAGCTCTTCTATTTTTGTTTTGATTTCTGTGATGAATTTTTTTCTTCTACTTCTTTTCTGAGTACTGTAAGCTCATGCTTTACCTTTCCCTGTTTTTTTAATACCTCTTATGGGGGGATGTATTTATTTATTTATTTATTTTGGTATTCTTCCTTCTTTGAGACAACTTCCTCATTAGCCTTTTAAATTATTGGACAAATGTTTAGTCAGAATTTTTATTTCTTTTGTGGAAATATTTTTGGTGACTCTTTGTACCTGGCAGGTTTTGCAGCAATTTCTCTCATTTCTTTGTATCAATGTTGACTGCCTTTGAATTTTCTTTGTTCATCTACTTGTTGGAAGTTAATTCAGGGGACAAATTTTTGCTTTCTTTCATCATTTTGGTTGTTGCTAGGTTATTTTATTTCCCCCATTGAGATATCTATGCTATCCTCCTTAAGTATCTCAGCTCTTGTTGAGCTGAGGGATTTTGATTTGTCACTTTACGTTAAGCTTCTTATGTATAGGAAGTATCTTCATGCTGGTATATTCTGAGATTTGTTGCCCCTAGGCTGCTTGACATTTATTTCTTTACCACAAAGGGATTCCATAACACTTCACCTTTACAAAGATTATGAAATCATAGTAGCAATTTTTGGTAGCATTTTTACATTTTTGGGATCTGTGGATTTATGTTTCCTAGTTTAGCTGAGGACCAAAGTGCTTTTACGAGTTCATATGGTTAGATTGAGCCCATCAGATAATCCAGGGTAATCTCCCTATCATATGTTTCCAAATTGTCTTTCACCATGTAATGGCATATACTTACAGGTTTCAGGGCTTAGGGCAAGGACATCTTTGGTGGCCATTCTACCTACCATGATTGATGAGGATGAGCATCATGTCATACGTGTAGGTGCGCCTGACCCAAGCCATGGTATTTTCTTTTTTTTTTTCTATGCAAGTTCCACTTTAGTATGACAGTTTGACAACAGCCTTAGTCATCCATCCTTTCTGATATTACAATACATAAATACTATTTTATAGTCATCATAACAATGTACACAATGAGAAGGCAAGTGTATATTGAGTAAGAACAAAATGTAAGAGTGGTGGGCGTGGGAGCTGGGGACCCCGGTTTTAGGGGACATCCAAGTCAACCGGCATAGCAAAGTGTACCAAGAAAACATTCTGCATCCCACGCCGATGATCGGCATCCGGGATTTAAAAAGCCAGCAAGCGGCCATCCAAGATGCACCAACTGGCCTTAACCCACCCAGAGAAAAGGAGAATGAAGAACACCAAAGGCACAAGGAAGACAAGAGCCCAAGAGAAAGAAAGGGCCACACAAACCAGAGACCCCACCAGCCCAAGACCAGAAGAACCAGGTGACACCCAGCCACCACAAATGACTACCCTGACAGGGAACACAACAGAGAATCCCCGATGGACCAGCAGAAAAGTGGGATGCAGACCCCAAACTCTAGTAAAAAGACCAGACTTAATGAATGGTCTGACCGAGACCCAAGGTACACCAGAGGCCATGGTCCCCAGACTCTCCACTAGCCCCAAATCAAAACCACTCCCGAAGCCAAATCCCCAGACAAAGACCAGACTGGACCATAAGACATAAAATGATACTGGCGAGGAGTGTGCCCCCTTGCTCAAGCAGAGACATGAGACCATGCGGGCAGCTGCCACCTGGAGGCAGGACGAGAAGGCAGAGGGGGACAGGAGCTGATTGAATGGACACAGGAAATACAGAGTGAAGAGAAGGAGTGTGCCGTCATACTGTAGGAAGAGCAACTAGGGCCAGGTAACAATATTTGTATAAGTTTCTGTACGAGAAACCGACCTGAACTGCAAACTTTCATCAAAGCACAATTAAGAAAAGAGTTCTTTAAAGTGCTAAAAAAAAAAAAAAATGTAAGCTGTTGATGAATAAGGAAAAAATTGTGGGAACAGCAAGCCATGGTATTTTCAATCACCTCATATGCATGTGAAAGCTGGACAATGAATAAGGAAGACCAAAGAAGAATTGATGCCTTTGAACTATGGTGTTGGCAAAGAATATTAAATATATCATAGACTCCAGGAAGAACAAACAGATCTATCTTGGAAGAAGTACATCCTTAGAAGCAAGGATGGTTAGAATTTTTACTTTGGACATACTATCAGGAGGGACCAGTCCCTGGAGAAGACATCATGCTTAGTAAACTAGAGGGTCAGCGAAAATGAGGAAGACTCTCAAGGAGATAGACTGACAGAGTGGCTGCAGCAATGGGCTCAAACATAACAACAATTGTGAGGATGGCGCAGGACCGGGTAGTGTTTTGTTCTGTTGTCCATAGGGTCGCTATGAGTCGGAACAGGCTTGACAGCATCTAATAACAAGTTTAGCTGAAAATGGAGTGGGCATTTTTCCCCATGGATGTTATTGTTTTAGTATGATGTTCAGGAGAAGAAGAGGGAAGTCACTATTTCCCGCTACCATGTTCATACTAGAAATCTCAATTCTCATAATTTCAGTTGGTGCTCTTCTTCTTATGGGAGTATTTAGTTTTCTATTGTTGCAGTGAAAAATCACGAAATTTGCACTTTTAAACGGCACAAGTTTATTTTAAAACAGCTTTGGTCAGTCAAAAGACTGGGTGGTCTCTATGGGTCCTCTGCTTAAAGTCACACAAGGCTGAAATAATTGTGTCAAAAGAGCCTATCCCTTATAGGAGGCTCTGGGGAAACATCTTCTGCCAAGCTTATTCGGGTTGTTAGCCAAATTCAGCTCTTCACATGTAGGGCTGAGGTCCCCCTTTCCTTACTGGCTGAAAGCCAAGAGCTGGTCTTTGCTACTGGAGATATTCTGCATTCCTTCTCATGCTTTCCATGTGGCCCTCTCCAACAATCATGGGTTAAGTTCCTCTCATATTTTGAATATCTCTGACTTCTCATGTATCCTTTCTGGTTGTAGCCAGAGAAAGTTCTATGCTTTGAAGAGTTCATGTGATTAGATTGGGCCCATCAGGTAATCTAGGATAATCTACCTATCATAAGATTTCAAACTCCCCTTTGTCATGTAATGGCACATATTAACAAATTCCAGGGATTAGGGCATGGACATCTTTTGGGGGGGGGGAGCATTCTACCTATCACAATCAGTGAGGATAAGCATCATTTCATATACTTAAGAGACATTTATATTCTCTTTTTTGTAAGTTGTCTTTTTAAATCCTTTGTCTATTTTTCCATTTTTTTTAAAAAAAATTCATTTGTAGTAGTTCTTTATGCATTGGGGATATTGGACCTCTGTCTATGATATAAACACAGGGAGTCCCCGGGTTACAAACGTTTGACTTATGAGCAAAACTTAAGGACACCTTGTACTTGCCCTTAAATGTTATTATGTAAAATTTACCCTCACTTTGAAATGCTTGAACCAACCCCTACAAATTCTTCATCACAATCACCTTGATTTGCTGCCTATGCAGCTTTTAAATCATTGAAAATGCTTCGAGCTTTTTCTTGCATTAAAGCAAGTCTAGCTAAGAACCATATACACCTGTTCCGACTTAGCTACAAATTTGACCTAAAGACTTAAACACACACTTAGTAAGACACAGTAGTTGTTCATAACCCCAGAAATGCCTGTTGCAAATATTTTTCTTCATTAGCCATTAGTCTTCTGACTTTTTATGATTTTTTTTTTGCTGTGCAGAAATTTTTATCTAGTCAAAATATTCAGTTTTATAGTGTACCAGTAATTAAGTTATTGTGTATATGTACCAAATCCATCCTTCTATACTCTCCTTTGCTCCTCTGGGGCTGAGACTTGGCAAACTCCTTTCTGCTTTGCTCCGTGGCTTGCTCTTAGATCTGTTAGTAGAAGGCACTAGAGGGAGACATCAAGGATGGAGGGAGAAAAAGGGACTTGTGGTTCTGGGGGGCTTCTGCTGGGCTTGTGGTTCCAGTGGGAGGCATGTAAGTGACACTTAGTCTCCCAGGAGTGGCAGTTCTTGTAGAGACAGTGGGACCTCTTCAGAGATTTGAGTCCCAGCCTAACAGGCCTCTCCCCTGAGTTCAGAGACATGAGAACTAGCCCAGTAGCGTGTCATCCGCAGAGCTGAGTTTCAGCTTTCCAGGGACGCCTTGTTTACATTTCTGTGTTTTTCGCTGTTTCTCTTTGGTCCCTCAGCCCGAGGGGTTGTAATCACTTCCTGTGATCACTACTTCTTTATACCACTAAAGTTCTTCTTTTGCCCTTTCAGGGGTTAAAAACCTCTTATGTGTTTGACAATTCACTATATTAGATAAACCACGATAATCTCCCTATTGTAAGGTCTCAAATCCCCTTTTGCCATGTAATGGCACGTATTAACAGGTTCCAGGGATTAGGGCATGGACATCTTTTGGGGGTCGGGGGAGGGATTCTACCTACACGGTCAGTGAGAATGAACATAATTTCATATGTATAAGAGACATTTGTATTTTCATTTTATCAGTTGGCTTTTCATATATTTTGTCTATTTTTCCATTCATTTTTCTTACAGATTTGTAGTTCTTTATGCATTGGGGAGATTAGACCTTTGATAGAATTTCTATCGTGGTTTCCATCACCTAAATGGACTCTGGGAGATAGTGGCTTTTGGATTTTGTGATAAAAACATTTCCCTCCCCCCATATTTTCTTATAGTCCTTTTAGGTTTTTTTTTTTTTTTTTTTTTTTAAACATTTAAGTCTTTGATTCATTTGTTATTTATCTTGAATAAGGTGCGAAATATGGTTATCCCCTAATCTTCTCCCCGAGATGGCTACCTAGATAGTTCAACACCATTTATTGGATAATATATCTTTCCCATATTGATTTTAAAAGTAACTTTTATCCTAGCATCCTATACCATGTTTCCATACATTTTTGGGTCTATTTCTGGACTTTTGATTTTGTTTCATGTTCTCCCCATCTATGCATGTGCCAGTGTAACACTTTTATTTTAGCCTTATATTTTAATAACCTACAGGGCTAGTCTTCCTTCCTACTATTTTATTTCAGAATTTTCCTAGCCATTCTTGTTGATTTTCCATGAGAACTTTAGAATCAGCTTGCCTAATTAATTAACGAAAAATTAATTAGAAAATAATCAGTCTTCTCAGTCAGGATCATAGTTTATCTTTCCATTTGTTCAAGTTTTCTTCTTCTGTCTCCAAGAGAATTTAAAATTTTTCTTTTCCTGTATCTTGCACATTATAATTTAATGTGCATTTCTATGATTATTTTTAAGGTAGGGCATTTTTTCATATTTTAATTGGTTATTCAGGTTTTTTCCCCTTCTTCTGTGAATTGCTTGGCTCTACGTTTATGTCAAAGTTTGACTTGGGCAATTTTTTCTTATTCATTTACAAATGTTGATTTATAGATGTTATGTAACCTGGATACTAATTTGTTTTCAGTGGTATGAATTGGAAATGTCTTCCCACAACCTGTGACTTGTTTTTTACTGGTGTCACATGATTTTTAAAAGTTTGATTTTTTCATATAATCATATTTATCCATCTTTTATTTTATGGTGACTGCTTTTTGAGTCTATTTAAGAAATCCTTCCCTAACCAAAAGTCAGAAAGATATTTTTTCTATGCTTTTTTCTTAATATTGCACAATTTAGTTTTCCACATACTGCTTTTATTTATATAGAATTGATGCTTGTGTGTGGTATGAAGTAGGAATTAAATTTTATTTTATTTTTCAACATGATTAAGCTGTTTTACCAGTACCATTTATTGAAAATGCACAGCTGACATGTAGTAAGTTTCCACAAACGTACTGTCTGCCCCTTTGCTTTCTCTCCCCATTCCAATATTGCACTGCTTTAATTACTATGACTTGATAATAAGCCTTGCCATCTGGGCCAAGACTCGCAGCTTGTTCTTTTTTCAAAAATTTCTTGGCTATTATTGAATCTTTGTTCTTCTGTTATGCTAAGAATCACTTTGTCATATTTTACAATGAAAAGAACATGTTTGGATTTTGATAAAAATTGTGCTGGATTATAGATTACTTTGCAGAAAATATCTACTAACATGGTATATTTTCCTATATATTTATGTCTTTAATAATTTTCAGTAAAGATAGATACATTTCTTTGTAAAAGTTGTAAAAGTATCTTTTATTATAATAATTCCTAGGTACCTTATTGTTTTCATTGCTGTTATAAAGTGATATGGCCCAAAGCTGTTGCCGTCAAGTTGATTTCAACTCATAGCAACCCTATAGGACAGAGTAGAACTACCCCATAGAGTTTCCAAGGAGCGCCTGGTGGATTCGAACTGCCAGCCTTTGGTTAGCAGCCGTAGCACTTAACCACTACACCACCAGGGTTTCCAAGTGATGTGGTAGAGGGTATTATTGCTTCCAATTCTTTATCATTCTCCGTATCCACACCATTTGCCATGTGTTTTTGCAGTTCTTTCTAAAGGGAGAATAAAATCCACCCTCAATCCTGATATTGGACTTGGCCATATGATTTGCTTTGGACAATGAAATTTGGGTGGAAATAACTGCCCGTCAGTTTTGAACCCAGGTCTTACAAAGAATTGTGATTTTCTGCTTGCCTTCTTGTGATGTTGCCAGTGTACAAAACATACCCCAGGTGCAGCTCATTGCTCTCAAATGAATGAGAGACATACAGAGGGGAGCAAAGTCAAAGGAAGATTTGCTGAACCCCAACTGACCTCTAGGTGCACAACTGAGAAGAAATAACTGCTTTAAGCTACTGGGGGTACGAGAGGGCAATACGTTATTATAACAATAACTGATATAAATAGTGTGTTTTACAAAATTACGCTTTCTAAAGGTTTTTTTTTAATGTTTTCTTATTAGTGTATTAGAATGGGATCAATTTTTCCTGAGCTGAATTCTCTATTAATTCTAACAATTATTTATCCTTTTACATAAAACAAACCAAACCCAGTACCGTCGAGTCGATTCCAACTCATAGCGACCCTACATGACAGAGTAGAACTGCCCCGTAGAGTTTCCAAGGAGCGCCTGGTGGATTTGAACTGCCAACCCTTGGGTTAGTAGCTGTAGCACTTAACCACTACGCCACCAGGGTTTCCTCCTTTTACATAGACAATCATATCGTCTGTGAAGAGTGATAATTTTGTTTTTTATTATTATAAATTTAAATTTTTGTTTATTATACTGGCTAGGGCTCCAGCACAATGTTTCGGAGAAGCAGTGATTGTGATCATTCTTATATCATTTCTGACTTTGAAGGAATACTTCTAACATTTCATTACTAAGTACTTTATTTACTGTAGTTTTTTGTGGATTCGTTTTCTTAGGTTAAAGCAGATCTCTTCAGTTACTTTCAACTTTTATCATAATTAGTGTTAAACTCTAGTACATTTTTTTCTGCTGCTGTTGAGGTAGTATTTTTTCTCCTTTAATTTGTCAATATGGTAAATGATTTATATTTTAGATTTCCTGAAATTTAGACATCTTTGCATTTGTAAGATAAACCAACTTTGTCGGGATAGACTTTTAAAAGTGCCTTGTTGAATTTGGTTTGCTAATATTATGTTTGGAAATTCTGAATCTATATTCGTAAATGAGATTGACTTTTAATTTTTCTTTCTTGTCTTATTCTTGTCTGGGAGCAGTATAAATATTCTAGCCTCATAAAATGATTTTGGGGATATTTCTACTTTTTCTTCTCTCCGAAAATTTTTATAATATTAACATTATTTGTTCTTTGAAATTTAGTAGAACTTTCCCACAGAATCATCTGAACCTGGATTTGTTTGCTTTTTTGTGAATTTTTCAACTTCTGATGTAATTTGTTTAATGGTTATGGTACTATTACCACCCTCTGTTTTTTCTAAGTTTCGTATTTGCTGAAAAAGTACATAGTGATCTCTTATCTTTTTAAAATTAATTTTTATTTGTATTCAATGATTTAAAAAGTCAAAAAATTAGAGTTTCCAGTTTCATCCCTTCCCACTTCCTTCTTCTTTGTCCCAGAGAGATCACTTCTGACTCTCATAGCTGTTTCTTCTTTCTTTCGGCATTTAGACTTCTCACTTCCAAATAATGAGTGTATATCTGTCTTTTAAACCTTCCATATTTTCCTCACATTCTTTTATAACTTTGATTTTTATGTGATCTCTTTAACCCATTTGGATTTTTTTTTTTTAATGGTGCAAGCCATTGAAACTAGCTTTCTCCCCCTCGTGGACAGCCAGTTGTACCAGTATCATGTACTAAATAGCCCCTTCTTCCTCTGAAATCCTCCCCTGCATTTCCGCTGAGGCTGTGCTTCTCGCAGGCTGCTCCCAGGCAGTTACTGACTGTAGCAGGGATAGTAAGGCAGGCTCATTCCTGGGAGACATGTGACTCCTCTGGTGGACGACTCCCTGATGTTTGCTTGGCTTTCCTTACAACTGCACTGAGAACAAGCTACTTCCACCCACCTCTCCTTCCTTTCTCTCCTTCACACAAGGTCAGACTTGCATCGTGGTTTGACATCTTTCCAACCTTTCCTGGCTCCCTCCCTGTCACGGATTGAATTGTGTCTCCTCAAAAGATATGTGGAAGTCCTAAGCCCTGGACCTGTGAATGTGACCTCGTTTGGAAATCGAGTTTTTGTGTTGTTGCCAGTTAAGTTAAATGAGGTCATACCAGAGTAGGGTAGGCCCTAATCCAAATCCCATTTGAGTGGTGGTTTGTAAAAGTAGAGAATAGACTTGCAGACAGAGTCACACACAGGAGGAGACAGATGCCGTGTGACGATGCAGACAGGTGCATCTACAAGTGGCAAAGGAACGCCAAGGATTGCCAGCAGCCACCAGAAGCTAGGAGAGGCATGGAACAGTTCCTCTCTCAAAGACTTCAGAAGGAATGGACATGGCCGACGCCCTGAATTCAGGCTCCTAGCCTCCAGAACTGTGAGACAATACATTTCTGTTCTTTAACTCCACCCACTTTGTGGTATTTTGTTATGGCAGCCCTAGGACGTGAAGACACCCCCACTTTCCCTCGTCCATGTTTCCTCTAATACATTTCTTGCACGTTGACTCTTGTCTGGCGACTACTTCTCAGAGGGTCCACGTGAACAGAGATGTGGTAGGGTGTGTTTATGTGTTGGGAGAGGAATTATGCAGAGCCTTCAGAAATGTTTGGAGACCTCAGGGCAGAGGGATCTGTGCTGACATCCAAGGGAGGGAACCAGAAAAGCACGCAAGGGCCCAGAATTCCCCCACAGCAAGCCAGCATCGTGCAATGTAGACATGTAGATATGTTTGGTGGCGTGTTTAGACAAAATGCCTCTAGAGAGTTTCTCTGGTCTCCTGTGGCTCCAGAGTGGTGCTCAAAGTATCCAAAACATTCCTGTGCTCCTTACACCTATACCAACAGCAGGTAGGCTGTTAAGGTGGTGCAGACCCCAGCAAAGGCCACGGGATCCTGTACAAAATAAATCCCCACAGCCAATAGAAACTTCTGCAGCCAGCATGGCTCATGTGACATTTAATAAGTAGATGTACCTGTTCAGCAGGATATAGTATAAACTCTGGACTGGGGACTAATTGTATTAGGAAGCAGTCTTAGTTGCAAGCAACAGAAACAGGCTGATTAAAGCAGAAAAGGAATTTATTAATACGATACTAGGCAATAATAGGAGCCCTGGCAGCAAAGTGGTTTAGAGATCAGTTGCTAACCAAAAGGTGGGCAGTTTGAGTTCATTAGCCACTCCTTGGAAACCCTACGGGGTAGGGTTGCTATGAGTTGGAACTGACCCGACGGCAATGGGTTTTGTTGTTGTTGTTAGGCAATAACAATAATATCTAACATTTGTTAACCATTTGCACTTTGCCAGGCACTGTTCTAAATTCTTTGCCAGTATTAAACTCATTTAATTTTTTCATAGCTACAATAATAGTACCTCTGATATTGACATGGAGTCCTGGTGGCGCAATGGTTAAGAGCTCAACTGCTAACAAAAAGGTCGGCAGTTGGAATACACCAGCAGCTCCTTGGAAACCCTATGGGGCAGTTCTACTCTGCTCTATAGGGTCACTATTTAAACAGGGAGCATATAAAGGCGTGAAGTGGCTGGCTTACATGCTTTCATGGGTGTCCTGATACTCAATATGAGGGGGACAAGGGAGGATCCCCACTGAATAGATTCCTCTTTTCCTGATGGGTCTGGGGAAAAGAGGCTGGGGAAGATGTTGATAGAATTATATGATTCAGCTGTGAGTGCTGATTGTTAGCAGGGTTAATTGTGATTGTAGAAACATTACAATTGTAGAAGCTGTAAGCGTGAAAGAGTAGGCTATGGGGGAGGCACTGCTGGACTGGAGTACGGTGGCTGAAACTAAAGTCCCTTAAAAGTTTTGCTATGCTGATGCCTCAGGAAGTTCAGAGCAAGGGAATAATCTCCTCTCAGTTAAATTTTATCAGAGTCCAGAAAGGGTGAAGATGAGACAAACTGGTGAAATCAACTTGACAGCAATGGGTTTGGTTTTTTTTTTTTTGAGATTGATATTATTATTAACCCCATGTTTTTGGATGAGGAAGTGGCACAGAGAAGTTAAGGAACTTGCCCAAGGTCACACAGCTGATTGATGGTAAAGCCAAGGTTTAGACCCAGGCAGTTGAACTCCAGACCTTCTTTGACACTCTGCAGAACTGGTGGTAGGGGGGGTGGTGTGGAGGTGGGGGTGGGTGGGAAGGAGGGACTTGAAAGATATGAAGCTAGGAACAATATTCCACATTATAACACATAAAATCATGTGCTGAAGATACCTTTGTTGTGCCCCTTGGGAGAAACCCTTAGACTTGCATTGGCAACACCACTAATGCTGGCACCAGTCACTCCCTAGACTGCTGCCACCACTCGCTAAGCAAATGGGCTTCCTCAACGCACATTTTTCTGATTCAAAATGTAAAAGCATCTGACTGGTAGAGCCAAGACCACGTGCCCATACTGGAGCTACAGGGGAGCCTGGGGAATATCCAACTTCTATTGTGGGAATCAGAGCCCTGGTGGTACAGTGGTTAAGAGCTCAGTTGCTAACCAAAATGTCAGCAGTTTGAATCCACCAGCCGCTCCTTGGAAACCCTATGGGGCAGTTCAACTCTGTCCTATAGGGTTGCTATGAGTTGGAATCTACTTGACGGCCAAGGGTTTGGTTTTTTTTAGTTTTTATTGTGGGATGTAGGCTTTGTTTTATACGCTGAGGGTTTTCTCAGATGTAAAAAGGAGTTCAGAGGCTGGGTAGCAAAAATAATGACAGATGTCACTATACTAGATATATTGCTTTGCTTATTCCTTTTTCTGAAAGAGACTTTCATTTTCTTGTGTTTTCTCCACTGTTGTTTATCAGGTAAGGAACCCTGGCGGCACAGTTGTTAAAGTGTCCAACTGCAAATCAAAAGGTCAGCTGTTCAAAACTGCCAGTGGCTCTGCCTGAGAAAGATGTGGCAGTTTGCCTCTGTACAGATTTACAGCCTTGGAAACCCTATAGGGTCACTATGAGTTGGAATCAACTTGATGCCAGTGGATTTGGTTTTTTTGGGTTTATCAGGTATTGTTGGTGATGACCAAATTTATTATTTAGTGCCTGGGTTGCAGTATGATGAAGATGAACCATATATTAAACTTTCAACATTCTGCATCCCACTTTGAACTGTGGCGTCTGGGGTCTTAAATGCTGACAAGTGGCCATCTAAGATGTACCAATTGGTCTCAACCCACCTGGATCAAAGGAGAATGAAGAACACCAAGGTCACACGATAACTGTGAGCCCGAGACAGAAAGGGCCACATGAACTAGAGACTTACATCATCCTGAGACCAGAAGAACTAGATGGTGCCTGGACACAACCAACGACTGCCCTGACAGGGAGCACAACAGAAAACTCCTGAGGGAGCAGGAGAACAGTGGGATGCAGACCCTAAATTCTCATAAAAAGACCAGACTTAATGGTCTCACTGAGACTAGAAGAATCCCGGCGGTCATGGTCCCCAAACCTTCTGTTGGCCCAGAACAGGAACCATTCCCAAAGACTACTCATCAGACATGGAAGGGACTGGACAATGGGTTGGAGAGAGATGCTGATGAAGAGTGAGCTACTTGTATCAGGTGGACACTTGAGACTGTATTGGCATCTCCTGTCTGAAGGGTAGAGAGGGTTAGAAACTGGCAAAAGGGTCACGAAAGGAGAGACTAGAAGAAGGGAGCAGGCTGACTCATTAGGGGGAGAGTAAATGGGAGTATGTAGTAAGATGTATATAAGCTTATATGTGACAGACTGACTTGATTTGTAAACTTTCACTTAAAGCACAATAAAAATTATTAAAAAAAAAAACTTTCAGAGAAGAACAGGGATCACTTAGAGATCCTGGACTCAGCTAAATGTAGTAACTGGATATGATTCTTGATTATTTCCCTTTGGGGAGTAGGGTAAGTGTATCAGTTATCTTTTGCTGCATAACACCTTACTTCAAAATATAGTGGCTTAAAATAGCAATCATTTATTAGTCAATGATTCTGTGGATTGGCAAGTTGGGCTGGTTCCACTGGGTATTTGGAGCTCTTGGCTGGGCTCGCTCTTGTGGTTGAGCTCATTCAAACCTCTGAGAGCTTAAGCTGATAGCCTCACTCACATTTCCACCTATTGGCTGGACAACAAGAAGGTGTTTCTCACCATCCAGTAGATTAACCCTGATTCATTGAAATGGTTGATGTCAGGGTTCCAAGTGGAGCAACAGAAGGTCAACTTTAATGTGCAAGCGCTTTTCAAGTCTCTGCTTACTTTAGGTATGCTATTGCCACATGAACTGACATGAGACCAAACCCAGGGTCAGTATGGGAGGAGACAGTAATAGGAGAGCTTGAGAGCCAATGGTTAAATTTCAGAAATTTTGCAAGTCAGTTGTTAAACTACTGGGAGCTTGAAATTGTCTATTGTTAGAAATATTTACTCCATAGCAATTGGCAAATGTTATATATTGGAGCTATCCTTTTTTTTTCCCCCCAGAGAACCAGTTTAACGGTATATCACTAGGACTATTTGAGGACATATATATAGGGAGAGGAATTAGTACAGCTGTTTTTGCAAACAATCTATTAAGTAAATGTAATTTTTATTGTATTTGAGAGTTATTCCTGTTATACAAAACCATAATTAGAATTGTTTGTATATAAATAGATTTACTGTATGTGTTGAACAGTCAAGGAATATATTTTAATGGTTTTCTTTTTTATCTTTAGCATCCTGTACCCAAACTAAGCCACTCTTGTGACATAGTGACTTAGCCAAAGGATGAGTACATGAACAAAGATGTTTCAAAAAGTCATTCCCTGGGATTTTTTTCAAACTGAAGTTGGGAGAGGAGAACCAGTTCCTCTCTTACAAACTGTGATGATATAATCCAAGAGCTGCCAAGAGTCATGATTACACTTTTGTGGGAGACAACCAGGCTAAGACAGGAAAGCTAACATACAGAGATTTGGAAAAAAAAGAAAAAAAAAAGGGAGAGAAAATGTGATAGAGAGTTAGTGAGAGGGCTAGAGAAAAGGTGAGGAAAAGAGGAATTCAACCTCGTCCTTCCTGCTGTTGGTTGTGATCTAGTATAATTTATCTTTTGCCTAAAATAGATGAAGTTAATGGTTTCTGTCACTTGCAACCAAATGTTGTTGTTGTCAGGTGCTGCTGAGTTAGTTCCAAATCATACAGACCCTATGTATAACAGAATGAGGGGAGGCGGGGCCAAGATGGCAGAATAGTCAGATGCTTCTGGTGAACCTTCCTACAACAAAGACCCAAAAAGCAGGTGAAATGATTACATTTATGACAAGCTAGAAGCCCTGAACATCAAAGGCAAAGCTAGTAAACAAATTGAGTGGCAGGGGGAGCGAGAGATGTTTCAGAAGTGGAGAGGAGTTGCCAGACCTGAATCGCCGGGAACCCTCAGGCACCATTCCTGGGAGCGACTGCAGCAGGCTGGTGGTAACATTGGGCCGCAGTTTCCTGAGGAAGAAACAGCCAGCTGCACAGCCTACTCGCACCTCCAGAGTCAGAGAAGAACGGTGCTCTTGGCAAAAGCTAAATACTTGCGTATATTTTACCACGTCCCCCAGCCCCCAATCTAGCTTCAGTGGCTGTCGATTTCTCTGGGCCTGAGATAGGTTCTGTTGTGTGTCCTGAGCCACTTTCCTGGCCTTAGAGAAGGAATAAATTCACAACTGGGGAAAAGATAATCTGCCAGCTCCACTAACCTGGGGAACTCAGGATAGAAATGGCTCCTGTCCAGGCATAAATGGCCCATGGAATTTGAATAACTTTCCCCTCTGCATAGACCTGTGAGGGCCTATTTCAGGTGAATAGGCCTTTGTTGGCAGACTGCAACTGTTTCAGCTGTGTGGTGGAGAGGTGGGTGTTTGATGTTTGACACCGCTTTGCCTATTAAACAGGGTCCTCACCTACCCATATGAGGGGCCTAAGGACTGGTGGCTCCACTCAGGTCACCCAGCCACCCGCAACAGGGGTACAAGGATAACTGGTACTTTCCAGCCCTTACAACCAAGAGCATTGGGTGCCCAAGGTCAGTCTGCAGAACCCACCCACCTGTGCATTCTATGGAACAGGGATGCGCTTTCCTCACAGACACTTGGGGGATGGTTGTCAGCCCACTGTCTTGTTCAGAACATGACCCCCTGCTGCAACCAGATACCAGTACCTACACCAATCACCCCTGCCCCCTAAGACTGTAGGACAGAGGCTGTACCACACACTTGATGACCAGCTACCTGGATACCTGAGCTGAATCCATACAAGAAAATGAATGGACTCCTAGGCTCATATACCTGGTAACAGCTCTAGCCATATGGTGACAGGATGTTAGAACTTCAAAGGCAGAAATAATCAAGCTAGCTCACTCAAGCAACCTATTTGGACATATCAAAAGAAAACAAAGCAAGAAGCTAGGATATAGTAAGCAAACATAAGATAAACTAATACAATAATTTGTAGATGGCTTGGAAACAACAGTCAATATCGAATCACATAAAGAAGCAGACCATGATAGCTTCAAAAAGCTCTCAGAACAAAGAATCAAGGGATCTTCTGGCTGAAGGTACCTTTCTGGAATTATCAGATGCAGAATACAAAAGATTAATACACAGAACTCTTCAAGACATCAGGAATGAGATCAGACAATATGCAGAGCAAGCCAAGGAACACACAGATAAAGCAGTTGAAGAAATTAAAAACATTATTCAACAACATAATGAAAAATTTAATAAGCTGCAAGAATCCATAGAGAGACAATCAGAAATTCAGAAGATTAACAATAAAATTACAGAAGTAGACAACTCAAAAGAAAGTCAGAGAAGCAGAATTGAGAAAGTGGAAGGCAGAATTGGGGAGATTGAAGATAAAGCAGTTTGCACCAATATATTTGAAGAAAAATCAAATAAAAGAATTAAAAAAATGAAGAAACCCTAAAAATCATTTGGGGCTCTATCCAGAGAAATAACCTACAAGTGATTGGAGTACCAGAACAGGGAGGGATAACAGAAAATATAGAGAGAATTGTTGAAGATTTGTTGGCAGAAAACTTCTCTGATATCATGAAAGATGAGAAGATATCTATCCAACATGCTCATTGAATTCCACATAAGGTAGATCTTAAAAGAAAGTCATCAAGACATATTATAGTCAACCTTGCCAAAACCAAAAATAAAGAGAGAATTTTAAGAGCAGCTAGGGATAAACAAAAAGTCACCTACAAAGAAGAGTCAATAAGAATAAGCTCAGACTACTCAGCAGAAACCATGCAGGCAAGAAGGCAGTGGGATGACTTACATAAAGCATTGAAGGCAAAAAATTGCCAGCCAAAACTGTCTCGCAAATAAGAAGGTGAAATTAGGACATTTCCAGATAAACAGAAGTTTAGGGAATTTTTAAAAACCAAACCAAAACTGCAAGAAATACTAAAGGGAGTTCTCTGGTTAGAAAATCAATATCAGGTATTAACCCAAGATTAGAACACTGGGCGGAGCAATCAGATGTATAACCGAATGAAATGCTGCCCGGTCCTGCACCATCCTTACAATTGTTGTTATGCTTGTGCCCATTGTTGCAGCCACTGTGTCACTCCATCTCATTGAGGGTCTTCCTCTTTTTACCAACCCTCTGCTTTACCATGCATGGTGTCCTTCTCCAGGGACTGGTCCCTCCTGACAACATGTCCAAAGTACGTGAGACATAGTCTCACCATCCTTGCTTCCAAGAAGCATTCTGAGTGTACTTCCAAGATGGGCTTTTTTGTCCATTTTTCTGGCGGCCCATGGTATATTCAACATTCTTTGCCAACACCACAATTCAAAGGCATGAATTCTTCTTCGGTCTTCTTTACTCATTATCCAGCTTTCACCTGAGTATGAGGCGATTGAAAATACCATGGCTTGGGTCAGGCGCACCTTAGTCCTCAAAGTGACGTCTTTGCTTTTCAATTTTAAAGAGGCCTTTTGCAGCAGGTTTTTTTTTTTGCTACCAAATATTGTTCACTAACATGCACATATCCTGCTGAAGAGATGAAGAAACTAGGACAAGGAAGGAATAAACACTGTTGTGCAGAGAATGGGAACTGGTTCAGGGCATTAGTGCTTGTTCATGGAGGATTAATTGAACAAAAGAAGGTTTTGGAAATATCATGTGAAGATTCCCTTCTCTGGGAATTATAATTCTCCTCTCTTTCCCCCAACCCCTCTGTCTTTTTAAGGTATGATTACAGATAATGGAAATGATTACAGAAAATTTAAGAAGAAAAGGATTTAATACAGGGAGTTATGTGATTATAAAATTGTTGAAGGACTGAGCTTTGAAAAGTGACTCCCCTACAACAACACTACAGAACTGCCCTGCCGAAGAAATCATTACTCTGGCGCTGGCTTGAGGATCATACCATCTCAACTGCAAGCCACGTCAAGAAATTGGATGCCCTGTATTCTGTCTCTTGGCACCACAGAGCTAAGCCCAGCTATGGAAATCTGTTTCCCCAGCCACAGAAAACACATACGCCTCCTTGACCAGGTTTGCTAGGAGAGACATCAGCAGCCACAGAAGCGCACACTTCATTTCACTGCCCAATCTCACTTCTTGGAGGTAACAACAGTTAACAGCTTCTTCTGTATCCTTCCGGAAAATTTGCAAGCACTCAGAAACGTATATTCTTGCGTGGGTGTATGTGTGCGTGTGTGTGAAACAAATGGGATTACACTGAATTTTGGTCTGGTTGTTAATGGATTTAAAGGACCTCTGGATGCTATTTCTAAATAAGAATCATAGACTATAACTGACTTCTTAAGCAGATCACCCCCATCCCTAATTTTAACATGGAGACAGGGCTCCTGGCAGTAAATGTAAAATATTTGGAAACAACAAGAGTTAAGTAAATAAGAGAAAAAACACAGAACTCTTTGAAAATCACTTCAAAATGAAATGTTCTTCTAGCAGTAAAGTTGGAGTATAATCTTGGCTTCTGTAAAGATTACGGTCAAAAAAACCCTATGAGGCAGTTCTACTGTGTCACATGGGGTCACTATGACTCAACAGCACCTAACAACAACTATATATATATACACACACACACATTTTTCATTTAAAAATGAAAAGTTAGTAAATTTATGAAAATGAAAAAATATATTCATTAATTTTTAAAAGGGCAGAATTTTATAGTTTTGTCTAAATGCCATTTCAAAACTTATAGAACAAAGCAAATACATTGTTCTTTTTAAAACACAGTGTAAAGAGGAAAACTAAACACAAAACCAGAACTCAAAAAACCTAAAAATATAAGAAGAAAAAATTTCTGAATCTGAGAAGAAATGGCATCAACAGGACTGCTTTCACATAAGAATAATCAGGTCACTGTTTCATCTACTCAATGCCACTAAATTACTTACATCGTAGTTCGGCGATGTAAGACAAAGACAAGCCTAGACAGTGAGGAAAGAACAGGGTGGAAAGATACCCTCTTGGTGGAGAAGAGCAGTCGGTCTCATCCATATTTCACATGCTGAGGGATGTCCTGGATGTCCCACATGTCCTGAGGATTGCATGAGGGACACCATGGCACAATGGAGTTGCTGAGGGACTTGAGTTACTGCCTTTGTGCTGGGAGCCTCCTCTGGGCAGCTCCATCCCTAAGATTCATTGATTCTGGCACCATCACAACAATTAATCACTACACAGCCTGAAAGTAGCCTCTTCAGTGTGAGCCTCAAATGGTGAGGCAAACCAGGGGGAGATTCTACTCATTGCTATGGGTAACCAGTCAGTTCTAAAGGCAGCGTCATCCTGCTTGGAGTTGTAACAATGAGAACATCCATGATTTGGCAGCTCAGGGAGCCAGTATGGGTGATGGTGAGGAAAAGTCAACAAGGGCAGCTTGGCTCAGGTAATGGAGGACCCTGAATGCCGGAGTCAGGATTTGGGCCATATCCTACAGACAAGAGAGTTAAACTGCAGCTTTAGAGAGGATAGTGTTACTTTGGAAGATGATCTTGGTTCTTGTGCTGTGAGGAATTGGGGAGAGCAGCTGACTAGGGGACCCAGGGCAGGAGCAGTAGGTATGAGGGATGGATCTGAGACACACAGCAGCAGAGAACTGCCCAGTCTTCTTAATTATGGATGAGGAGAAGGAAATGTCAGTGATGGCTCTGAGGATTCATGCCTGGGTGACGAGAAGTGTTGCAGGTTGCAGTCCCTGAAGAGGAGTCTCTGAGACAGAGATTAGCGTTCCAGAGGATTAGTGTTCCAGTGCTTTTGGGATCAACACCTCCGGAAGGGAAGGGGAGGCAAGTGCAAGGGAGAGGAGAAGGAAAGGGGAGGGAAGGGGAGGGGAGAGAAGAAGGGGGAAAGGTGAGGAAAGGAAAGGAAGCAGGACTGGGAAGAGGGAGACGTTGAGCTGCAATGCAGCCTCAACGGAGAGCTCGGCTAACCCTATAGAAAAAAAAAAAAAAACCCTATAGGGAGCCATAAAACTAGGATGACCCTTCAGAGTTGTGTCAAGTTGGGGTGATGGGCTTGGGCCTTTGTATACTCATGTTAATCAGTCATTGGATTTGGGCTTATGTGTTGGAATCAACTCAATGGCAACTTTTTTTTTTTTTTAACGGGACAGGAATAACTTTGGTTGAGGTGGCTCTCTGCAGCTGAGGGAATATCTGAAGGAAACTGACAACTGAGGGCTTTTGGCCAGCAGCACTCCCAGCAGTTGGAGAACTAAGCCCTCATTCCTGAGGGGGATCTTGGTGGCCCATCAGAGCATCTACTAGATTAAGAGGTTCATTGAGATAGTGAACGCAGGAAGAAGGGATGAGTTTGAGGAAAGTGATGAGTTCCATTTTGGACATGTTGAGCTTGAAGTATCTGGAGCCCCTGATTGGTGCAAATTATTAACGTGCTCAGCTGCTAACTGATAGGTTGAGTCCACTCAGAGGCACCTCAAAAGAAAGGCCTGGTGATCTACTTCTGAAGAATCAGCCATTGAAAACCCTGTGGAGCACAGTTCTGCTCTGACACACCTGGTGTTGCAATGAGTCAGAATCAACTCAATGACAACTGCTCTTTTTTTTTTTTTTTTTTTTTACTGGTTTAAGGGACATGCAGGTGGGGTATCCAGTAGGTATCTGTATATACAGGTCTGAAGCTCAGGAAGGAGGTCGAGGACAGAGATATAGATTTAGCAAAAAAAAAAAAAAAAAAGAGTAGAGCTGAAGTCAGTGGAAGGGGACAGCTGGAGTCAGAAAGAGATGATGCCAGAGCTGAACCATTTAGGAGCTGGCTTTCAGAGGGGCCTCATGGGAGAAGACACTGATAAGATTAGCAAAAATCAGTCATCAATGTCTTGGCTCAGTGGGTTCCAGAATTTCCAACTTGGTCAGAGCTCTTGGAGTTGAGTGAGAACCCCACACTCAACCTGATAGAACTCTTGGTGACTGACGTACAAATCAGGCGCCAACTATTGAGCGCATGGTGAGAAACGACATCCTGGGAATGGGGAGGCTCCCACGGGGATGCCTCTCTTCCCTACTCCTACTACACCTCCCTCAACCTCTACATCCTTTGCTTTGAAGCCTTTTTCTTTCTCTCTTCTTTCTCCTCTCTGTCCAGTATTTCTCTCTCCTTCCCTCTCTCGGGACCCACTAGAGGGCAGGCGCTCACAGCCCAGGTCCCAGCATTCACCCTCTGAGCCTTTGCCTGAGCCCTGCCCTCTGGGCAGGAGAGGTGCCAAGATTACCTTCAGGCTCTTGGGGGCAGCTCTTCTCCCAAGAGTCAGTTCTGTACTTACGGGGCTCCCACGTGGTAGAAAATGTGTCCAGCAGAGAGGGCAGAACTGCTTCTCTTTTGCCCTCCTCTGCTGAAGCATAGAGACATAGCGGCCAGGTGTCCTCACCTTGAACAAATGGAAGGCCCAGAGAAGGGCTGGAATCTCCTGTGGTCTCTGAATTGGCAACCACTTTCTTCTGCTGGTTTTTGGCTTTCTTCTGCTCTTTCGTGGGCCTGCAGGGCCACAGAAAAGGGGGCTGTGTCATGTTCCCACAAGCAAACACCAGAGGACCCAGAGGCAGAGCAAAGTCCTTTATGCACAGTTCTGAGGCCTTTCGCCCTTACTGCTATGCAATCACCTAAAACCCTACATAAACACAGATGTCATTTTGGGGAGGGCCAGGGTGAGAGAGGAACTATGAAGAACTTGGTTTTTATCTGAAGTTATTAAAAGGGACAGTTTTATTTAAAAAAAAATGGTGAAAACCAAAAAAACCAAACTCGTTGCCATCGAGTTGATTCTAATTCATAGCAACCCTGTAGGACAGAGTAGAACCATAGGGTTTCCAAGGAGCAGCTGTGGATTTGAACTGCCAACCTTTTGGTTAGCAAGCAAGCTTTTAACTACTGCACCACCAGGGCTTTTTAGAAGAGGTGATGATACCATCAATGGGCAAGTTTAAGTCTTCTCATGCATCTACCCTGAGGGGTAGAGTTATCTGTCTAAGATATTAGCTAAAGAAAAAAAGAAAGTACATGTCCTTCATACCACACCGAGTCACAGCCTGAAAATTTGACTTGCCACATGTGGTGAGGGGCAGAGAGCTCTAGTCAAGGTGGGCAATCTGTGTTTTCCCTGGTCTACCATCCTCTACCTTTACCTTTTCCTTTATTTTTGTCCAGATTGGAGGGTTTTAATGAGATTTTACAGAATATTGATCTCTCATCTTGTTTACTCAGCTTTTCCAGATGAACCAAAAAACCAAACCCGTTGCTGTCAAGTCTGTTTTGACTCATGGCAATCCCGCGTGTTACAGCGTAGAACTGCCCCATAGAGTTTTCTTCACTGTAATCTTCATGGAAGCAGATCGCCAGGGCTTTCTTCCATGGAGCTGCTGGGTGGGTTAGAACTGCCAACCTTTAAGCCAGTAGTCAAGTATAAACCATTTGCATCACTCAGGGACCTTTCTCCAGATAGCTGATTCCAAAATCTTTTTTTACCCCTATATATGGTGCTTTTCCAAGTATATATTATGCGCTTGAGATCTGTTTTTTTTGTTATTTTGCTTTTTCATGTTAGGTTTGCAGAGAGATTTGATAATCCTATATCTTCTACTCACTTTTTCCTTGGAATTGTCTTGTGGTCTCTTATGATGAAAATCTTCCTTTGAGCTATCAAATTGGGATCAGCCCACTAATATGCTCTGCAGGGTGCTCCTCAGCTGTGCCCTTCACCTCTCCAGCTATAAATCTGTCCATTAATGATCTTCATCCCTGCTCCCCAGGGTCTTTGTGAGAATAAAATGAAGAAGTAGATGGGAATGTGCTTCGTAAATGTTGCAAGCTGAGTGCATGGGAAGGGGTGCCGTCATCACTGCATTCACTCGTTCCTGGTGGTCACCTTCACCTGGGGCCTTCTATGTCACTGGTGTGACATGGAGGGCTGGGGTAAGCCAATGAGTAACTGGGTGAGAAACCTGAGAAGAGTGTCTTCTCCAGGGCACAGTGCAGAATGACCCCTTTTGTCCAGTGGATGTGCTCCTGGGAAGACCATATTGGCCATAGCCTCAGTTTCCATCGATCCTGTGGGCCAACCGGTGAGGACATTCCTACCAGAATGGCTCCATGGCTTGTCCAGCATGTCACAGAAGCTGAGCTACAGAGGCCTGGAGAGAAGGAAAGTTCTAGTTTGTTGTTGAAAATGGTCAGGTGAAAGCCATGGAAGACAATACTGCAGAAAAATATTATGGACGTCGGACTATGTTCTTGATGTACTTTTAAGTGAAAACTGAATAAAAAAAGGTTAAAAATAGTATGTCTAATGTGATCTGGTATTTGCAAGTTAACAAAATATATATGCACAGAGAAATACTTCAAGGAGAACACAAAAATGTAACAGTGATCTTTGGATGCTGGAGTTACAGGTAATTTTTCCCTCCTTCCCTCCCTCCCCCTGAGCCCACACCTTTGTCTGGCCCAGGATCTCAGAGTGGAGGCAATTTGCACAACAGAAAGTCCCATTGGACTTCCTTTTTTCGATTAAGCAAAAGGTCATCTTGCTTGCTCGCTCTTTATTGTGTTCCTTCTGGGAAGGTCCAAAGCACTAGCCAGAGCTGTGCAGGAAGGTCAGGCTGCAGCCTAAGTGAGGCCGGGGCTGGGATAGACAGGGGATTGAGTGGGCAGAGGGGTGAAAACTGGTCCCATAAGCCAAGTCAGCCTAGGGGGTCTGAATAGCTAGACTCAGACTTGAAAGCAAAGAGCTGCCCATTTGGAGGAGGAGGGAAGCAGGGATCAGGACCTCTAATAGTCAGGGTGCAAGAGAAGCCTGTACAGACACCTGGCACAAGTCTTCTTTAAACTTCTCATTGAGTGTGGACACCTCCAAACTCATGAATGGGCAGAGTAGGAGGGTGAACCATGCTGCACTGAATGAGGACAAAACGGGTGAGCCTTTGCTGACATCCCAGGGTCTGATCAACCATCAGAAAGCCCAGCCAAGCTTCTTCCAGCCTGGTTCAGGCAGCATCCCTTGGGGGTCTATTCAGAGGCTCATCATTCGTCTCCTTACTCAGAGCTTCTCACAGACTTTTCTCCAGACCTGTTTAGGGATACGCGTCCTTCCCACTTCTCTTCCCACTGAGCCCAAAGGACCTGCACTGTGAAATCCATTCAAGCCAGAGGCACCAATCACTTGGTCCTCAGGCTGATCTCCAAATTCAGAGCTTGGTGGAGAGTTCACTCACTCATGCCTTCTCTTCTTTATACCTTATTCATTTGTTCACTTATCTCAAATCTATTTATTTGTTCATTCGTTTATTTACTCACTCACTCATTCCTTTTCTCAATCACTCAAAAAACATTCCCTAATCATTCTTGTGCTTCGAGGGGCTCACCTGGTGATAGGAGAAGACAGACAAGGAAACAAATAATTAGCAAATGAAAGAGAAGGTGATAAGTGCCACACCAGTTGCTGTTGAGTTGACTCTGACACATGGCGACCCCATGTGTTTCAGAGTAGGACCTAGCTCCGTAGAGTTTTCATGGCTGTGACTTTTCAGAAGCAAATTGCCAGGCTTTTCTTCCAAGGCACCTCTGGGTGGGTTTGAAGGGTCAACCTTTTGGTTAGTAACCTAGTGCTTAACTGTTTACATCACTCAGGGATACTGGTAAGTGCCATAAAACCAAACCCGTTGCCATCAAGTCAATTCTGCCTCATAGGAACCCTATGGGACAGAGTAAAGCTGCCCCATAGGGTTTCCAAGGCTGTAATCTTTACGGATAGGAAGCCCTGGTGGCGTAGTGGTTAAGTGCTATAGCTGCTAACCAAGAGGTCAGCAGTTTGAATCCTCCAACCGCTCCTTAGAAACTCCATCAGCAGTTCTACTCTGTCCTATAGGGTTACTATGAGTTGGAATCGACTCGACGGCAGTGGGTTTTTAATCTTTACGGAAACACACTACTACGTCTTTCTCCTATGGGGCTGCTGGTGGATTTGAACTAAACCACCAACCTTTCGGTTAGAAGCTGAGCATTTAACCACTGTGCCAACAGGGCTCCTACCTGTTGCCATCAAGTCAATTCCAACTCAGAGCCAGAGTAGAACTACCCCATAGGGTTTCCAAGGAGCGGCTGGTGAATTCAAACTGTGGACCTTTTGGTTAGCAGCTGAGCTCTTAACCACTGCGCCACCAGGACTCTCAACAGGGTTCCTAGGGGGATACAAAAGCAATGAGACTTAGAGGAGGGGGAAGTCACCTCTAGATGGCCCACCTGATAGGGACATTTTGTTCTTGACCTGCTCTGTTGAAGCTGGAGTTCACTAATGTTGTGCATGGAGCCTGCAGAGCCACCTCCCAGACGTGGGAGTCACGAGCTGGCTCTGTGACTTGGGCAAAGTCTGCCCTCCTTTGAGCTTCAAATGGCATCACTAGTAAAGAATATGATTTGAATCAGTTCCTAGCTAGGGCCCTGCCAGCACTGTGCTTTAAGTGGCTCAGTAGGGGGTACATTGTTGTTGTTAGGTGCCCTCCAGTCAGTTCTGACTCATAGTGACCCTACGTACAACAGAGCGAAACACTGCCCTGTACTGCACCATGCTCACAATCATTGTTATGCTTGAGCCCATTGTTACAGCCTCTGCGTCAATCCATCTTGTTGAGGGTCTTTCTCTTTTTCGCTGACCCTCTACTTTACCAAGCATAATGTCCTTCTCCAGGGACTGGTCCCTCCTGCTAACATATCCAAAATATGTAAGACCAAGTCTTGCCATCCTTGCTTCTAAGGAGCATTCTAGCAAGACAGATTTGTTCATTCTTCTGCCAGCCCATGGCTTATTTGATGTTTTAATGCTTCATTAAAAACCAAACCAAACTTGCTGCAATTGAGTCGATTCTGACTCACAGTGATCTTATAGGACAGAGTAGAACTGCACCATAGGGTTTCCAAGGAGCAGCTGGTTGATTTGAACTGCCAACCTTTTGGTTAGCAGTCAAGCTCTTAACCACTGTGACACCAGGGCTCCAGTGCCTCATTAGGGATAGGTTAATATTTACCACTTTTGGATAAGAAGTTTCCATTTAAGACCACTCCCTTGCGTGTCCACAGCACTGTATCTCCTAAGCACTTACTGCATACTCCACAATGGAGGAGTCCAAGGCCTGCAGATGGAGCTGTCTAGAACTTGCCAATTACTGCATGTGACCTTAAGGGGGGCTGTCTGCTCTTCTGCTCTCCTAGC